>NC_143510.1:95482915-95782915 GCF_031878675.1 Megascapheus bottae | reverse complement strand
GGTTCTGACTGTGGATGTGGTGGGGTTCTCTCTGTGGTTGTGGTGGGGTTCTGTCTGTGGTTGTGATGGGGTTCTACCTGTGGTTGTGGTGGGGTTCTGTCTGTGGTTGTGATTGGTTTCTGTCTGTTCTTGTGGTGGGGTTCTGTCTGTGGTTGTGGTGGGGTTCTGTCTGTGGTTGTGGTGGGGTTCTGTCTGTGGATGTGATGGGGTTCTGTCTGTGGTTGTGGTGGGGTTCTGTCTGTGGTTGTGATTGGTTTCTGTCTGTTCTTGTGGTGGGGTTCTGTCTGTGGATGTGGTGGGGTTCTATCTGTGGTTGTGATGGGATTCTGTCTGTGGTTGTGGTGGGGTTCTGTCTGTGGTTGTGGTGGGGTTCTGTCTGTGGTTGTGATGGGGTTCTATCTGTGGATGTGGTGGGGTTCTGACTGTGGATGTGGTGGGGTTCTGTCTGTGGTTGTGGTGGGGTTCTGTCTGTGGTTGTGATGGGGTTCTATCTGTGCTTGTGGTGGGGTTCTATCTGTGGATGTGGTGGGGTTCTGTCTGTGGTTGTGGTGGGGTTCTGTCTGTGGTTGTGGTGGGGTTCTGTCTGTGGTTGTGGTGGGGTTCTGTCTGTGGATGTGATGGGGTTCTGTCTGTGGATGTGGTGGGGTTCTATCTGTGGTTGTGATGGGATTCTGTCTGTGGTTGTGGTGGGGTTCTGTCTGTGGTTGTGGTGGGGTTCTGTCTGTGGTTGTGATGGGGTTCTATCTGTGGTTGTGGTGGGGTTCTGTCTGTGGTTGTGATTGGTTTCTGTCTGTGGTTGTGGTGGGGTTCTGTCTGTGGTTGTGGGGTTCTGTCTGTGGTTGTGATGGGGTTCTGTCTGTGGATGTTGTGGGGTTCTGTCTGTGGTTGTGATGGGGTTCTGTCTGTGGTTGTGATGGGGTTCTGTCTGTGGTTGTGATGGGGTTCTGTCTGTGGTTGTGCTCGGGTTCTATCTGTGGTTGTGGTGGGGTTCTACCTGTGGTTGTGGTAGGGTTCTATCTGTGGATGTGGTGGGGTTCTGTCTGTGGTTGTGATGGGGTTTTGTCTGTGGTTGTGGTGGGGTTCTATCTGTGGTTGTGATGGGGTTCTGTCTGTGGATGTGATGGGGTTCTATCTGTGGTTGTGGTGGGGTTCTGTCTGTGGTTGTGATGGGGTTCTGTCTGTGGATGTGATGGGGTTCTATCTGTGGTTGTGGTGGGGTTCTGTCTGTGGTTGTGGTGGGGTTCTATCTGTGGATGTGATGGGGTTCTGTCTGTGGTTGTGGTGGGGTTCTGTCTGTGGTTGTGATGGGGTTCTGTCTGTGGATGTGATGGGGTTCTATCTGTGGTTGTGGTGGGGTTCTGTCTGTGGTTGTGGTGGGGTTCTGTCTGTGGTTGTGGTGGGGTTCTATCTGCGGTTGTGGTGGGGTTCTGTCTGTGGTTGTGGTGGGGTTCTCTCTGTGGATGTGATGGGGTTCTATCTGTGGTTGTGGTGGGGTTCTGTCTGTGGTTGTGATGGGGTTCTGTCTGTGGTTGTGGTGGGGTTCTATCTGTGGTTGTGGTGGGGTTCTGTCTGTGGTTGTGATGGGGTTCTGTCTGTGGTTGTGGTGGGGTTCTGTCTGTGGTTGTGGTGGGGTTCTGTCTGTGGTTGTGATGGGGTTCTATCTGTGGTTGTGGTGGGGTTCTGTCTGTGGTTTGATGGGGTTCTGTCTGTGGTTGTGATGGGGTTCTGTCTGTGGTTGTGGTGGGGTTCTATCTGTGGATGTGATGGGGTTCTGTCTGTGGTTGTGATGGGGTTCTGTCTGTGGTTGTGGTGGGGTTCTGTCTGTGGATGTGATGGGGTTCTGTCTGTGGTTGTGATGGAGTTCTGTCTGTGGTTTTAATGGGGTTCTGTCTGTGGTTGTGGTGGGGTTCTATCTGTGGTTGTGATGGGGTTCTGTCTGTGGTTGTGGTGGGGTTCTGTCTGTGGTTGTGGTGGGGTTCTATCTGTGGTTGTGATGGGGTTCTGTCTGTGGTTGTGGTGGGATTCTGTCTGTCGTTGTGATGGGGTTCTGTCTGTGGATGTGATGGGGTTCTCTCTGTGGTTGTGGTGGGGTTCTGTCTGTGGTTGTGATGGGGTTCTGTCTGTGGATGTGATGGGGTTTTGTCTGTGGATGTGATGGGGTTCTGTCTGTGGATGTGATGGGGTTCTGTCTGTGGATGTGATGGGGTTCTGTCTGTGGATGTGATGGGGTTCTATCTGTGGATGTGGTGGGGTTCTGTCTGTGGATGTGGTGGGGTTCTGTCTGTGGTTGTGGTGGGGTTCTGTCTGTGGTTGTGATGGGGTTCTATCTGTGGTTGTGGTGGGGTTCTGTCTGTGGTTGTGATGGGGTTCTATCTGTGCTTGTGGTGGGGTTCTATCTGTGGATGTGGTGGGGTTCTGTCTGTGGATGTGGTGGGGTTCTGTCTGTGGTTGTGGTGGGGTTCTGTCTGTGGTTGTGATGGGGTTCTATCTGTGGTTGTGGTGGGGTTCTGTCTGTGGTTGTGGTGGGGTTCTGTCTGTGGTTGTGGTGGGGTTCTGTCTGTGGTAGTGGTGGGGTTCTGTCTGTGGTTGTGGTGGGGTTCTGTCTGTGGTTGTGATGGGGTTGTATCTGTGGTTGTGGTGGGGTTCTGTCTGTGGTTGTGATGGGGTTCTATCTGTGGTTGTGGTGGGGTTCTGTCTGTGGTTGTGATTGGGATCTGTCTGTGGTTGTGGTGGGGTTCTGTCTGTGGTTGTGGTGGGGTTCTGTCTGTGGTTGTGGTGGGGTTCTGTCTGTGGTTGTGGTGGGGTTCTGTCTGTGGTTGTGGTGGGGTTCTGTCTGTGGTTGTGGTGGGGTTCTGTCTGTGGTTGTGATTGGTTTGTGTCTGTGGTTGTGATGGGGTTCTGTCTGTGGTTGTGGTGGGGTTCTGTCTGTGGTTGTGGTGGGGTTCTATCTGGGGTTGTGGTGGGGTTCTATCTGTGGATGTGATGGGGTTCTGTCTGTGGTTGTGGTGGGGTTCTGTCTGTGGATGTGATCGGGTTCTGTCTGTGGTTGTGGTGGGGTTCTCTCTGTGGTTTGATGGGGTTCTATCTGTGGTTGTGATGGGGTTCTGTCTGTGGTTGTGATGGGGTTCTGTCTGTGGTTGTGGTGGGGTTCTGTCTGTGGTTGTGATGGGGTTCTGTCTGTGGTTGTGATGGGGTTCTGTCTGTGGTTGTGATGGGGTTCTGTCTGTGGTTGTGGTGGGGTTCTGTCTGTGGTCCGGGTGGGGATCTGTCTGTGGTTGTGGTGGGGTTCTGTCTGTGGATGTGGTGGGGTTCTGTCTGTGGTTGTGATGGGGTTCTGTCTGTGGTTGTGATGGGGTTCTATCTGTGGTTATGATGGGGTTCTGTCTGTGGATGTGGTGGGGTTCTATCTGTGGTTATGATGGGGTTCTGTCTGTGGTTGTGGTGGGGTTCTATCTGTGGTTGTGGTGGGGTTCTGTCTGTGGATGTGGTGCGGTTCTATCTGTGGTTGTGGTGGGGTTCTGTCTGTGGTTGTGGTGGGGTTCTATCTGTGGTTGTGGTGGGGTTCTGTCTGTGGATGTGATGGGGTTCTATCTGTGGTTGTGGTGGGGTTCTGTCTGTGGTTGTGGTGGAGTTCTCTCTGTGGTTGTGATTGGTTTCTGTCTGTGGTTGTGATGGGGTTCTGTCTGTGGTTGTGATGGGGTTCTGTCTGTGGTTGTGGTGGGGTTCTGTCTGTGGTTGTGGTGTGGTTCTATCTGTGGTTGTGGTGGGGTTCTATCTGTGGATGTGATGGGGTTCTGTCTGTGGTTGTGGTGGGGTTCTGTCTGTGGATGTGATCGGGTTCTGTCTGTGGTTGTGGTGGGGTTCTCTCTGTGGTTTGGTGGGGTTCTATCTGTGGTTGTGATGGGGTTCTGTCTGTGGTTGTGATGGGGTTCTGTCTGTGGTTGTGGTGGGGTTCTGTCTGTGGTTGTGATGGGGTTCTGTCTGTGGTTGTGATGGGGTTCTGTCTGTGGTTGTGGTGGGGTTCTGTCTGTGGTCCTGGTGGGGTTCTGTCTGTGGTTGTGGTGGGGTTCTGTCTGTGGATGTGGTGGGGTTCTGTCTGTGGTTGTGATGGGGTTCTGTCTGTGGTTGTGATGGGGTTCTATCTGTGGTTATGATGGGGTTCTGTCTGTGGATGTGGTGGGGTTCTGTCTGTGGTTGTGGTGGGGTTCTATCTGTGGTTATGATGGGGTTCTGTCTGTGGTTGTGGTGGGGTTCTGTCTGTGGTTGTGGTGGGGTTCTGTCTGTGGTTATGATGGGGTTCTGTCTGTGGTTGTGGTGGGGTTCTGTCTGTGGTTGTGGTGTTGTTCTGTCTGTGGATGTGATGGGGTTCTATCTGTGGTTGTGGTGGGGTTCTGTCTGTGGTTGTGGTGGGGTTCTGTCTGTGGTTGTGGTGGGGTTCTATCTGTGGTTGTGGTGGGGTTCTGTCTGTGGATGTGATGGGGTTCTATCTGTGGTTGTGGTGGGGTTCTGTCTGTGGATGTGATGGGGTTCTATCTGTGGTTGTGGTGGGGTTCTGTCTGTGGAAGTGATGGGGTTCTATCTGTGGTTGTGGTGGGGTTCTCTCTGTGGTTGTGGTGGGGTTCTGTCTGTGGATGTGATGGGGTTCTATCTGTGGTTGTGGTGGGGTTCTGTCTGTGGAAGTGATGGGGTTCTATCTGTGGTTGTGGTGGGGTTCTGTCTGTGGTTGTGGTGGGGTTCTGTCTGTGGTTGTGGTGGGGTTCTATCTGTGGTTGTGGTGGGGATCTGTCTGTGGTTATGATGGGGTTCTGTCTGTGGATGTGGTGGGGTTCTGTCTGTGGATGTGGTGGGGTTCTGTCTGTGGTTGTGGTGGGGATCTGTCTGTGGTTATGATGGGGTTCTGTCTGTGGTTGTGGTGGGGTTCTGTCTGTGGTTGTGGTGGGGTTCTGTCTGTGGATGTGATGGGGTTCTATCTGGGGTTGTGGTGGGGTTCTGTCTGTGGTTGTGGTGGGGTTCTATCTGTGGTTGTGGTGGGGTTCTATCTGTGGTTGTGGTGGGGTTCTGTCTGTGGATGTGATGTTGTTCTATCTGTGGTTGTGGTGGGGTTCTCTCTGTGGATGTGATGGGGTTCTATCTGTGGTTGTGGTGGGGTTCTGTCTGTGGTTGTGATGGGGTTCTATCTGTGGTTTTGGTGGGGTTCTGTCTGTGGTTATGATGGGGTTCTGTCTGTGGATGTGGTGGGGTTATGTCTGTGGTTGTGATGGGGTTCTGTCTGTGGTTGTGATGGGGTTCTATCTGTGGTTATGATGGGGTTCTGTCTGTGGTTGTGGTGGGGTTCTGTCTGTGGTTGTGGTGGGGTTCTATCTGTGGTTGTGGTGGGGTTCTGACTGTGGTTGTGATGGGGTTCTATCTGTGGTTTTGGTGGGGTTCTGTCTGTGGTTATGATGGGGTTCTGTCTGTGGATGTGGTGGGGTTATGTCTGTGGTTGTGATGGGGTTCTATCTGTGGTTATGATGGGGTTCTGTCTGTGGTTGTGGTGGGGTTCTGTCTGTGGTTGTGGTGGGGTTCTATCTGTGGTTGTGGTGGGGTTCTGACTGTGGTTGTGATGGGGTTCTATCTGTGGTTTTGGTGGGGTTCTGTCTGTGGTTATGATGGGGTTCTGTCTGTGGATGTGGTGGGGTTCTGTCTGTGGTTGTGATGGGGTTCTATCTGTGGTTATGATGGGGTTCTGTCTGTGGTTGTGGTGGGGTTCTGTCTGTGGTTGTGGTGGGGTTCTATCTGTGGTTGTGGTGGGGTTCTGACTGTGGTTGTGATGGGGTTCTATCTGTGGTTTTGGTGGGGTTCTGTCTGTGGTTATGATGGGGTTCTGTCTGTGGATGTGGTGGGGTTATGTCTGTGGTTGTGATGGGGTTCTGTCTGTGGTTGTGATGGGGTTCTATCTGTGGTTATGATGGGGTTATGTCTGTGGTTGTGATGGGGTTCTGTCTGTGGTTGTGATGGGGTTCTGTCTGTGGTTATGATGGGGTTCTGTCTGTGGTTGTGGTGGGGTTCTGTCTGTGGTTGTGATGGGGTTCTGTCTGTGGTTGTGGTGGGGTTCTGTCTGTGGATGTGATGGGGTTCTGTCTGTGGTTATGATGGGGTTCTGTCTGTGGATGTGGTGGGGTTCTGTCTGTGGATGTGATGGGGTTCTGTCTGTGGTTGTGGTGGGGTTCTGTCTGTGGTTGTGGTGGGGTTCTGTCTGTGGTTGTGGTGGGATTCTGTCTGTGGTTGTGGTGGGGTTCTGTCAGTGGTGGTGGTGGGGTTCTGTCTGTGGTTATGATGGGGTTCTGTCTGTGGATGTGGTGGGGTTATGTCTGTGGTTGTGATGGGGTTCTGTCTGTGGTTGTGATGGGGTTCTGTCTGTGGTTGTGATGGGGTTCTGTCTGTGGTTGTGGTGGGGTTCTGTCTGTGGATGTGATGGGGTTCTGTCTGTGGTTGTGATGGGGTTCTGTCTGTGTTTGTGATGGGGTTCTGTCTGTGGTTGTGGTGGGGTTCTATCTGTGGTTGTGATGGGGTTCTGTCTGTGGTTGTGGTGGGGTTCTGTCTGTGGTTGTGGTGGGGTTCTATCTGTGGTTGTGATGGGGTTCTGTCTGTGGTTGTGGTGGGATTCTGTCTGTCGTTGTGATGGGGTTCTGTCTGTGGATGTGATGGGGTTCAGTCTGTGGTTGTGGTGGGGTTCTGTCTGTGGATGTGATGGGGTTCTGTCTGTGGATGTGATGGGGTTCTGTCTGTGGATGTGGTGGGGTTCTATCTGTGGTTGTGATGGGGTTCTGTCTGTGGATGTGATGGGGTTCTGTCTGTGGATGTGGTGGGGTTCTATCTGTGGTTGTGATGGGGTTCTGTCTGTGGTTGTGATGGGGTTCTGTCTGTGGTTGTGGTGGGGTTCTGTCTGTGGTTGTGGTGGGGTTCTGTCTGTGGTTGTGATGGGGTTCTATCTGTGGTTGTGGTGGGGTTCTCTCTGTGGTTGTGGTGGGGTTCTGTCTGTGGTTGTGATGGGGTTCTATCTGTGGTTGTGGTGGGGTTCTGTCTGTGGATGTGGTGGGGTTCTGTCTGTGGTTGTGATGGGGTTCTGTCTGTGGATGTGATGGCGTTCTGTCTGTGGTTGTGGTGGGGTTCTGTCTGTGGATGTGATGGGGTTCTGTCTGTGGATGTGGTGGGGTTCTATCTGTGGTTGTGATGGGATTCTGTCTGTGGTTGTGGTGGGGTTCTCTCTGTGGTTGTGGTGGGGTTCTGTCTGTGGTTGTGATGGGGTTCTATCTGTGGTTGTGGTGGGGTTCTGTCTGTGGTTGTGATTGGTTTCTGTCTGTTCTTGTGGTGGGGTTCTGTCTGTGGTTGTGGTGGGGTTCTGTCTGTGGTTGTGGTGGGGTTCTGTCTGTGGATGTGATGGGGTTCTGTCTGTGGATGTGGTGGGGTTCTATCTGTGGTTGTGATGGGATTCTGTCTGTGGTTGTGGTGGGGTTCTGTCTGTGGTTGTGGTGGGGTTCTGTCTGTGGTTGTGATGGGGTTCTATCTGTGGTTGTGGTGGGGTTCTGTCTGTGGTTGTGATTGGTTTCTGTCTGTGGTTGTGGTGGGGTTCTTTCTGTGGTTGTGGGGTTCTGTCTGTGGTTGTGATGGGGTTCTGTCTGTGGATGTTGTGGGGTTCTGTCTGTGGTTGTGATGGGGTTCTGTCTGTGGTTATGATGGGGTTCTGTCTGTGGTTGTGCTCGGGTTCTATCTGTGGTTGTGGTGGGGTTCTATCTGTGGTTGTGGTAGGGTTCTATCTGTGGATGTGGTGGGGTTCTGTTTGTGGTTGTGATGGGGTTTTGTCTGTGGTTGTGGTGGGGTTCTATCTGTGGTTGTGATGGGGTTCTGTCTGTGGTTGTGATGGGGTTCTGTCTGTGGATGTGATGGGGTTCTATCTGTGGTTGTGGTGGGGTTCTGTCTGTGGTTGTGGTGGGGTTCTGTCTGTGGTTGTGCTGGGGTTCTATCTGCGGTTGTGGTGGGGTTCTGTCTGTGGTTGTGGTGGGGTTCTCTCTGTGGATGTGATGGGGTTCTATCTGTGGTTGTGGTGGGGTTCTGTCTGTGGTTGTGATGGGGTTCTGTCTGTGGTTGTGGTGCGGTTCTATCTGTGGTTGTGGTGGGGTTCTGTCTGTGGTTGTGATGGGGTTCTGTCTGTGGTTGTGGTGGGGTTCTGTCTGTGGTTGTGGTGGGGTTCTGTCTGTGGTTGTGATGGGGTTCTATCTGTGGTTGTGGTGGGGTTCTGTCTGTGGTTTGATGGGGTTCTGTCTGTGGTTGTGATGGTGTTCTGTCTGTGGTTGTGGTGGGGTTCTGTCTGTGGATGTGATGGGGTTCTGTCTGTGGTTGTGATGGGGTTCTGTCTGTGGTTGTGGTGGGGTTCTGTCTGTGGATGTGATGGGGTTCTGTCTGTGGTTGTGATGGAGTTCTGTCTGTGGTTTTAATGGGGTTCTGTCTGTGGTTGTGGTGGGGTTCTATCTGTGGTTGTGATGGGGTTCTGTCTGTGGTTGTGGTGGGGTTCTGTCTGTGGTTGTGGTGGGGTTCTATCTGTGGTTGTGATGGGGTTCTGTCTGTGGTTGTGGTGGGATTCTGTCTGTGGTTGTGATGGGGTTCTGTCTGTGGATGTGATGGGGTTCTCTCTGTGGTTGTGGTGGGGTTCTGTCTGTGGTTGTGATGGGGTTCTGTCTGTGGATGTGATGGGGTTCTGTCTGTGGATGTGATGGGGTTCTGTCTGTGGATGTGATGGGGTTCTGTCTGTGGATGTGATGGGGTTCTGTCTGTGGATGTGGTGGGGTTCTATCTGTGGATGTGGTGGGGTTCTGTCTGTGGATGTGGTGGGGTTCTGTCTGTGGTTGTGGTGGGGTTCTGTCTGTGGTTGTGATGGGGTTCTATCTGTGGTTGTGGTGGGGTTCTGTCTGTGGTTGTGATTGGTTTCTGTCTGTGGTTGTGGTGGGGTTCTATCTGTGGTTGTGATGGGGTTCTATCTGTGCTTGTGGTGGGGTTCTATCTGTGTATGTGGTGGGGTTCTGTCTGTGGATGTGGTGGGGTTCTGTCTGTGGTTGTGGTGGGGTTCTGTCTGTGGTTGTGATGGGGTTCTATCTGTGGTTGTGGTGGGGTTCTGTCTGTGGTTGTGGTGGGGTTCTGTCTGTGGTGGTGGTGGGGTTCTGTCTGTGGATGTGGTGGGGTTCTATCTGTGCTTGTGATGGGATTCTGTCTGTGGTAGTGGTGGGGTTCTGTCTGTGGTTGTGGTGGGGTTCTGTCTGTGGTTGTGATGGGGTTGTATCTGTGGTTGTGGTGGGGTTCTGTCTGTGGTTGTGATGGGGTTCTATCTGTGGTTGTGGTGGGGTTCTGTCTGTGGTTGTGATTGGGTTCTGTCTGTGGTTGTGGTGGGGTTCTGTCTGTGGTTGTGGTGGGGTTCTGTCTGTGGTTGTGGTGGGGTTCTGTCTGTGGTTGTGGTGGGGTTCTGTCTGTGGTTGTGGTAGGGTTCTGTCTGTGGTTGTGGTGGGGTTCTATCTGTGGTTGTGGTGGGGTTCTGTCTGTGGTTGTGGTGGGGTTCTGTCTGTGGTTGTGGTGGGGTTCTGTCTGTGGTTGTGATTGGTTTGTGTCTGTGGTTGTGATGGGGTTCTGTCTGTGGTTGTGGTGGGGTTCTGTCTGTGGTTGTGGTGTGGTTCTATCTGTGGTTGTGGTGGGGTTCTATCTGTGGATGTGATGGGGTTCTGTCTGTGGTTGTGATGGGGTTCTGTCTGTGGTTGTGGTGGGGTTCTGTCTGTGGTTGTGGTAGGGTTCTGTCTGTGGTTGTGGTGGGGTTCTATCTGTGGTTGTGGTGGGGTTCTGTCTGTGGTTGTGGTGGGGTTCTGTCTGTGGTTGTGGTGTGGTTCTATCTGTGGTTGTGGTGGGGTTCTATCTGTAGTTGTGGTGGGGTTCTGTCTGTGGTTGTGATGGGGTTCTGTCTGTGGTTGTGGTGTGGTTCTATCTGTGGTTGTGGTGGGGTTCTATCTGTGGTTGTGATGGGGTTCTGTCTGTGGTTGTGGTGGGGTTCTGTCTGTGGTTGTGGTGTGGTTCTGTCTGTGGATGTGATCGGGTTCTGTCTGTGGTTGTGGTGGGGTTCTCTCTGTGGTTTGGTGGGGTTCTATCTGTGGTTGTGATGGGGTTCTGTCTGTGGTTGTGATGGGGTTCTGTCTGTGGTTGTGGTGGGGTTCTGTCTGTGGTTGTGATGGGGTTCTGTCTGTGGTTGTGATGGGGTTCTGTCTGTGGTTGTGATGGGGTTCTGTCTGTGGTTTGATGGGGTTCTGTCTGTGGTTGTGATGGGGTTCTGTCTGTGGTTGTGGTGGGGTTCTGTCTGTGGATGTGATGGGGTTCTGTCTGTGGTTGTGATGGAGTTCTGTCTGTGGTTGTGATGGGGTTCTGTCTGTGGTTGTGGTGGGGTTCTATCTGTGGTTGTGATGGGGTTCTGTCTGTGGTTGTGGTGGGGTTCTGTCTGTGGTTGTGGTGGGGTTCTATCTGTGGTTGTGATGGGGTTCTGTCTGTGGTTGTGGTGGGATTCTGTCTGTGGTTGTGATGGGGTTCTGTCTGTGGATGTGATGGGGTTCTGTCTGTGGTTGTGGTGGGGTTCTGTCTGTGGTTGTGATGGGGTTCTGTCTGTGGATGTGATGGGGTTCTGTCTGTGGATGTGATGGGGTTCATCTGTGGATGTGATGGGGTTCTGTCTGTGGATGTGATTTGATTCTGTCTGTGGATGTGGTGGGGTTCTATCTGTGGATGTGGTGGGGTTCTGTCTGTGGATGTGGTGGGGTTCTGTCTGTGGTTGTGGTGGGGTTCTGTCTGTGGTTGTGATGGGGTTCTATCTGTGGTTGTGGTGGGGTTCTGTCTGTGGTTGTGATTGGTTTCTGTCTGTGGTTGTGGTGGGGTTCTGTCTGTGGTTATGATGGGGTTCTGTCTGTGGATGTGGTGGGGTTCTGTCTGTGGTTGTGGTGGGGTTCTGTCTGTGGTTGTGATGGGGTTCTATCTGTGGTTGTGGTGGGGTTCTGTCTGTGGTTGTGGTGGGGTTCTGTCTGTGGTTGTGGTGGGGTTCTGTCTGTGGTTGTGGTGGGGTTCTGTCTGTGGTTGTGGTGGGGTTCTGTCTGTGGTTGTGGTGGGGTTCTGTCTGTGGATGTGGTGGGGTTCTATCTGTGGTTGTGATGGGATTCTGTCTGTGGTAGTGGTGGGGTTCTGTCTGTGGTTGTGGTGGGGTTCTGTCTGTGGTTGTGATGGGGTTGTATCTGTGGTTGTGGTGGGGTTCTGTCTGTGGTTGTGATGGGGTTGTATCTGTGGTTGTGGTGGGGTTCTGTCTGTGGTTGTGATTGGGTTCTTTCTGTGGTTGTGGAGGGGTTCTGTCTGTGGTTGTGGTGGGGTTCTGTCTGTTGTTGTGGTGGGGTTCTGTCTGTGGTTGTGGTGGGGTTCTGTCTGTGGTTGTGGTAGGGTTCTGTCTGTGGTTGTGGTGGGGTTCTATCTGTGGTTGTGGTGGGGTTCTGTCTGTGGTTGTGGTGGGGTTCTGTCTGTGGTTGTGGTGGGGTTCTGTCTGTGGTTGTGGTGGGGTTCTGTCTGTGGTTGTGGTGGGGTTCTGTCTGTGGTTGTGGTGGGGTTCTATCTGTGGTTGTGGTGGGGTTCTGTCTGTGGTTGTGGTGGGGTTCTGTCTGTGGTTGTGGTGGGGTTCTGTCTGTGGTTGTGGTGGGGTTCTGTCTGTGGTTGTGGTGGGGTTCTGTGTGTGGTTGTGGTGGGGTTCTATCTGTGGTTGTGGTGGGGTTCTCTCTGTGGTTGTGATGGGGTTCTGTATGTGGTTGTGGTGGGGTTCTGTCTGTGGTTGTGGTGTGGTTCTATCTGTGGTTGTGGTGGGGTTCTATCTGTGGATGTGATGGGGTTCTGTCTGTGGTTGTGGTGGGGTTCTGTCTGTGGATGTGATCGGGTTCTGTCTGTGGTTGTGGTGGGGTTCTCTCTGTGGTTGTGATGGGGTTCTGTATGTGGTTGTGGTGGGGTTCTATCTGTGGTTGTGATGGGGTTCTGTCTGTGGTTGTGATGGGGTTCTGTCTGTGGTTGTGGTGGGGTTCTGTCTGTGGTTGTGGTGGGGTTCTATCTGTGGTTGTGGTGGGGTTCTATCTGTGGTTGTGGTGGGGTTCTGTCTGTGGTTGTGGTGGGGTTCTGTCTGTGGTTGTGATTGGTTTCTGTCTGTGGTTGTGATGGGGTTCTGTCTGTGGTTGTGATGGGGTTCTGTCTGTGGTTGTGGTGGGGTTCTGTCTGTGGTTGTGGTGTGGTTCTATCTGTGGTTGTGGTGGGGTTCTATCTGTGGATGTGATGGGGTTCTGTCTGTGGTTGTGGTGGGGTTCTGTCTGTGGTTGTGGTGGGGTTCTGTCTGTGGTTGTGATTGGTTTGTGTCTGTGGTTGTGATGGGGTTCTGTCTGTGGTTGTGATGGGGTTCTGTCTGTGGTTGTGGTGGGGTTCTGTCTGTGGTTGTGGTGGGGTTCTATCTGTGGTTGTGGTGGGGTTCTATCTGTGGTTGTGGTGGGGTTCTGTCTGTGGTTGTGGTGGGGTTCTGTCTGTGGTTGTGATTGGTTTCTGTCTGTGGTTGTGATGGGGTTCTGTCTGTGGTTGTGATGGGGTTCTGTCTGTGGTTGTGGTGGGGTTCTGTCTGTGGTTGTGGTGTGGTTCTATCTGTGGTTGTGGTGGGGTTCTATCTGTGGATGTGATGGGGTTCTGTCTGTGGTTGTGGTGGGGTTCTGTCTGTGGTTGTGGTGGGGTTCTGTCTGTGGTTGTGATTGGTTTGTGTCTGTGGTTGTGATGGGGTTCTGTCTGTGGTTGTGGTGGGGTTTTGTCTGTGGTTGTGGTGTGGTTCTATCTGTGGTTGTGATGGGGTTCTATCTGTGGATGTGATGGGGTTCTGTCTGTGGTTGTGGTGGGGTTCTGTCTGTGGATGTGATCGGGTTCTGTCTGTGGTTGTGGTGGGGTTCTCTCTGTGGTTTGGTGGGGTTCTATCTGTGGTTGTGATGGGGTTCTGTCTGTGGTTGTGATGGGGTTCTGTCTGTGGTTGTGGTGGGGTTCTGTCTGTGGTTGTGATGGGGTTCTGTCTGTGGTTGTGATGGGGTTCTGTCTGTGGTTGTGATGGGGTTCTGTCTGTGGTTGTGGTGGGGTTCTGTCTGTGGTCCTGGTGGGGTTCTGTCTGTGGTTGTGGTGGGGTTCTGTCTGTGGATGTGGTGGGGTTCTGTCTGTGGTTGTGATGGGGTTCTGTCTGTGGTTGTGATGGGGTTCTATCTGTGGTTATGATGGGGTTCTGTCTGTGGATGTGGTGGGGTTCTATCTGTGGTTATGATGGGGTTCTGTCTGTGGTTGTGGTGGGGTTCTATCTGTGGTTGTGGTGGGGTTCTGTCTGTGGATGTGGTGGGGTTCTATCTGTGGTTGTGGTGGGGTTCTGTCTGTGGTTGTGATGGGGTTCTGTCTGTGGTTGTGGTGGGGTTCTGTCTGTGGTTGTGGTGGGGTTCTATCTGTGGTTATGATGGGGTTCTGTCTGTGGTTGTGATGGGGTTCTATCTGTGGTTGTGGTGGGGTTCTGTCTGTGGTTGTGGTGGGGCTCTGTCTGTGGTTGTGGTGGGGTTCTATCTGTGGTTGTGGTGGGGTTCTGTCTGTGGATGTGATGGGGTTCTATCTGTGGTTGTGGTGGGGTTCTGTCTGTGGATGTGATGGGGTTCTATCTGTGGTTGTGGTGGGGTTCTGTCTGTGGTTGTGGTGGGGTTCTGTCTGTGGTTGTGGTGGGGTTCTGTCTGTGGTTGTGGTGGGGTTCTGTCTGTGGTTGTGGTGGGGTTCTATCTGTGGTTATGATGGGGTTCTGTCTGTGGTTGTGGTGGGGTTCTGTCTGTGGTTGTGGTGGGGTTCTATCTGTGGTTATGATGGGGTTCTGTCTGTGGTTGTGGTGGTGTTCTGTCTGTGGTTGTGGTGGGGTTCTGTCTGTGGATGTGATGGGGTTCTATCTGTGGTTGTGGTGGGGTTCTGTCTGTGGTTGTGGTGGGGTTCTGTCTGTGGTTGTGGTGGGGTTCTATCTGTGGTTGTGGTGGGGTTCTGTCTGTGGATGTGATGTTGTTCTATCTGTGGTTGTGGTGGGGTTCTGTCTGTGGATGTGATGGGGTTCTATCTGTGGTTGTGGTGAGGTTCTGTCTGTGGTTGTGATGGGGTTCTATCTGTGGTTTTGGTGGGGTTCTGTCTGTGGTTGTGATGGGGTTCTGTCTGTGGTTGTGGTGGGGTTCTGTCTGTGGTTGTGGTGGGGTTCTATCTGTGGTTATGATGGGGTTCTGTCTGTGGTTGTGCTGGGGTTCTGTCTGTGGTTGTGGTGGGGTTCTATCTGTGGTTGTGGTGAGGTTCTGTCTGTGGTTGTGATGGGGTTCTATCTGTGGTTTTGGTGGGGTTCTGTCTGTGGTTGTGATGGGGTTCTGTCTGTGGTTGTGGTGGGGTTCTGTCTGTGGTTGTGGTGGGGTTCTGTCTGTGGTTGTGGTGGGGTTCTGTCTGTGGTTGTGATTGGTTTGTGTCTGTGGTTGTGATGGGGTTCTGTCTGTGGTTGTGGTGGGGTTCTGTCTGTGGTTGTGGTGTGGTTCTATCTGTGGTTGTGGTGGGGTTCTATCTGTGGATGTGATGGGGTTCTGTCTGTGGTTGTGGTGGGGTTCTGTCTGTGGATGTGATCGGGTTCTGTCTGTGGTTGTGGTGGGGTTCTCTCTGTGGTTTGGTGGGGTTCTATCTGTGGTTGTGATGGGGTTCTGTCTGTGGTTGTGATGGGGTTCTGTCTGTGGTTGTGGTGGGGTTCTGTCTGTGGTTGTGATGGGGTTCTGTCTGTGGTTGTGATGGGGTTCTGTCTGTGGTTGTGATGGGGTTCTGTCTGTGGTTTGATGGGGTTCTGTCTGTGGTTGTGATGGGGTTCTGTCTGTGGTTGTGGTGGGGTTCTGTCTGTGGATGTGATGGGGTTCTGTCTGTGGTTGTGATGGAGTTCTGTCTGTGGTTGTGATGGGGTTCTGTCTGTGGTTGTGGTGGGGTTCTATCTGTGGTTGTGATGGGGTTCTGTCTGTGGTTGTGGTGGGGTTCTGTCTGTGGTTGTGGTGGGGTTCTATCTGTGGTTGTGATGGGGTTCTGTCTGTGGTTGTGGTGGGATTCTGTCTGTGGTTGTGATGGGGTTCTGTCTGTGGTTGTGGTGGGGTTCTGTCTGTGGATGTGATGGGGTTCTGTCTGTGGATGTGATGGGGTTCATCTGTGGATGTGATGGGGTTCTGTCTGTGGATGTGATTTGGTTCTGTCTGTGGATGTGGTGGGGTTCTATCTGTGGATGTGGTGGGGTTCTGTCTGTGGATGTGGTGGGGTTCTGTCTGTGGTTGTGGTGGGGTTCTGTCTGTGGTTGTGATGGGGTTCTATCTGTGGTTGTGGTGGGGTTCTGTCTGTGGTTGTGATTGGTTTCTGTCTGTGGTTGTGGTGGGGTTCTGTCTGTGGTTATGATGGGGTTCTCTCTGTGGATGTGGTGGGGTTCTGTCTGTGGTTGTGGTGGGGTTCTGTCTGTGGTTGTGATGGGGTTCTATCTGTGGTTGTGGTGGGGTTCTGTCTGTGGTTGTGGTGGGGTTCTGTCTGTGGTTGTGGTGGGGTTCTGTCTGTGGTTGTGGTGGGGTTCTGTCTGTGGTTGTGGTGGGGTTCTGTCTGTGGTTGTGGTGGGGTTCTGTCTGTGGATGTGGTGGGGTTCTATCTGTGGTTGTGATGGGATTCTGTCTGTGGTAGTGGTGGGGTTCTGTCTGTGGTTGTGGTGGGGTTCTGTCTGTGGTTGTGATGGGGTTGTATCTGTGGTTGTGGTGGGGTTCTGTCTGTGGTTGTGATGGGGTTCTATCTGTGGTTGTGGTGGGGTTCTGTCTGTGGTTGTGATTGGGTTCTGTCTGTGGTTGTGGAGGGGTTCTGTCTGTGGTTGTGGTGGGGTTCTGTCTGTTGTTGTGGTGGGGTTCTGTCTGTGGTTGTGGTGGGGTTCTGTCTGTGGTTGTGGTAGGGTTCTGTCTGTGGTTGTGGTGGGGTTCTATCTGTGGTTGTGGTGGGGTTCTGTCTGTGGTTGTGGTGGGGTTCTGTCTGTGGTTGTGGTGGGGTTCTCTGTGTGGTTGTGGTGGGGTTCTATCTGTGGTTGTGGTGGGGTTCTCTCTGTGGTTGTGATGGGGTTCTGTATGTGGTTGTGGTGGGGTTCTGTCTGTGGTTGTGGTGTGGTTCTATCTGTGGTTGTGGTGGGGTTCTATCTGTGGTTGTGGTGGGGTTCTGTCTGTGGATGTGGTGGGGTTCTATCTGTGGTTGTGGTGGGGTTCTGTCTGTGGTTGTGATGGGGTTCTGTCTGTGGTTGTGGTGGGGTTCTGTCTGTGGTTGTGGTGGGGTTCTATCTGTGGTTATGATGGGGTTCTGTCTGTGGTTGTGATGGGGTTCTATCTGTGGTTGTGGTGGGGTTCTGTCTGTGGTTGTGGTGGGGCTCTGTCTGTGGTTGTGGTGGGGTTCTATCTGTGGTTGTGGTGGGGTTCTGTCTGTGGATGTGATGGGGTTCTATCTGTGGTTGTGGTGGGGTTCTGTCTGTGGATGTGATGGGGTTCTATCTGTGGTTGTGGTGGGGTTCTGTCTGTGGTTGTGGTGGGGTTCTGTCTGTGGTTGTGGTGGGGTGCTGTCTGTGGTTGTGGTGGGGTTCTGTCTGTGGTTGTGGTGGGGTTCTATCTGTGGTTATGATGGGGTTCTGTCTGTGGTTGTGGTGGGGTTCTGTCTGTGGTTGTGGTGGGGTTCTATCTGTGGTTATGATGGGGTTCTGTCTGTGGTTGTGGTGGGCTTCTGTCTGTGGTTGTGGTGGGCTTCTGTCTGTGGATGTGATGGGATTCTGTCTGTGGTTGTGGTGGGGTTCTGTCTGTGGTTGTGATTGGTTTCTGTCTGTGGTTGTGATGGGGTTCTGTCTGTGGTTGTGGTGGGGTTCTGTCTGTGGTTGTGGTGGGGTTCTATCTGTGGTTATGATGGGGTTCTGTCTGTGGTTGTGGTGGGGTTCTGTCTGTGGTTGTGGTGGGGTTCTGTCTGTGGTTGTGATGGGGTTCTGTCTGTGGTTGTGGTGGGGTTCTGTCTGTGGTTGTGGTTGGGTTCTATCTGTGGTTGTGGTGGGGTTCTGTCTGTGGTTGTGGTGGGGTTCTGTCTGTGGTTGTGGTGGGGTTCTGTCTGTGGTTGTGGTGGGGTTCTGTCTGTGGATGTGATGGGGTTCTATCTGTGGTTGTGGTGGGGTTCTGTCTGTGGTTGTGGTGGGGTTCTGTCTGTGGTTGTGGTGGGGTTCTATCTGTGGTTGTGGTGGGGTTCTGTCTGTGGATGTGATGTTGTTCTATCTGTGGTTGTGGTGGGGTTCTGTCTGTGGATGTGATGGGGTTCTATCTGTGGTTGTGGTGAGGTTCTGTCTGTGGTTGTGATGGGGTTCTATCTGTGGTTTTGGTGGGGTTCTGTCTGTGGTTGTGATGGGGTTCTGTCTGTGGTTGTGGTGGGGTTCTGTCTGTGGTTGTGGTGGGGTTCTATCTGTGGTTATGATGGGGTTCTGTGTGTGGTTGTGGTGGGGTTCTGTCTGTGGTTGTGGTGGGGTTCTATCTGTGGTTATGATGGGGTTCTGTCTGTGGTTGTGGTGGGGTTCTGTCTGTGGTTGTGGTGGGGTTCTGTCTGTGGTTGTGGTGGGGTTCTGTCTGTGGTTGTGGTGGGGTTCTATCTGTGGTTGTGGTGGGGTTCTCTCTGTGGATGTGATGTTGTTCTATCTGTGGTTGTGGTGGGGTTCTGTCTGTGGATGTGATGGAGTTCTGTCTGTGGTTGTGGTGGGGTTCTGTCTGTGGTTGTGATTGGGTTCTATCTGTGGTTGTCATGGGGTTCTGTCTGTGGTTGTGGTGGGGTTCTGTCTGTGGTTGTGGTGGGGTTCTATCTGTGGTTGTGGTGGGGTTCTGTCTGTGATTGTGGTGGGGTTCTGTCTGTGGTTGTGGTGGGGTTCTATCTGTGGTTATGGTGGTGTTCTCTCTGTGGTTGTGGTGGGGTTCTATCTGTGGTTGTGGTGGGGTTCTGTCTGTGGATGTGATGGGGTTCTGTCTGTGGTTGTGGTGGGGTTCTGTCTGTGGATGTGATCGGGTTCTGTCTGTGGTTGTGGTGGGGTTCTCTCTGTGGTTTGGTGGGGTTCTATCTGTGGTTGTGATGGGGTTCTGTCTGTGGTTGTGATGGGGTTCTGTCTGTGGTTGTGGTGGGGTTCTGTCTGTGGTTGTGATGGGGTTCTGTCTGTGGTTGTGATGGGGTTCTATCTGTGGTTGTGATGGGGTTCTGTCTGTGGTTGTGGTGGGGTTCTGTCTGTGGTCCTGGTGGGGTTCTGTCTGTGGTTGTGGTGGGGTTCTGTCTGTGGATGTGGTGGAGTTCTATCTCTGGTTGTGGTGGGGTTCTATCTGTGGTTGTGATGGGGTTCTGTCTGTGGTTGTGATGGGGTTCTGTTTGTGGTTGTGGTGGGGTTCTGTCTGTGGATGTGGTGGGGTTCTATCTGTGGTTATGATGGGGTTCTGTCTGTGGTTGTGGTGGGGTTCTATCTGTGGTTGTGGTGGGGTTCTGTCTGTGGATGTGGTGGGGTTCTATCTGTGGTTGTGGTGGGGTTCTGTCTGTGGTTGTGGTGGGGTTCTATCTGTGGTTGTGGTGGGGTTCTGTCTGTGGATGTGATGGGGTTCTATCTGTAGTTGTGGTGGGGTTCTGTCTGTGGTTGTGGTGGGGTTCTGTCTGTGGTTGTGGTGGGCTTCTGTCTGTGGTTGTGATGGGGTTCTGTCTGTGGTTGTGGTGGGGTTCTGTTTGTGGTTGTGGTGGGGTTCTATCTGTGGTTATGATGGGGTTCTGTCTGTGGTTGTGGTGGGGTTCTGTCTGTGGTTGTGGTGGGGTTCTATCTGTGGTTATGGTGGGGTTCTGTCTGTGGTTGTGGTGGGGTTCTGTCTGTGGTTGTGATGGGGTTCTGTCTGTGGTTGTGGTGGGGTTCTGTCTGTGGTTGTGATGGGGTTCTGTCTGTGGTTGTGGTGGGGTTCTGTCTGTGGTTGTGGTGGGGTTCTGTCTGTGGTTGTGATGGGGTTCTGTCTGTGGTTGTGGTGGGGTTCTATCTGTGGTTATGATGGGGTTCTGTCTGTGGTTGTGGTGGGGTTCTGTCTGTGGTTGTGGTGGGGTTCTATCTGTGGTTATGGTGGGGTTCTGTCTGTGGTTGTGGTGGGGTTCTGTCTGTGGTTGTGATGGGGTTCTGTCTGTGGTTGTGGTGGGGTTCTGTCTGTGGTTGTGATGGGGTTCTGTCTGTGGTTGTGGTGGGGTTCTGTCTGTGGCTGTGGTGGGGTTCTGTCTGTGGTTGTGGTGGGGTTCTGTCTGTGGTTGTGATGGGGTTCTGTCTGTGGTTGTGGTGGGGTTCTGTCTGTGGTTGTGATGGGGTTCTATCTGTGGTTATGGTGGGGTTCTGTCTGTGGTTGTGGTGGGGTTCTGTCTGTGGTTGTGATGGGGTTCTGTCTGTGGTTGTGGTGGGGTTCTGTCTGTGGTTGTGGTGGGGTTCTATCTGTGGTTATGATGGGGTTCTGTCTGTGGTTGTGGTGGGTTCTGTCTGTGGTTGTGGTGGGGTTCTATCTGTGGTTATGATGGGGTTCTGTCTGTGGTTGTGGTGGGGTTCTGTCTGTGGTTGTGGTGGGGTTCTGTCTGTGGATGTGATGGGGTTCTATCTGTGGTTGTGGTGGGGTTCTGTCTGTGGAAGTGATGGGGTTCTATCTGTGGTTGTGGTGGGGTTCTGTCTGTGGTTGTGGTGGGGTTCTGTCTGTGGTTGTGGTGGGGTTCTATCTGTGGTTATGATGGGGTTCTGTCTGTGGTTGTGGTGGGGTTCTGTCTGTGGTTGTGGTGGGGTTCTGTCTGTGGTTGTGGTGGGGTTCTATCTGTGGTTATGATGGGGTTCTGTCTGTGGTTGTGGTGGGGTTCTGTCTGTGGTTGTGGTGGGGTTCTGTCTGTGGTTGTGGTGGGGTTCTATCTGTGGTTGTGGTGGGGTTCTGTCTGTGGTTGTGGTGGGGTTCTGTCTGTGGTTGTGGTGGGGTTCTATCTGTGGTTGTGGTGGGGTTCTGTCTGTGGATGTGATGTTGTTCTATCTGTGGTTGTGGTGGGGTTCTGTCTGTGGATGTGATGGGGTTCTATCTGTGGTTGTGGTGGGGTTCTGTCTGTGGTTGTGATGGGGTTCTATCTGTGGTTTTGGTGGGGTTCTGTCTGTGGTTGTGATGGGGTTCTGTCTGTGGTTGTGGTGGGGTTCTGTCTGTGGTTGTGGTGGGGTTCTATCTGTGGTTATGATGGGGTTCTGTCTGTGGTTGTGGTGGGGTTCTGTCTGTGGTTGTGGTGGGGTTCTATCTGTGGTTATGATGGGGTTCTGTCTGTGGTTGTGGTGGGGTTCTTTCTGTGGTTGTGGTGGGGTTCTGTCTGTGGTTGTGATGGGGTTCTGTCTGTGGTTGTGATGTGGTTCTATCTGTGGTTGTGGTGGGGTTCTCTCTGTGGATGTGATGGAGTTCTATCTGTGGTTGTGGTGGGGTTCTGTCTGTGGTTGTGGTGGGGTTCTATATGTGGTTGTGGTGGGGTTCTGTCTGTGGTCGTGGTGGGGTTCTGTCTGTGGTTGTGGTGGGGTTCTGTCTATGGTTGTGGTGGGGTTCTATCTGTGGTTGTGGTGGGGTTCTATCTGTGGTTGTGGTGGGGTTCTGTCTGTGGTTGTGGTGGGGTTCTGTCTGTGGTTGTGATGGGGTTCTATCTGTGGTTGTGGTGGGGTTCTGTCTGTGGTTGTGGTGGGGTTCTATCTGTGGTTGTGGTGGGGTTCTATCTGTGGTTGTGGTGGGGTTCTATCTGTGGTTGTGGTGGGGTTCTGTCTGTGGTTTTGGTGGGGTTCTGTCTGTGGTTGTGATGGGGTTCTATCTGTGGTTGTGGTGGGGTTCTGTCTGTGGTTGTGGTGGGGTTCTGTCTGTGTTTGTGGTGGGGTTCTGTCTGTGGTTGTGGTGGGGTTCTGTCTGTGGTTGTGATGGGGTTCTATCTGTGGTTGTGGTGGGGTTCTGTCTGTGGTTGTGGTGGGGTTCTGTCTGTGGTTGTGGTGGGGTTCTATCTGTGGTTGTGGTGGGGTTCTATCTGTGGTTGTGGTGGGGTTCTGTCTGTGGTTTTGGTGGGGTTCTGTCTGTGGTTGTGATGGGGTTCTATCTGTGGTTGTGGTGGGGTTCTGTCTGTGTTTGTGGTGGGGTTCTGTCTGTGGTTGTGGTGGGGTTCTGTCTGTGGTTGTGGTGGGGTTCTGTCTGTGGATGTGGTGGGGTTATGTCTGTGGTTGTGGTGGGGTTCTGTCTGTGGTCCGGGTGGGGTTCTGTCTGTGGTTGTGGTGGGGTTCTCTCTGTGGTTGTGGTGGGGTTCAGTCTGTGGTTGTGGTGGCGTTCTGTCTGTGGTTGTGGTTCGGTTCTGTCTGTGGTTGTGGTGGGGTTCTGTCTGTGGTTGTGGTGGGGTTCTGTCTGTGGTTGTGATGGGGTTCTGTCTGTGGTTGTGGTGGGGTTCTGTCTGTGGTTGTGGTGGGGTTCTATCTGTGGATGTGGTGGGGTTCTGTCTGTGGTTGTGGTGGGGTTCTGTCTGTGGTTGTGGTGAGGTTCTGTCTGTGGTTGTGGTGGGGTTCTGCCTGTGGTTGTGGTGGGGTTCTGTCTGTGGTTGTGGTGGGGTTCTGTTTGTGGATGTGATGGGGTTCTGTCTGTGGTTGTGGTGAGGTTCTGTCTGTGGTTGTGGTGGGGTTCTATCTGTGGTTGTGGTGGGGTTCTGTCTGTGGTTGTGATGGGGTTCTATCTGTGGTTATGATGGGGTTCTGTCTGTGGTTGTGGTGGGGTTCTGTCTGTGGTTGTGATGGGGTTCTGTCTGTGGATGTGATGGGGTTCTGTCTGTGGTTGTGGTGGGGTTCTGTCTGTGGTTGTGGTGGGGTTCTGTCTGTGGTTGTGATGGGGTTCTGTCTGTGGATGTGATGGGGTTCTGTCTGTGGTTGTGGTGGGGTTCTGTCTGTGGTTGTGGTGGGGTTCTGTCTGTGGTTGTGATGTGGTTCTATCTGTGGTTGTGGTGGGGTTCTGTCTGTGGATATGATGGGGTTCTATCTGTGGTTGTGGTGGGGTTCTGTCTGTGGTTGTGGTGGGGTTCTATCTGTGGTTGTGGTGGGGTTCTGTCTGTGGTTGTGGTGGGGTTCTGTCTGTGGTTGTGGTGGGGTTCTGTCTATGGTTGTGGTGGGGTTCTATCTGTGGTTGTGGTGGGGTTCTGTCTGTGGTTGTGGTGGGGTTCTGTCTGTGTTTGTGGTGGGGTTCTGTCTGTGGTTGTGGTGGGGTTCTGTCTGTGGTTGTGATGGGGTTCTGTCTGTGGTTGTGATGGGGTTCTCTCTGTGGTTGTGGTGGGGTTCAGTCTGTGGTTGTGGTGGGGTTCTGTCTGTGGTTGTGGTTCGGTTCTGTCTGTGGTTGTGATGTGGTTCTATCTGTGGTTGTGATGGGGTTCTGTCTGTGGATGTGATGGGGTTCTGTCTGTGGTTGTGGTGGGGTTCTGTCTGTGGTTGTGATGGGGTTCTATCTGTGGTTGTGGTGGGGTTCTGTCTGTGGTTGTGGTGGGGTTCTATCTGTGGATGTGGTGGGGTTCTGTCTGTGGTTGTGGTGGGGTTCTATCTGTGGTTGTGGTGGGGTTCTACCTGTGGTTGTGGTGGGGTTCTATCTGTGGTTGTGGTGGGGTTCTACCTGTGGTTGTGGTGGGGTTCTGTGTGTGGTTGTGGTGGGGTTCTGTATGTGGATGTGATGGGGTTCTGTCTGTGGTTGTGGTGGGGTTCTGTCTGTGGATGTGATGGGGTTCTGTCTGTGGTTGTGATGGGGTTCTGTCTGTGGTTGTGATGGGGTTCTGTCTGTGGTTGTGGTGGGGTTCTGTCTGTGGTTGTGGTGGGGTTCTGTCTGTGGATGTGGTGGGGTTCTGTCTGTGTTTGTGGTGGGGTTCTGTCTGTGGTTGTGGTGGGGTTCTGTCTGTGGTTGTGATGGGGTTCTGTCTGTGGTTGTGATGGGGTTCTCTCTGTGGTTGTGGTGGGGTTCAGTCTGTGGTTGTGGTGGGGTTCTGTCTGTGGTTGTGGTTCGGTTCTGTCTGTGGTTGTGATGGGGTTCTGTCTGTGGTTGTGGTGGGGTTCTGTCTGTGGTTGTGATGGGGTTCTATCTGTGGTTGTGGTGGGGTTCTGTCTGTGGTTGTGGTGGGGTTCTATCTGTGGATGTGGTGGGGTTCTGTCTGTGGTTGTGGTGGGGTTCTATCTGTGGTTGTGGTGGGGTTCTACCTGTGGTTGTGGTGGGGTTCTATCTGTGGTTGTGGTGGGGTTCTACCTGTGGTTGTGGTGGGGTTCTGTGTGTGGTTGTGGTGGGGTTCTGTATGTGGATGTGATGGGGTTCTGTCTGTGGTTGTGGTGGGGTTCTGTCTGTGGATGTGATGGGGTTCTGTCTGTGGTTGTGATGGGGTTCTGTCTGTGGTTGTGATGGGGTTCTGTCTGTGGTTGTGGTGGGGTTCTGTCTGTGGTTGTGGTGGGGTTCTGTCTGTGGATGTGGTGGGGTTCTGTCTGTGGATGTGGTGGGGTTCTGTCTGTGGTTGTGGTGGGGTTCTGTCTGTGGTTGTGGTGAGGTTCTGTCTGTGGTTGTGGTGGGGTTCTGTCTGTGGATGTGATGGGGTTCTGTCTGTGGTTGTGGTGGGGTTCTGTCTGTGGTTGTGGTGGGATTCTGTCTGAGGTTGTGGTGGGGTTCTGTCTGTGGTTGTGGTGGGGTTCTGTCTGTGGATGTGATGGGGTTCTGTCTGTGATTGTGGTTGGGTTCTGTCTGTGGTTGTGGTGGGGTTCTGTCTGTGGTTGTGGTGGGGTTCTGTCTGTGGATGTGATGGGGTTCTGTCTGTGGTTGTGATGGGGTTCTGTCTGTGGATGTGATGGGGTTCTGTCTGTGGTGGTGATGGGGTTCTGTCTGTGGATGTGATGGGGTTCTGTCTGTGGTTGTGGTGGGGTTCTGTCTGTGGTTGTGATGGGGTTCTGTCTGTGGATGTGATGGGGTTCTGTCTGTGGTTGTGGTGGGGTTCTGTCTGTGGTTGTGATGGGGTTCTATCTGTGGTTGTGGTGGGGTTCTATCTGTGGTTGTGGTGGGGTTCTGTCTGTGGATGTGATGGGGTTCTGTCTGTGATTGTGGTTGGGTTCTGTCTGTGGTTGTGGTGGGGTTCTGTCTGTGGTTGTGGTGGGGTTCTGTCTGTGGATGTGATGGGGTTCTGTCTGTGGTGGTGATGGGGTTCTGTCTGTGGATGTGATGGGGTTCTGTCTGTGGTGGTGATGGGGTTCTGTCTGTGGATGTGATGGGGTTCTGTCTGTGGTTGTGGTGGGGTTCTGTCTGTGGTTGTGATGGGGTTCTGTCTGTGGATGTGGTGGGGTTCTGTCTGTGGTTGTGGTGGGGTTTTGTCTGTGGTTGTGGTGAGGTTCTGTCTGTGGTTGTGGTGGGGTTCTGTCTGTGGATGTGGTGGGGTTCTGTCTGTGGATGTGGTGGGGTTCTGTCTGTGGATGTGGTGGGGTTCTGTCTGTGGTTGTGGTGGGGTTCTATCTGTGGTTGTGATGGGGTTCTGTCTGTGGTTGTGATGGGGTTCTGTCTGTGGTTGTGGTGGGGTTCTATCTGTGGTTGTGGTGGGGTTCTGTCTGTGGTTGTGGTGGGGTTCTGTCTGTGGTTGTGGTGGGGTTGTGTCTGTGGTTGTGGTGGGGTTCTATCTGTGGTTGTGGTGGGGTTCTATCTGTGGTTGTGGTGGGGTTCTGTCTGTGGTTGTGGTGGGGTTCTATCTGTGGTTGTGATGGGGTTCTATCTGTGGTTGTGGTGGGGTTCTGTCTGTGGTTGTGGTGGGGTTCTGTCTGTGGTTGTGGTGGGGTTCTGTCTGTGGTGTGGTTCTGTCTGTGGTTGGGAAGGGTTCTGTCTGTGGTTTCCAGGTCCGTGGCATCCTCACCTTTCTTAGGACTGGCTTCCATGGAAAATTACCTCAGAGAAGCCGCGCTTTCCCACTTCCTTCAGCGCAGGTGACCCAGGCTCATTAGGCTTAATCACAGCACTCAGGGCTCTGAGCCACAGTGAGTGATTTTAATATCCTGAACTATTTTTTAAAGTGCCTGTTTCTGCCACAAGGAGATGCCACACTGTTCCCATGACGGAGTGGGGATCATGGGAACTTGAGATGTAGTCCGTTCCCCAGGTTCTCCGGTGCCTCTCCACCTTGACCTGCTTCATGGCAGGTCCTGTGGGAGTTTGTCCCAGGCCTCCTTCTCACCTGAGCACAGGTGAGGCTGCCAGGCAGGGCTCCTATTCCCTTCCAGATGAAGGAGGCTGAGGAGCTGTGATGAGGTGGCAGGCATGGTTCCACAGCCCACGGACAGGGGCCTGCCAGAACAGCGTGTGAGCATGCCCACAGATACATGCCAGCACAGCGTGCGAGCGTGCCCACAGGTACATGCCAGCACAGCGTGTGAGCGTGCCCACAGGTACATGCCAGCACAGCGTGTGAGCGTGCCCACAGGTACATGCCAGCACAGCGTGTGTGTACACTGACGTGAGTGTGGCAGGAGTTGTTGGTCACTGTCTGTCTGCCCTGATATGGAGCAGAAGACTGTGAGAAGGAAGCCTCACCCCCAGGGAGATTCTAGGGCACCGGAGCCCATGCAGCCCGGGAAGTTCTCCACCGGCTTCCCACGTGGCAGATCTGTCCTCCAGGTCAATGGTGGCCCACGGGCTGCCTTGCCCGGTGGCAGCACCAGAGGTTGACTGGAAGGCCTGCTCTAGGAAAGCCATTCTCTTGGATTCCCAGCTCTTCTCCTGAGGCCCCAGGAACTCAGGCATTACCTGTCCCACAGCGTCACCCACCACACAGCCTCCCCAGGCGGGGGCGTGGTGGCTTGCAGGACCCAGCCATCTGCCTTCCCTGGGCGGTGTCTTCCGTGGTTCCCTCCCTCGTCTGAGGACCCGCATCCCATGTATGTGTGGTCCAGACTTTGACGTCTGGGGTTTGAACTCAGGATTTCTTTAAACCCCCTTGGCTCGCTTGGTCACCGTGGAGCTGGAATCTCTTAGATGTTCCTGCCACACCCTCCAGATCTCAGCCTCCGGAGTGGCCAGGATTAGAGGTGTGAGCCCCAGAAGTGGGACACCCTTTCTTTTCTTCTGTTAGTCGTTGATTAGCAGACCTAATTCCCATTTACAGCGGTTTCAAGGCCTGAGCTAAGGGAGTTTCCTGCAGGCCTGGGCTTCCTGCTCTGAAGGCAGCCCACTCTCCTAACCCAGGTGTTTATCCTCCTCAGCCCTCCTGTGCTGCACGCATCTGCGCCCTCCAGGTGTCCCTTGTCTCCTGTGTCAGCCTGGGTGTGGTTGGCCAGCTGGACCAGAGCCAGGAAGCCCCCGCCAGCCCCAGGTGCAGGCTCCTTGGTTGAGGATGCTTGCCAGGTGCTGGGGGCTCCGAACACCTCTCTCCTGCAGCTGACTTCCTGTGTAAGTTCAGCAGTTCTGAAGGTGCTCGCAGAGCCCGTGTCTTCCCCTCCTTTCAGCCTCAGCCATGCCAGCACACCTGCCCTTTCCAGTGATCACAGAACCGTCCTGCCTGCCAGCCCTGGAACCCCTTCACCACATCCCTGGGGTGCCACGCACACTTCATGTCATTTCCCTTTTACATTTGACTTGTTCCAGTAAGATGGAATCTTCAGAAATTGAAGTCATTGCCTCATCCAGGGCAGAGCCTCCCCCAGCCACAGCCAGGCCCTGGCACCTGTACCAGCCTCCTTCAGTGGCAGGTGAGTGCTTCTAATCTGCCTTTATTTGCTGGTGATGATAAACATTTTATATTCTGACTAGATTCTACATTCTTCTTCTGGGACTTGCTTTGGGGCATCATTTTTACTGATTTGAATCTCTGGGATATTTTTTATTCTGCTTTTCAAAAATACATTTTAATACTATTTCCAAATGTTTATGAATATCTATAAATATTCCGAATTTAAATGATGCTTCCTAAATGTCATGAACCACATATTACAAATATCCATCTCCATTTGCCTTGAACTTAGGACATGTGCACTCACGATACAACTGACGCCATCATGTAATAGAGTTTTCACCATAGTGTAATTTAGTTGTATTCTTCTTAAGCTCTCCAGCTTGATGCTTGCTTAGAACATTGTTTTCACCCTGAACTTATAGAACGTGATATCCTCTTATGCTTTCATTGTTTTGTAACAACTGTACGTTTTAATTCCTCCTGCATTTTGTAACAGAGATAGCTGAGAATCTTCCTTTTTCTCTTTCTTCTTTCCCTCCCTCCCCAACACTCCCTCCTCTTCCTCCCTTCTTCCCTCCCTCCCTCCCTCCCTCCTTTTCTCCCTCCCTCCCTCCCGCCCTCCCTCCCTCCCTGCCTTTCTCCTTTCCCTTCCCGTTTCTTTCTTTTCTTAGGATAGTACTGAGGTTTGATTTCAGGTTCTCATTCTTGCCAGGCAGGAACTCTACAGTTTAAGCCACACTCCAAGGCCTTTTTCTTTTAAATTGTTTTTCAGATGGGGTTTCATACTAACTTTTTTTTCTGGGCTAGCTCTTCTGCGCTGGCTTTCATGGTTCCTTCTGCAATGAATACAATGACAAGAAGAGACAAAGACTCACAGAGTCACTCAGTGACAGCCAGCACTTGGCTGGCCCAGCTCCGGGCTTGGGGATTTCATCAAGGAGCAAAGGAGGCAAAATTTCTAACTTAGGTGCTACGTGCGTGCATGGGGGGATGATGAGGGGAGCCGTAGAGATTGAAGAGCCCAGACTCAGGGAAGAGAAGGTGACACAGCAGGGCTCAGGGTCCTGCATTGCTGAGGCAGAGCCATAGTTGAGCCTTAACGAGCTCCCTGGCAATCAAAGCAAAGAAGAAACAAGATGAACATGTGGTATGCCAACATGTCAGATTTGAGTCTCATTTTTTCTTTCTAGTCTTTGTCTTGATGACAATTTGATGCTGTAAAAGAAAAGAGAAGAAAAGAGAAGGTTTATGAGGCCAGATCCTGGGGAAGAGGGAACATCGTGCTCAAACATTTGAGATACACACGGGGAGCGAGTGTGTACGTGTGTGCGTGTGCAATAGCTTACATTCTGAAACTGTCTTTTGTTAGTCTAGCTTTTCCTCAAATATTAATGATTTTAATCAAGTCACATGGCTTCCTGGAACCCTGGCATTTTTGAAACATCCAGATGAGAATCTTTGCCTTGAAGGTTGCTTTACTTAATGAATTATTATATTTGAAAGTACTTCTTAAATTGTCAAGTATTAGAAAGATGAGGGTGAGAACAATTATATTATTTTCATCACAGAAGTGGAGCACGTGGCTGAGGGGCTGGGGTGGTAAGTTTCACCTGTCAGGACCTGGAGCGACAGGGGTGGGGTGGTGGCCTGGGATGTGGACAGGGTCTTAGCCCTGGGCTGGAAACATCCTCAGTCCTACCAAGGCTCAGGAGCAGGGCTCAGGGAGCCAAAGGGGGGGAGGGGGAAGCGGGGCTGGGGCCTGGGCGAGGGCAGGTCTGGATAGGGCAGGAAGATGGACACTTGTACCAACCCTGAATCAGCAAAGGAATCAACCTGGGAGGGTCCGAAGGAGGACGCTCAGTGCCAGAAAACAAGTGGAGCTCTCCAGATAGCTGTCCAAAGCCAGCTCCCAGTGGGAGACCGAGGCTGGGCAGGGGAGTCAGGCAACATGCTGAAAGCCATGTGGCAGGAAATTACCACCTGACGCTCTGCTCCCTGCTCTGCATGGGGAAGGGACAGCCAGGATGCACTTGGGGGCAGAGGCCCTGGGCCCCTCTTTCAGCTTGGGGCAAGGCCCTGGGATTCTGCAGGAATTTCTCAGCAGGGAGGAGGTCCAGCAGAGAGGAGGTCCAGCAGACAGAAGGACCAGACAGAGAGGAGGTCCAGACAGGGAGAAGGACCAGAAAGGGAGGAGGTCCTGCAGGGAGGAGGTCCAGACAGGGAGGAGGATCAGACAGAGAGGAGGACCAGACAGTGAGGAGGTCCAGACAGAAGAGGTCCAGACAGAGAGGAGGTCCAGACAGGGAGGAGGTCCAGGCATGGATGAGGACCAGACAGAGAGGAGGTCCAGACAGGGAGGAGATCCAGACAGAGAGGAGGTCCAGACAGAAGAGGTCCAGACAGAGAGGAGGTCCAGACAGGGAGGAGGACCAGACAGAGAGGAGGTCCAGACAGGGAGGAGGTCCAGGCATGGATGAGGACCAGACAGAGAGGAGGTCCAGACAGGGAGGAGATCCAGACAGAGAGGAGGTCCAGACAGAAGAGGTCCAGACAGAGAGGAGGTCCAGACAGGGAGGAGATCCAGACAGAGAGGAGGTCCAGACAGAAGAGGTCCAGACAGAGAGGAGGTCCAGACAGGGAGGAGGACCAGAAAGGGAGGAGGTCCTGCAGGGAGGAGGTCCAGACAGAGAGGAGGACCAGACAGAGGAGGACCAGACAGAGAGGAGGACCAGACAGGGAGGAGGTCCAGACAGAGAGGAAGACCAGACAGGGAGGAGGTCCAGACAGAGAGGAGGTCCAGACAGAGAGAAGGTCCAGACAGAGAGGAGGTCCAGACACAGAGGAGGTCCAGACAGAGAGGAGGTCCAGATAGGGAGGAGGTCCAGAAAGAGAGGAGGTCCAGACAGGGAGGAGGACCAGACAGAGAGGAGGTCCAGACAGAGAGGAGGTCCAGACAGAGAGAAGGTCCACACAGAGAGGAGGTCCAGGCAGGGAGGAGGTCCAGGCAGCGAGGAGGACCAGACAGAGAGGAGGTCCAGACAGAGAGGAGGTCCAGACAGAGAGAAGGTCCACACAGAGAGGAGGTCCAGGCAGGGAGGAGGTCGAGACAGAGAGGAGGTCCAGGCAGGGAGGAGGTCGAGACAGAGAGGAGGTCCAGACAGAGAGGAGGTCCAGACAGGGAGGAGGTCTAGACAGGGAGGAGGTCCAGTAGAGAGGAGGACCTGCAGGGATGAGGACCAGGCAGGGAGGAGGTCCAGACAGAGAGGAAGACCAGACAGAGAGGAGGTCCAGGCAGGGAGGAGGTCCAGACAGGGAGGAGGTCCAGGCAGAGAGGAGGACCAGACAGAGAGGAGGTCCAGACAGGGAGGAGGTCCTGGCAGGGAGGAGGTCCAGACAGAGAGGAGGTCCAGACAGGGACGAGGTCCAGACAGAGAGGATGTCCAGACAGAGAGGAGGTCCAGACAGAGAGGAGGTCCAGGCAGGGAGGAGGTCCAGACAGAGAGGAGGTCCAGGCAGAGAGGAGGTCCAGACAGAGAGGAGGTCCAGACAGAGAGGAGGTCCAGGCAGGGAGGAGGTCCAGACAGGGAGGAGGTCCAGACAGAGAGGAGGTCCAGACAGGGACGAGGTCCAGATAGAGAGGAGGTCCAGGCAGGGAGGAGGTCCAGACTGAGAGGAGGTCCAGGCAGAGAGGAGGTCCAGCAGACAGGAGGTCCAGGCAGAGAGGAGGTCCAGACAGAGAGGAGGACCAGACAGAGAGGAGGTCCAGGCAGGGAGGAGGTCCAGACAGAGAGGAGGTCCAGGCAGGGAGGAGGTCCAGCAGAGAGGAGGGGCAGCAGCGGGGAGGACCTGCAGGGAGGCAGCTCGGGACGCCTCTATAGAAATGAGAAAGGCTGACAGAGAGGCTGATGCCATTTGGAAGGTGTTGGCCAGCTGTCTTTCTCCAGCTTCTTCAAGCAGAGTTACATTTAGATCCTAGATGAAGTGATCACAGCAATCACGTGACTACTTCCTGAAGGAGGGGTGAGGAGTGGGTCCAGGCAGCCCAGGTGTCCTCCTGAGGAGGGCACATCAGTTCTGGCAGGACCAGCAAGGCATCTAGAAGGGCCCTGCTCCATGCCAGGCCAGGGCACATACCCCCAAACGGGAACCAACTGGGCTTTTTCTCTGGATCAAAGGGTCGATCTGGATGTCATCTCTTCCAGTTGCCATGAGTCTACGTTGTGGACGAGAGCATGGGGGAGGTGATGGTTCTGTTTGTTCTGTCCCCAGGGAGGGTGGGATGGGCAGTGATTGCACGGTCCAGGTCCCGGCTCACGAGAGGACTTGCCAGCAGCACACTCGTGAGGTGGACTCTGCGGGGCTGGCTCTGGATGTGATGGTGTCTGGCTAATCCTGGACAGTGTGGAGGGCGGAGGACTCGAGTGGGTGTCCTGGACCTTGGGTCCCCCCTCTGGGGCTCTGGCAGACCTCTGCACAGACACAGGGCTGGCCTTAGGTTGTGGAGAAGTTCATTGATATGTAGATTTCCATTTCTGCTCTTCCCTAGTTTGGAATACTAATTAGAACAAGCATTTAAATAATGTGGAAGGCATACTTGGTCAGATCTGACATTTAAGTTCTTTTTAGTTTACATTTTCTATGTCTTTTTTGTGAACAATGAATGTCTTCTACTTTCCTACTGGTCTATGCTGTAAATACTTAAACATTTTAAAACTGTCTTTATGTGATTGTCCTTCCTGCCTGCCTGCCTGTCTTCCTTCTTTGATTCCTTTCTTCCTGCTTCTTCTTTTTTTTTGATTTATCGTTATTTTTCTGATGCTTGTTTGGGACAAGTCTGGTCACATTAGAGAATCCAGCCTCACTCCCTCACACAAGGAGTAGAAGTGGGGCCGGGGGGAGGGGGAGAGGGACAGAGGCCTCTGCTTCCTCTGCTTGAACTCCACACAGCCTCCAGGACTTCCTGCCAGACCTGTGGGGCCCAGAGAGCACTGCCCAGCAGATCTTGGGCCACCCAACACAGGATGCACAAAAATGGCAGAGAAACCACCACAAGCTTACCAATGAACGTAGAAAAGAAGAAGCAGGCCCCTATGCCTCTCGGTCACCTTTCCACGGCCATCACCCCTGCAAGACCCTCTTTCCTGAGAGTCTTCCTATTTGGGAAAAAGAAATGTTAGGCTTAGATTTGATTGAATCTCACCAGCATGTGGTCTGTTTCTACTGATGGTTTTAGGCCTCGGACTCTGTTTTCTTTCTTTCTTTTTGGGGCAGGAGTGGGGGGGAGGCCCTGGCAAGGAACTCAGGGCCTCTCACTCCTTTCAGCATTTTTACTGAAGGCTGGGTCTCTACCGTGTGAGCTGTTTCGAGATTCAGTATTTTAGTGATAAATTGGAAACGAGTCTCAGGAACTTGCCTGTGGAAGCTGACGAGAGATGGCAGATCTCAGCTTCTGGCGCGGTTAGGATTTTAGACGTGAGCCACTGGTGCCCGGCTGCCTCTCCCGCTAATTGAAGTGGGGGACGTCTTGGCATTGAACTCCTTGTCACAGGCGATCTTAACACCAATTTTCCTGATTCTGAGGAACAACCCCTCCCCCTCACTGCCCAACAATGTAACTGAGAAGAGGCAAGAGCTGCGGATTCTCGCTCATTTTCCACTCTTATTTCTGTAGCTTTGTCGTGTAGCTTGGTGTCTGGCGGGACTAAATCCCCCCACTATTGTTTATTTATGTATTTAAAGTAGTATTATATGTTTTTATTTCCCCAAGTAAGGTTAGAAATGGCCATACCCCATCCTAAGAACAATCTCCATTGGCTTCCTTTAAAAAGGGAATAACATGAAATATTCTGATTTATTTAGAAAAAAATATAGACTTCACATTTTTGCCTTATTCGGCCACGTGGCTCTTGGTTGCATTTATTATAATGGCCTTGCATTCCGCTCTTCCTTCCGTGCACGACCTGGGAGTCCCCGTGAGCGTCTCTTTCCTTGTGTGCTCCAGAGTGTAGAACACAGAAATGTAAAGACGGTTCTGATTGGCTTCTGGGGTGGAGGAGGCGTGGCCCACGGTGCTCCTGGAGCCAGCGGGAGGGGCCGGCCGCTCTGCTCCTGTTCTGTCCCCCCTCCCACCATGGGACAGTGCTGGCCTCCGCCCAGCCATTCTGGTGCAGGACACTGGCCGTGAGGCCACAGCTCTCTCTTCCCACCTCAGCGAACCCCAGGTCCTAGTTCCCGGCATGTGGGTGCACTCAGCTCTGCAGCGGCCACCCTGGGCATCAGATAGCCTGGCAGGCGCCACTCACAGGCCTCTGCGGCTGGACACGGTCCCTGCCACGAGGCTCCTCCCGTGTCTCGCCATGGCCTGCCTCTGCCGGTTACCTTCCTGCTCGGGCAGCGTCCTTCTTGATCTCCCATCTGAAGGGAAGCGGTCACTTCCCCTTGAGCGACTTTGGGGTTTAATTCTCAAGGGCAGTGACTGGCGGGTCACGGTCACTATGGTCACCTATGAGCCTCACAGGACATGGGTCTGAGTGCCGTCCCTGCCCCACTCGGCATGCTTGGTGTCAGCTGCCACACCATGGTGGGGTAAAAACAAGTTTTCCAGGTGTGGTGGCATATGCAGGTTTGAGATGGAAAAATTATGTCTTCAAGGCCAGCCCAAGTTAGGTGAAATGAAACAGCACCTTCCCCCGACCTGTCCACCACAGCTCACGGATGCCTGCCTATTCCAGGGAGCCTCGGAGCTCCTGGTGTCTGCTTTGGAGGGGGCCCTAGGCCACATGAGGACACCAAGGAAGGAGCCCACCTTAGAGGGGAGGCTCACACCTAGCACCAGGGCAGAGCCGGGCCCCAAAGAGAGGGGTGGGCAGTGCAGCATCCACGGGCCCAGAGGTGCCATGAGAGGTGTGCCCAGGGTCTGGGGAGCTGCTGTGAGAGGGCGGGGTTCCCTCTCCACCTTCCTTCTTCTGGAAAAAGGACAGGCCCCTGTCTTGGTATAAGATGGACCTCAATCTCCCTTCACGCACCTTTTGATTCGTAGGCTGTGTGTGTATCCGCTTGCTGAGTGTGTATCTGTTTGCTTTTGTTTCCAGGGCTAATGTTAGCGGAACATGTTCTACGCCATTCTGCTTTGGAGAATGTGTTTCTTTGTGTGGCGCAGACAAGGATACATTTTTGCAATGTTCACGAGTTACTGCAAATGACTGTGTTTCTCCCTTTCTGGTGTTATTTTCTTCAGTAACGATATCGTTCCAATGGTGTTAAGCTTTGCCTGTGTTCTCGGTTACTTATCCTAAAGATGGAGAAGGTTCCTGGAACGAAGCAGCCATTCACTAGGTCCCAAAGTGCTCCTTTATTTCCCGGTTTCTTTGGTGAGCTCGCGTAAGATTAGACTGTGTCTACAGCACCGGATCAAGACGCTAACACCATACTCCATTCCTCTCCACCCTCCTCACCCTGAAATACACAATGTGAGGAATTCACTGCTGGTTGAATTGCCTTTATCCAGCAGTTTAGTTTTGAAATGTCCCCACCGCTTCAGTGACTCGCCTGGGTAGCAACTCCGGCAGGAGTGCCCCGTGTGAGTCCTCTCCACAGCTGCCCTCCTCCAGATGCCAGCTGCAAACACAGGGTTCAGGGGCCACCCTTACTTCTTACCAGCTGGCTACAAATTTGGGGAGCCCTCGTGAATTTCCTGCATACAGATTTCAGTAAATCCTGAGAACATGGGAGCCAGCTGCTTACCTCTGATGGCTGTCCTCTTGTGACCGGAGGGCCAGCGGCCGGCTCCTCCCATGGCTCTCTGAGGGTCTCAGCTCCCTCTCTCCCCGGGGGGTGATGGAGCCCCCAGACACACCTGTGACCCCATGACCTCTGGGGACCCCTGAGACTGCAGGCTGACCCAGTCTGTGACTCCATCTCAGGCTTCATGCCTTTCCCAAGATGGGAGAAAGGCCACTATACCTAGCGACTAAGTCCATTTCCACCGTGGGGTGGGCCCCATGCCGAGGCCCCTGGCCACTCTTCACAAGCTATCTAGGCTCCCAGGAGATCTGGCTTACAGCCCTGCCAGACAGCCCCAGAGAAGGAGGCATAGCCCTTGGTGACCCACCAATGAGACGCCAGGCTCCCCCTTCAGAGCAACCACCACAGTCCCCCCACCTGGCACGTCTGGGTCTCTGAGGTTTCCTGCAGGAAAGAGTGGGGCACAAGGCCGGCAGGGTTCTGTATTAGAGAGCATATCAGCAAGACAACCCCCCCCTCCCCGCCGCCCCGTGTTCTCCATGGTGACCTGAGACTGTGTGGGTCTGACTTTGAGAAGACTGAACTCTACAGTAGTGCAGAATTCAGCTTCCTTTCCACACCACCCCCTGTGCCCCCGGGCTGGGAGGTGGGCCGTGGCCAGGGCCAGTGACAACCCCTGCAGCCCACTCAGGTCTCCAGAGCCCAGGGTCCCTCCTGCCCTCTGCTCATGGCGTCCATCTAGGCTGAGCTTTCCCAGCCTGACCTCCACAGACGGTGGTACGAGAATGGTGGGAGATGTGGATTCTGGTGAGTGGTATTGGGTGGTGACCACCTCAGCCTCTGCACGTGTCTGCATGTACATGCGCAATGCGTGTGGCACGCCCCTTTGCGTGTGTACATCCATGAGTGTGTGCACGTATGCACGTGTGCATGCCTGTGGGCCCATGTGTGTGCAGTCTTCCTGCATCTCCTCACCTTGACGGTCCTCTAGGCGGACGTCCTGGTGAGATCAGGGCACACCCACGATCACTGGGCCCCTGCACTTTCCTGCAGCATGGGCTTCTGTGGGCTTAGTCCACGGATCCACACACAGAAGTGCACACACAGGCCCCAGCCCCTCCAGGACCTCCTGCAGGCATGCAGGGCCTGCTGTCTCTCCAGGCCCCGTGTCCCTCCTCTCTTGGGACCCTGCCTCCCCTGTAAGGCTCATTGCTCTGGTGTCTTACTAGCTGGAGCCCTCCTTGCTTCCAGTACAGCTGAGCCTGCTGGAATTTTCCAAAAGAACATTGCTGAGATCTGAGGAAGAATAAGAAAGGCAAAACCACAGAAGCACCAACAGCAAACGACCCAGAAATAGAGCTGCTCCTGGCAGGCAGATCTGTGGCTCTGTCTCCCGAGAGGGCACGGAGCTGCTCGGTGCTGACCCTCGGGGCCATTCCGGGAGCAGGTGACTCAGAGGCCCCTGGCTGTGCAGACTCAGCCCTGGTGCCTGGCGCTGCCAGCCTGACCTTACAGGGAGTGCCCAGAGCTTTGCTCCCTGGGTGGGACCCAGAAGTCCTCTGTGTCCACCAGTACTCTATTCTTTGATTTTTACAAATGCTTGCAGCTGTTATGAGCAAAGACCCTCAGGCTCACACCCAGGTCCTTCCCTGAAGGCCAGGGGTGTTAAACTGGGCATTTGTTGTCCTTCATAGGGGGACACAATGCCCAGGGAACTGTCCCGGACCTGTGGACCTCCCACTCTGACAAGTCCTGCCTTATCCAGAATGGACAGTAGGGCCAGTCTCCCAGGTGACCTGCTTTGTCTCTTGCTCGAGCTTTCTGTTCCCTCAGAGTCGTCTCGCCTGATGCCTGGCCCCGAGGGGTGGACTGGAACTGTGACAAGCAGAGGGTCCTCATTGCTGGAGTGCGCGGAGAGTGCAATGGGCAGAAAAGACCATTCCAGAGAGCTCAGCTGTCCACCCACCTGCTTCAGCTTGACAGTGGGAAAAGCACTTTGCCTGCCTGGGAGCAGCGCTTTGCTCAGAGCTCAGAGAGCCTGAACAGTCCAAGACAGCAGCATTTGGTACTCTGCCGGGGAGGTTTTCAACACGCCAGCCCTGTGGGAATTCACAAAAACTAAAAGCATGCTCTAAAAGGGATTATCCTGAAATAGCTTGCCTTTGCGCATCTGTCCATCCACCCACCTGCCCATCACCCACCCATCCACTTACCTACCAACTCACCTACCTATCCATCAGTTTACCTGTCCGCCCTTTCATCATCTTCCATCCAGCCATCTATCCATCCACCTTCTATCATTTATCCGTCCATGTATTCATCCATTTATCCATGCCATCCATCTACTCACCCATCCATCATTAATTTATCATTTATCCATCCACCTACCATCTATCCATCTATCCACCCACCATTATTTTATCATTTTCCCTTTTATCCATCTGTCATCTATCCACCCAGCCATCTATTCAGTGACCCATGCGTCTTGCCTTCCTCCCTCTTTCTATCCCATCACCCATCGCTCCTCTCCGGGCAGTGGGTTATCTAGACCTCATGATAGATGGTGCTTGAAGTTCTCATATGATATGGCTACTGTGCTACACGTTTTGATCCCTCTTAAAATTAAATCCTTCCCACAGTGTTTTCGGTAGATGGAGGGTGTCTGAAGGGGAGCCAGTATCAGTCTTTGGTGAAAGCCCTCAGGCTGCTGGGAGGCTCCATGCCAGGCCCCAAGGCAGAGGCTGGGCGTGGTAAAGGAACAGAGATCAAAGGAGTGGGCCAGACTGTGCGTGAAGACTCAGTAGGTGGTGTCTGGCCTCGACTCCCTAGTGCCCAAGAGGCCTTCTGGGGAGACATCTGAGATCACTGGAGCCTACCTGTCCTGAGTGTTCGTGCTTCCTGCCATCTTTCCTGCCCCACCTCCACAGAGGCCTTGGGGCACTGATGGGAACCCAGGTGGGTTGTGACCCAGGGCTCCGATGCCTGCACTCTGCCAGCCATGCTCATTCGTTGTCTTGGGTTGACGATGGTAATTAAAGGGCTGTGGCCTGGCTCTCAGGAAGTGGGCTGGAAGCGCTTTCTTGCTGGGCCCAGGAGAGCCAAGGCCCTTTAGAAGAAGCCCTTAGAGCCTGGGTTCAGGGTGGGGGTTTGCAGTGCTAACTGCCCTGGATCATTTATCCTGGACTCTGAAACAGCCTTAAGAACCAGCACTGTGGTTTAGGCCTATCAGCCTGGCTGCTCACAAGGCTGAGATCCCAGTCTCCAGCTCCAAACACGCTGAGATCCCATGGGCAGCACGGCAACAGCGGGGACCCACGGAGCTCTCTGCTCTGGCGGGTGGAAGGGAGCTGGGAGCTATCTTCAAACACTGAGGACCCTCCCCACCCTGTCCCTGGGACCCTGAGCAGATTTGTTCTGTGCCGCTGACTGGAGGGGAGAGACATGGTGAGACCAGATGGCTGACTGGAGGGGAGAGACATGGTGAGACCAGATGGAGCCGGGCACAGCAGGTTCTGAGCAGCCGACGATCGGGATGTGGGGGGATAAGACCGGGAGCAGTTCATGAGCCCGAGCCATGAGGCTGCAGTGCAGGTCAGGTCAATGTGGCCGAGGGCTCTGGGCATTAGGGCCACAGAGTCCAGGAGGCTGCCTGCCCCGCTCAGCCATGGGAGGCCTGGGAGCTCTGTTTACAGCTCAGGGAGGCGGGGTGGGGAGGGGAGAGTGTTGGTGGTGCCAGTCTGCCCACAGTAAGTGGGAGGGCCTCCTCCAGGGAAAGGCCCTGCGGTGTGCAAGCCCCTCCCTAAACTCTGCATCCCCCACACGACAGCCAGCAGTCCGGCCTAGTCCGATGGGGTCCGTGGTGTTGGCCAGACACCATGGTGGGCACTCAGGGTCCTGTTGCAGAGCTTCCTCCAGCCCCATCCTTGCCCGTCTTCCCTTCTTTCCTTCTTGTTCTTTCTCCTGTCCCTTCTTGTATCAGCCCGGGTGTAACTTCGCCACCAGAGGCATGCAGTCGGCACATCACCTTGATCCTGATATGTCCAAACCGCTTTGTAGTTCTCATAATTAAGATTTAATGGTTGTTAAAAATATTCACAAGGCCATCTGCATGCAAGAGTGCGCATGCAGACAGCGGCCTTAGACCTTCCATGAAAACCAACTCAAGATGGATCACAGGCCTGAATGTAAAGTGCAGGCCTGAGAAACTTTCAGCAAGCACAAGGAAGCAGGCACCCGTGACCTTGGACTTGGCGCTGAGGTTCAGAGACACCACCAAAGGCAAGGTCATTGAGAGAAAGAAGAAAGGGAAGGAGAGCAGTACGGCGGGCTTCATGAAAATTAAAGTCTGCTTCCAATGAAGACGCTGCTGAGAGGAACTAGCTGGCAAGATGGTGACAGGAGAGCCACCCAAAGAGAACTCTGGGAACTTTCTCTTTGGGTGGTATGGGAATTGAGCTCAGGCCCTTGAGGTTGCCTCTACCACTAGAGGCACGCCCAGGCGCCTCTATCTCTTGCTGTTCAGATAGGGTCTCTGGCTAGCTTTGTTGGGTCTGATCTGGGCCCTCTAACCTTCTACCCACACCTCCCAAGTAGCTGGGGATGCAGCCGAGTGCCACCAGAGCCAGCTGGATTGTGAGATAGACTCTAAGCTTTGCCTGGGTTAAACCTGAGCCATCCTACAGCCTCTTCTTCTTGAGTAGCGGAGATTACAGGCGTGTGATGACAGGTCCAGCCCCCAAACAGTCTTGATAATGGGACAATGAATCAACCAGAGAACCAAGTCTGAACTGACATCTCACAAAAGAAGAGACAGATGCAAACAAGCACACAGCCTCGCAGAATCGAATGCTAAAATCACAACAGAGTACCCCAACTAGCTTATCAGAACCCCAAACTTCGGCAGCACCAAGTGGGGCGGGTAGGTTTGGAGCGACAGGAGTGGGTGCCGTGGTCGGCTGTGAGTGTAGAAGTGGCAGGCCTGCCTGCCGTGAGGGTGGCCTGCTGGCTCCTCCACAGACAAAACACACTTCCGCCAAAGGATTGATCCACCCCGCATGCTCCTCAGCTTACCCAGAGGAGCTTGCGACACAGCGCCCAGGCCCTTTCCCCGCAGCTGAGCCTCGATGTGGGACCACCCCGCAGTCCTAAATGCACACTGCCGAGTGAGCCAAGCTGGCGTGCCAGCCCCAGGCTGGGATTCTCACACTGTGAGGGACAGGGAAAGGCAGGGCCTCAAGCGCCCCCACAGCCCAGGATGGAGCAGGATACAGAGGCTCCAGGGCCTGGCAGGAGGGAGGACAGGAGGATGTGAGGACAGAGCAACCACTGTGGGTGGCATCGTTCAGGGAACCCCATGAGAGATCGGGCATCCTGTGACACAGCGGGAACCCCGTGACACATCCACAACACCCCTAGAATGTACAAGGGAGAGACTGAAGCCCAGGCCGAGAGAAGTCTCCCCAACATCTTATTCACAGAATAGACGCTTCATAGCAGTGCAGGGCCTTGGGAACAGAGGGCCCTGTGTGTGCTCATGTGTGTGCATGCTCGTGTGTGTGTGTGTGTGTGTGTGTGTGTGTGTGTGTGCTCATGTGTGTGCATGCTCGTGTGTGTGTGTGTGTGCATGCATGCTCTCACTAGCTGTGGAAGATACCACTGGTTGCTCCCCATCTTTCTGTCTTCTTTCCTAACAGCACTCACGGTTGTAGCATGAGTTCTCCAGTGCACCCCCTTGTCTTGGGAGTGTCTATGAACCCCCTTCCTTGCTCTACCTCTCTTCCAGTCCCACGTTCTCCCTGTGGCCATGGCCCCCAGGCGCTGTGCTCCCTGCCATGGCGACCGTACCCAGCTTTCCCTGGCCCTGCGCTGACGCCCTCCCAGGCTGGGCTGTGAGCAAATGGAAGCATCTGTTCAGCTGCACACGGCCTCCAAGCCGCCCTGGAGGCGGGTGGGGGGCCAGAACACACTGGAGTCCAGCATGGCTGTGCCGGGGGTCTGGTCCTGGGAGTCATCAAGGGGTGGATGGAGGACTGGGGGACGTCAGAGCGAGGGGAGCAGCTTTGGAGCCCTCCGCAACTTCGTTGTGCAGCACTGGTAGGTGTTCAAGGGCTTGACGGCACCATCTTGTGTATCCTTCCTGTCTCCTCGGGTCTTCAGCCTCACCTTTCCATATAGAACCAGGGCTGCTTCCTGAAGCACTGACCTGAGACGGCCCAGTATCCAAGGCATTTCTCTGCCCAGGGTTCAAACCTGGTGGTCCTTCAGGTTTGACCTAGACCCTGGGCTATGCCACCAAGGTCCCTGTTCCTGACACAGGGTGAGATTCCAGGCCAGCTCACCATCCACTTACAGTTCCTTACAGTTTGTCCCTTGCATGCACGGGAGAGGCCGTATGGACAGAAGGTTATTTTTGGTAAGTAGGACTGCGTTTAATACATTCCCAGTGTTAACACACTGTAATGCCAGACTGCCTAAAAATACCCCACTTGAGACGTGTTCTCAATAAATAGAGGGATTAACGTAGTCTGAGATCAAGTTTTCCTCCCCTGGTTATCGGATCCTCCAGTGTTTAATAAAGAAGCAGTATGTCCCCTGAGCTTTGAGGCCGCTTAGCTGGGAGTTTGCCAGCCAGAACCACACATCTGGGCTCAAATGCAGGCCTGAACATTTAGCTCTGGGATCTGAGGTAGGTTAGAAAAATTCAGAAACTTCATTTTTTGTTGTTGTTGTTTTTTTGGTCAATCACAGGGCTTCACTCAGGGCCTCCTCACTGTCGCTGAGTTTTTCTGTTCAAGGCCAGTGCTCTACTACTTTGAATGCTGGTAATTAATTGGAGATAAAAGTCTGACAGACTTTCCTGCCTGGGCTGGCTTTGAACCGTGATCCTCAGACCTCAGCCTCCTGAGCAGCGAGGATGACAGGCGTGAGCCACCAGCACCTGGTAGAAAGTTCAGATTGTATCGTATGCCTTGAAGGTTTGCAGCATGACAGCTTGGTCCACACATGCGTAGTGCTAGGTCCGGTATTTGCCTTGCCTGTAGTCTTCCATAACTAGTCTGGGTGCCTCTGCTAGCAACACCTGGGATTGTTTTAGGGACTTTCCTGTATATGGTGGGGTTGGGGACTGGAGAAGACAGAAGGCTCTACTCCTCCCTCCCTGCCGGCCGCGGTCACTGGGGCCCGCCAGCGCCTGGGTGGGGAAGACAGGGAAGGCCTGCGCAGACCCATGGCTAACAGATCCTGGCTGCAGGGCATCGGCTTGTCTGTCTGGGACTCACTCGGGAAGGCCCGTGTCACAGCACAGCCACACCCTCCTGCCCTGAGCGCACCGGGATGCCGCCTGGGAGCGCTGGGACCATCAAGGGAGCGTCACCTGCCTGTTCCCTCCTGAAATGTGGGATGGCACTTCTTCTACCAGAGGTCCTGCATCTGATCAGTGACTCGAGACTGATTGCCTGAGGTTTCCCAGAGGACCTCTGCTGCCTCTTTCAGAGCCTGGGCTCTGCTTGCCATCACCAGCGGCCAGGGAACCAGTCAGGTGGAGGCTGGTTGAGGGACGTCCTCAGGCTTCTTCTGTGCGGACAGAGGCGCCCCCTCTGGGGGGTCCTCAGGAGGAGTCGGGGAGCTCCGGGAGCAGATGAGTGGATGCTCGCCTTCCTCTTCCTCCTCCTTCCCCTCCTCCTCCTTTTCCTCCCCCTCCCCAACCTTCTTTTACTTCCCCCATCCTTCTCTTCCCCTCTTCTTTCTTCCTTTCCTTGCATCCTCTTTCCCTCCCTTCCCCTCCCCTCCCCTCCCTCTCCTCCCCTCCCCTCCCCTCCCTCTCCCCTCCCTTTCCCTTCCTTCCCCTTCCAGTCCCCTTTCTTCCCCTTTCCTTCCCTTCTCTTCTTTTTTATTCTCTTCTCTTTCCCCTCCTCTTCTCTTTTCTCTTCCTTTCATTTATCTTCCTCTCTCTTCCCTCCTCCTCCCCCTTTTCCTCCTCCTCTTCCCCCTTCCTCCTTCTCCCCCCTCCCCTCTCCTCCCCCTCCCTCCTCCTCCTCCTCCTCCTCCTCCTCCTCCTCCTCCTCCTCCTCCTCCTCCTCCTCCTCCTCCTCCTCCTCCTTCTCTTCCATCTACTTCTCCATGTTCATTTATACAACCACAGAACTCTGGTTGACAGGAGATGCTCAGGAGAGGCTCAGAGAACAAATGCCGTGAGTGTGTTTATGGAGCTTTGTCCTTTCTGCAGTGCTTCCACCCAGCTTGCTTAGTGACAGATGGGCAGACTGGTGCCAGGCAAACCCCAGGCGTGCTAGATGAGCCCACCATCAACACCCCTACCCTCCCCCAGCTCCCCAGGGCTAAGGGGACATTTATGATGACCTCCACTCCCCTGGGAAGGCTGGTTGGCCCTCGCTGTGCCTCAGTGAGCAGTCCTCAGCGTGGAGATCTGCTCTGGCCTGTTCTTCCTCCTCCACGGTCCTCACCATGGGCATTTGTGCTGTTTGCAGGGATGTTGCACCACTTCCCCACCTGTGCACCTTGTTCTTCCTGAGGGCGGGGCTTGCTGGGACCTGGGCTCGGGCTGGGCCCGGGGGGGGGGCTCTCTGGGGACCTGGGCTCCAGGCTGGGCAGGGGGGGGGGAGGGCTTGCTGGGACCTGGGCTCCAGGCTGGGCTTGGACGGGGGGCTCGCTGGGGACCTGGGCTCGGGCTGGGCCCGGGAGGGGGGCTATCTGGGAACCTGGACTTGGGCTGGGCTAGGGGGGGCTCTCTGGGGACCTGGGCTCCAGGCTGGGCCAGGGCGGGGCTCGCTGGGGACCTAGGCTCTGGGCACAGCTCTTGAAGGCGTGTCCCCAGCCCTTCCCGGAGGTCAGCTACCTGCAGGGAGCCATCTGAAGTGCCAGCCGTGCATGCTCGTTCCTCTTCGCACCTCCCAGCCGGACAGGAGCCCACCTGCCCTGACCCGCAGAGCCCTTTCCACGGGAATCTGCTGCCTCTTCGCCAGAGCGCATGGACTTCCCAAGAACCCAGGAATGCAAACGTCCGAGCAGGGCGGACATCTGGCTCGTGGTGGCCCGACCCTGCCATCCCCGGTGTCTCCAGCCCACAGCCCTCACCTGCGCTCTCTGCTGGCCTGTCATCTGGGGGCTGGGGGAGGAAGCTCTCTGGCCTGAGACCCTGGAACCTCTGACCAGCACTGGAGGGCAGCCCTCTCTGCAGACCTCCTCTTCTCTCATGGAGGTGACCAAGTTCTTCAGATGAAGTGAGAGCTTCTCCAAGGCTCTTGGTACATCCTCATTCCCTGCTCACACCTCCCAGGCCACAGGAGGACGGCCGCAGGGGTGCTTCCTGCCTCTTCTCAGGCGATGGCTGTGTGGCCCTACCCAGATACAGCAGGCGAGCCCCGTTATGCTCTGTGCGTCTATTTCCAGGGCATCCAGTCTCGAGCAGCGTCTGGGAGCAGGCCGGCCCGTGTGCGACCACTCAGGTCAAAGGGGGCCCACCCGGGGCCCGCATGGGGCCCGCGGCTGCTCATTGCTCATCTCTAGACCACCAAGGCTGGGATTTGAGACCAAGTCTTGCTCTTCTTCCTTTTTGGATGCTGCACTCTGAATTTTAGGAAGAGAACTTGGCCTTGAACACAATCCTGTTTGCAGCCTTGCTATTTTTACAAGATTTGCCCTATTCTTAGTTACTTTTAAAAATAAAATTGTCAACGGCGTTTTCTTCCTCTGTAACATTTCCGCCACTACCAGAGATCTTAATGAACTGTGCATTCAATTACAGGAAGGAGGAAGCGGGGGGGGGGGGCACCCTCCTCTGAACAAACTTCCAAGGAGAGGTCTATGCAGCATGGGAGGCGGCTGTCACTGGGAGAGGGCCTGTGACTCGGGGGTGTGCAGGCAGGCACACAGTGAGCTTGTTGTCAACCTGAGGGTTATGAGGGGAAAATGGCTCCAAAAGAGACAAGACCTATTTCTGGGAAGAAAAACGCTGTGTCTGTGGAAGCTTTATGGAGGCAAGTCTGAGGCTCCAGGAGGGAGTGAAGCCCACTCTTTGCTGACTCCTTGGTGGGCCTAGCCAAGTCCGTGAAACACAAGCTGGGAAGACCCAGCCCTGCTGTCACGCAGGGTCCAGAGAAAGCCAGGTGCAGAGGAAGCTTGACTCTGAGCACGGCTTCCCAGCAACGCCTTACAGCCACTTCCATTGTGGACTATGGAAGATTCCATGCAGTATGTAGGACAATGTGCAATGTGTAGGACAGTTTGTAATGACCGCCTTAACCCCCGAAGATACCTTTAACCTCAATCAGATAGATCCATGAACTCCAGCCAGACATCTTTTTGGTTTCATTTATTTTTAACTAAAATGGTGGCATTCCTTGATTTCCCAACACCACTCATCATTTCATTTGTCTTTCTGTCCATTTTTCCAGTTGTCTACCCACTGACCCATCTGTCCATCTGTCCATCTCTTCATCTATCTTTCTATATATCCATCTATCTACCCATCCATCCATCCATCCATCCACCAATCCATCCATCCATCCATCCACCAATCCATCCACCAATCCATCCACCAATCCATCCATCCATCCATCCATCCACCAGTCCATCCATCCATCCATCCATCCATCCATCCACCCATCCACCAATCCATCCACCAATCCATCCATCCATCCATCCATCCATCCATCCATCCACCCACCCATCCATCCATCCATCCATCCACCAATCCATCAACCAATCCATCCATCCATCCATCCATCCATCCATCCATCCATCCACCAATCCATCCATCCATCCATCCATCCACCAATCCATCCATCCACCAATCTATCCATCCATCCATCCATCCACCAATCCATCCATCCATCCATCCATCCATCCATCCATCCATCCATCCACCAATCCATCTACCAATCCATCCATCCATCCATCCATCCATCCACCAATCCATCCATCCATCCATCCATCCACCAATCTATCCATCCATCCATCCATCCACCAATCCATCCATCCATCCATCCATCCATCCATCCATCCATCCATCCATCCACCAATCCATCTACCAATCCATCCATCCATCCATCCATCCATCCATCCACCAATCCATCCATCCATCCATCCATCCATCCATCCATCCACCAATCTATCCATTCATCCATCCATCCACCAGTCCATCCATCCATCCATCCATCCATCCATCCATCCACCAATCCATCCACCAATCCATCCATCCATCCATCCATCCATCCATCCATCCACCCACCCATCCATCCATCCATCCATCCATCCATCCATCCATCCATCCATCCACCAGTCCATCCATCCATCCATCACTGCAGGCCATGTTCTCGTGGTTGTACAATGGAGCTGAGCACACCGGACCCCAGTGCCAGGCTCCAGGTACCTCATGCATGGAGGGGAGGAGAAGATAGCCATTTGAATAAAGGGAAATGTGAGTTAGGATGCAGGCCTAGGGATGTCTGAATTGAACCCGGAGAAGCTGGGCCTAAAGAAGGCCGTGTGGGGTAGCCTCTTGGAAGCTGGCAACAGGAGTCCTTTCTAGAAGGGGTCCATTCCTTCTGCTCACTTCTTTTCGGCATTGTTACGGAAGCTCAAGACCCCAGGCCTGGCTCAGGCACTGCTCTGTGTGGAGGGCTCTGTCTCATTTGGGTAGCAATAGCCCTACCCTTTGCTGTCTGAGCCCAGCTTTGCCCAGTCTGCAGAGTGGCGATATTGTCTTGTCCTTACAGCAGAGGTGTTGGCATCCCAATGAGGCTGGCCAAGGGGTGAAACATTCACTCTACAGGACAAGGACAGGGCCTGGCTGGCAGGGGGATGTGACCCTTGGCAGGGAGAAAGGGCACTGGGCTGGGCTGTTCCTGGGAGATTCCTGGATTCTAACAATTATCCCAAAGCCCTGAGGGGCTGTGTGGGAACTGGACATGGCATGGCCAGCATCTTCCACTCTGCACAGCAGCTTCCAGCCTTGGCATCAAATCCCAATGGCCTGGGGCCACCTGGCTCAGTGGGGAGGCAGATGAATGGATGATTAAGTAATAAAGTGAAGAGACCAAGGCTAAGCAACATGCTGTGTCTTCACAGCCTTCCCGGGGCCTTGTTGGGTAATGGGGGCTTTCTACCCAGCTCCAAAAGGCCTAGAGAGGAGAGGGGCCATTCTTTGAATTGCAGGTGTCATTCTGTCTAGGTCTGGAGAGCTTTGCTATTGTTCCCCCCAAATGGTTTGATTTGCTCAAACCTGACTGTTTCCCTATAAGGAAAGTTTAGCTGCCCCCCCCCGCCCCGCCCCAGTTCTTCCCCAGATGGAAAGCTTTGCTTGCCCCTGAGTGTTTCCCCGTACCGTTTGCTTGGTTGGACTTGGGTCTCCATGGGGTCTTGTCTTCAAAATCCTTGTGAAAACCCCAGCATGGGCCGTAGGTCTTTGAGGCGGGTGCCCACATGCAGTCACATCAGCTTGCTAATAAAGACACTCAGTTCCAACTTTCCAGATGTGGCTTCTCTGTTTCTCATGACTGAATTCCATGCCACACCAGAACCACCAAGGCACGGGGCGAGGATGGTAGTGACGTCACCAGCATGACTGACAGGGCTGCCAGCTGGGACCATTCCCCAGCGCTCGTGTGCTGGGCAGTGCAGACTCCACAGAGCCTCTGCCTCTGGGCCCAGTGAGGAAAACTCCGCCACAGCAAGGCCCAGACAGAGCGTGGGAGGCTGCCAACCAACTCCCTGGGCTGGGTTCAGGCCCAAGATCCCTTCGCCTGGGCCATTCAGGTCTCAGTCTGGAAGAAGGGGCTCCAGCTCACTCTGAATTCTCTTGCCTGTCTGGAACCTTAGGATCTACAAACACGGATCTGCTGACCTAGTGAGAGGGGCCACCTGGCTTCCCCCCCAAACACTGCTCCCCGACCCCACGGAAGCCATTTATGCTTCTGAGCAGGGTTGTGAGTTGCCCCATGGGGCGAGAGGGGCTGCTGCCCACGCTGTGGCCCCACTGGCCAGGTCGCCACGTCTGCCTGCCCCCTCGCAAATCTCTTAGCTTCTCATTTGAACTGCTGTCTGCTGAAATGAGCTCGTAGGGGAGAGCTGTGGGGAGTGGGCACAGAGCGGGAAGCTGGGGGAGCCTGTGCCGGAGCAGGCTTCTGCAGGGCCAGGCTGAGCAGCTGGCAGGACCAGTCTGGTCCAGTGGCCCACACATGTGGGCACACAAGGGGACAAGGGGGCATGTGGGGGAAGGGACAAAGGCCAGACCCCGAGGGACCTCTCACTGCCAAAGCTTCTGCTCAGTGATTGCCAGGCCTGCGGGAGCAGGCAGAGTCCTGGCCATCCGTTGCCAGGACTAATTTCCACAAAGGATTACAACCCTGTCCCCCTCCTGTCCAGCCATTTGTCCCAGCAGCTGCACCTCTGTGGGTCCCTGCTGAGGCCTGGCCTTGCCTGAGCACCATGCTGCATGCATGGCCTGGGTCACCTCAGGCTCCTGCTCCCAGCATTACCAGAAATCCTACGTTCCTCCACGTCAGTGCCTGCAGCCCTCCCTGCTCAGAGCACCCCCTTTCCTCACCTCCGGCAGGCTGACCTCAGAGTGGGGGAAGGTTTGCAGGGCCTGATCGTGGGGCTGGGAGATTGTGGGGAGCCATCTGAGTCTCCCCGGGGGCCTCTTGGCTGGATCTGCCTGCCAAGTCCTCCACCCCTCCTCTGTTGGCGCCATGAAATCACCAACCAGTAAAATCACACTTTCCCAGACAGTGTGTCTGTAGGCCTGAGGTTGGTATGAAGAAGATAGAGCCCAAAGTAGAGATGGATTCACTGCCGAGACAAAAGACCTCCTGAGGACCCCCAGGCAAAAGGCGCCGGCGGGGGCGGGGGTCCCCCTGTGCGAAAGGCCTGAGGGGCTCAGAGCAGGAGCCAGAATCTCTGCCTGGTGGGTTTGTCCACGTTCCGGTGCAGGGCCAGGGAGGTGGTTCCTAGCCAGGTCTGCCTTTCTGGACTGCAGACCCCTGTGGTTTTTTACCATAATATTGCTGATACCAAGTGAGGTGCAGTTCTGCTGCTGGCTTTGTGGGTGAGAAAAATGCCCGCACTGCAGACAGAGCGGCTCTGTCCACTTCCAGCACCGGCCTGATCCGAGAACAGAGGCAGTGGAGGGACGCATGGCCCAGGTGGACGGGGTAGAGAAAGAGCGAGGCCTGGTTAAGTGTGGGGAGGAAGCAGGCCAGCTGCTCCACATCCTTCTCCCCTCTGCAGGCCGGGCTGGGCAGAGCTGTGACTGCGCAGTGCCTGGGACTCCTCCACTGGCCTCCATCGCAGGGCCAGGGCCGTGGCCAATTCACCTTTATTCTGTCATGGATGCCCTGCTTTCCTGCTTGGACCTGTGTGTGGCAGGAAGATGGTGCAGCCTTTGAGAGACCTCCAGGCCTCTGCACATGGCGAGCTTCTCGGCCTCACGTCCAGGAGATTCAACGGGAGCTAGCTGCTCACAGGTGCTGGCCTCGCCGGACAGGGCAGCTGAGGGCCCTCTGGCTCACCAGGGCTTCCGGGACCAGCTCTTGGAAGCCCAGAGGTCACAAACGTGTCTCCCTGGGATCAAGGAAGGACAGGCGACAGGCTGCAGGAAGGAGCCATGTCCTATGTGAGGACCCACTGTGCGCAGTGGCCACTGGGGAGCATCCGGCAGTGTCAGCCCTTCTTTCTGCCTTGGCTCTGCTGCACAATTCCCGGGCTGAGGATTAGGCAGCTGACGGGAGGCCAGACCAACCCGGAGCCCCCTTGTCCCAGCATTCTCCTAGAGGACCAAAGATGACGTTTAAGGGGAAAGGGGCAACTTAGACCAAACCACGCCCATCTCAGAGCTGGGAAAAGGCCCAGGACCACCAGCCACAATTAGCCTTGCAAACCAGCCCGGGTGCAGGAAGCCAGGCCTGGGGCAGACTGCCCGCCAGCCTCCTCCACCGAGGCGTCCAGCCTCCTCCTGCCAAGGAGTCCAGCCGCGGCCATTTCAGTCCTGCTGAAAGAAAACTGGGCTTGACTTTCTCTTTGAGTCCCATTCCCAGAGACAAAGAATGGCCAGGCTTCTCTGAGGGCTCCTGAACCCCCTGCCCCAGCAAGCGACCCCCACAAAGGGAAGTGCACCCCAGAAGGGGGCGCTGGCTGGAAAGAAGGCCACCGGGAAATAGTTGAATAAGTGAACAGGTGTCAGAGCAGACACTGGTTGCCAAGGGCAACCATGATATTTTTGGGGGCCTCTGCCTGGGGAGGGTGACTTCTGGGAGGAGCGAGCCTGGTGTCAGTCCCTGCACCGAGGAGCTGAGCTCGGGCCCTGCAGGACCGGCCCTCACAGTCCATTTCTGCCTGGCTGTGCTCAGGGTCCATCCCAGAGCCAGGCTCGGGGGAGGGGGGCTGTGGAGGGGCAGCCGGGCAAGGGGTGCAGCTCACTGGAAGCCTTTGCAGCCCTGAGCTTCGGGCAGGATTTCCTGGCGTCGCCTTTCCCTCCCTGGGTCGTGGTGACACCATGACCCTCCTTTGCATCCTATGTTGCTGGAAGGTTAAGTCTAAACCTGGGGACATCTGGATTGGCTGCAGGGCTGTGAGCAGGGCCGGGGTACTGACGCTCAGGTGTGTGGGATCCAGGGTGAACTTCCCATGGGAAGGGGCTGGGAGGGGTCCTGAGGTGCTGAAGGTGGAAGTGTGCAGCTGAGGGGGCGCTTCTCCATCGGATGCCCACACACCCCCTAGGCACGGTCTGTCCAGGGCATGGCTCCTCACTGCTCTCCACTGGCTGTTCCCTGGACTGCCAGTTCACCATGGAGCCTGGAGGCTGGAGGCTTGGGTCTGGGCATCCCTGCCCCCTCCACACACCTAGCTCTCTGGACCACAGCACCCAGCCACCCCAGGCCTGTCCACCTGCCTCCCCATGTGCAGTGAGAGATCTCTGCTAGGCTATGTGGGATCTCACTTTCCCCAGAAACCAGGGGTCCACTGGCTTCCTGAGAGGTAGAGTCCACTCCCTGAGGATTAGCCCCAAGTTGCCCTTCTCATCATGTTCCAACATGGCTGACCGTCCCTGCACATTAACATGCCCTGCACAGCCCGGGCTCTTCACCACCTGGGGAGCCATGGATGGACATCCTGGTCCACAGGGGCTGGGATACAATGCCAGTGCAAGGTGTGGCTCTGCTCCAGTGTATGGCGTGGCCCTGTGAAAGCAGTGAGGCCACGTGAAGGCAGAGGTGAAGGGGGCCAAGAGTTCCCAGTCCCAGAGCTGGAGGCGGGAGGGCGGAGAAGCTCAGCAGTGCAAAGCAGAGCTGGGATGTGACACAGCTCATCCATCCCAGGCATCACCTGTCACTCCGTGGGGCCCTGGCATCTCCAGGACGACTGGAGCAGGAGGAGGGTGAGGTGACTGAGGGCAGACTCGTGGGAACGGGAAGCATCAGCAGGCACAGGGCAGCAGGGCTGGGCCCCTCCTTCTGTGTGAGTGGGGGCAGAGACAGCACAGCCCACAGCTCAAAGTTTCTACTTGCATGTTTGGGGGTGTGGCATGTTCTGGGAACTCCGTGCCCACCTCCCAACCTAGGCAGCACAGAGCAGGGTGAGATGGGAGCTGGCCCTTCCACAGGAGCAGTGGTCAGGAGGAGAAGGCCTGGGGTGTCGCCTCAGAGGCCAGGGCCCTTGGAAAGCAGGTCCTTCCACCTGAGCTATTTGAGAGCAAGAACCCCTGGATTTCCACTGGATGGGCAGGAAGCGGGTGGCTGGCAGGGTAGATGTGAGAGTGTCTCTGCCCAGCCGTGCCTAGCACACAGCAGGAAGCCACTCTGGGGTGGTGAGGGCCGAGTCTCACACAGGGCGCGGAGGCCCGCTCGGAATGGGCATCTCGCGTGGAGTTCTTCTGCAGCTGTGACTTCAGGCTCCAGGAGGCGGGTCTACCAGTCTGGTGAGATTCGTCAACACTGTGGGAAGGTCATTTTGTCTGAAGGAGTGGTTCATGGGACCACAGCATGGTTGTCGTCCACGAAGGCCTGGGAAACTCAAACGCCATGCTGAGGCGGCAGCTCCGTGAGCAGCACCATTTCGGAGTGTGGTGCAGCCCAGGCCTGAGCTGGGACGGGCAGAGTCTCCGGTCCACCTCGCACCAAGAGCAGTGCCGGGGCGGGCCAGCTGCAAAAGGCCTTCTTCTCTTTATTAACATGACCAGTATGAATTCTCTCTGGAGGATGCTTGTATCCATGTGCTGGGGCTCACCAGGATTTACAGATTGTGTGTGTGCGTGTGCATGCGTGTGTGCATGCGTGTGCATGCATGTGTGTGCATGTGTGCATGTGTGTGCATGTGAGAGTATGTGCATGTGTGCATGTGTGCATGTGTGTGTGCGTTTGTGTGTGTGTGTGTGTGTGTGTGATTAATTGGAGACCAGAGTCTCATGGACTTTCCTGCCTGGATTGGCTTTGAACCTTGATTCTCAGATCTCCCTCTCTTGAGTAGCTAGGATTGCAGGTGTGAGCCACCAGTGCCTGGTGACTTACAAGATCTGGTGATGGATTATTCCCGTTATTATCCGTTTCTGGCTTTACCATTAGCATACTTCACTTGTGCTGTGGGACTGGTGGACATAGCAGGACACAGTGCAGGACGGTGTGCTGGTGGTCCTGTTTCCCAGCACACACTGCGCAGAACCCCTGGGCCTTTATGACCGTATGGTTTCTGAGAGCTGGAACCGGGCAGGGCCAGCCTGGATCCCGTGGCTGAGGCTGGGAGGTGGCTGTTGAGCTTCCACTCTGGCTCCCTCACAGGGGAAGGCTGGTGTGGGACAGGGTCTTCTTTCTTCCCACTCCCCCCTGGGGTTGCTGCAAGTTCTTCCGAGCTGCTCAGTGGAGGGCTTCACTTCCTCACTGGTATGGGCTAAACTCTCCTTCAGGTCCTCAGCACCAGGCCTCAGATCATGGCAGCCTAAGGCGTGCTAGAGAGCACCAAGCTTGCGAGATGGAAGATGCCGTCTCCATAACCCAAGGTCACAAGTGGCCTTCTGTTGTCTTTCTGCCACATCCTTGTGGCTAGAAAACAGTTACCTGCCCAGGCCGCTCTCATGGAGGGGCAGCCGGAGAGCAGAGCTGCCTGGCCGGCCAGCCGTCCCTGTCTTCCTTTGCCCTGATCTGTTCAGATGTCATCAGTCCTGGGTTGCAAAAGCAGTGTCTTCCCGGAGTGTCAGCCCCGAGGCTGGCGTGGGTGCACACAGATCCTGTCGCTCTGGACTGGCGGCAGGCTGACAGGCAGTGGCAGTGCAGTAAGAGGCTGAGAGGCTGTGGATGGCATCGTGGGTGTGCCTTCTCCTGGCCCTTTCCTTCCACATGCTCCTTCCTGCCTGCCTGCCTTCCTGCCTGCCTGGTGAGGGGTCTGGAAGGGAACCTGCAGGGGCATCATGGCATTATCCAGTGCCACGCAGGACATCACTAAACACTCACCGAATGAAAACAGCAGCCACCCACTCTCTCCCACCTTCCTCCAGGTGGAGAGCTAGGGTGAGCTGCTCTCCCCTGGAATTGCTCAGGGAGAAGTCTGGGCAGCTGGGCCTGCTGGCATCTGGTACCCAGTCTAGAGTTGGAAGGTCTGCTCCAGGTGGCTTTTGTGATCCGGGTCCCCTCGTGCACTCCTAGAACACCCTTGGGTGGTTCCCAGCAGCCAGACGCTGAGGTCCTGGTAAGTGCGAGAAGTGGCCTCTGAGGGTGTGAGCAGGAGGGATCGGAAGCTGTGACTGGGGAGTCCCGTGAAGCACCGCCCCCTCCACTCCTGGTCCCAGGGCCTGCGGGTGTGCTGGCTGTGCAGGGTGAGGAGAGTCAGGCCGATGTCAGCAGAGGGAGGTTCTGAACCACCAGGGGCTGAGGGCTGGAGTGGACGGAGAACAGCGGGAGCTGGTGTGGAGAGGAAGCTGCCTTCTAGGGACAAAGTGTCTTCAGGGGCCAGGAGCAGGGGATGCACTGAAGTTGTTTGGACAGTGGTCACCAAGGGTAACTTCTGACCTCTGTAGAGGCTCAGCTCCACTGGGTGAGCACGGGAAAGGCAGACTTTCTCTAGGTAGGGGTGACGGGAGGAGGGAAAGCCTGGCTTTGATCCCTGCACACATGTTCAGTGTCACAACACTCAATGAATGTATGAAAATTGGAGCCTCGCAGAGGAGCTGGGAAGGCCATCGCCTGCTTTTCAAAAGGATTTGCAGTGCAAGCTCCAAAAACAGAGGTTTTTCTACAGTTTACTACACCTGGGCTTATAGAAATTCAAATGCACAAACTCCGTGTGCCCCAAAGCGGCTTTTTCCAAGCACGGCCGGCTAAGTGCCTTCGGCCTCGGGTGAGCCAGATGCAATTTCCCTTTGAAGAACTTTCCCTGAGGACATGTCACTCATTTCCAAGTAGCACTCAAAACCCTCCATCCACTTGGACTTGAACCCAAGGAGAAAGCTCTTACCAGGTCTGTGCAGATGCAGGCGTGACAGTGGCAGAGCCAGTCTCTGTCCTCAAAGATGGCACCCTGGGGCACACACTGTCCTTGGCCAGTCTGCAGGAGCGGGATGAACCATCTCTGTACAGTTATACAGTGGCAGCTAAGCATGAAATCCTATACAGGAAACTATTTTGTCTCTTGGAAGACAAAATATTCCCTGGGTGAGAAGAAAGGGAGAAATTACACCCAAGGGCGTCTAAGGCAGTCCCCTTCCTGAGGAGGCGTGGTGACCAGTAAGTCAGGACAATTTAGGGTGTGCCATCTGCGGCCTTGACCAAAGACTCCTCATGAGAGCAGAGAAGGGTCTCCCGACTGCAGAGGAGCTCTCTCCTATGCCCAGAGGACAGCAGGGCCGAGGCTGGGAGTCCCCGACCTCAGCCCTGGCTTCTGTCCTTGGCTGGTGGCTGTCACTTGCATCTCTACCTGGATCCCCATGGCCTCGCCATGTGCCTTCTCTTCTGCTGGTCTCTCTCCTCTGTACCCTTAGGTTAGGATCCCCATGGATGAACCACAGGGCTTCCCTTGGATATTCTTAATCTAATCACAGCATAAGAGATGTTCTCCACGTAAGGTTCACCTAGTTCATAATGGTTCCTTCATGGACACATCTTCCTGGGGCCACAGTTCAGCCACTGACAGCCAGAGAATTTATGGACTGAATGGTGCTCCCCAAATTTTATAGAAAAATATATTTAATATGCTAAGTAAGAAGATTCACAGTGTGAATGTACATATTTATGACTATATACATAAATTCAGCATATCCATCTCTCTCTATGTCTCCTATATTTATATATAAAAAGAGTAGCGAGGATTACAGGCATAAGTACCCTTCTCCTCCTTCTCCTCCTCCTCCTCCTCCTCCTCCTCCTCCTCCTCCTCCTCCTCCTTCTCCTCCTTCTCCTCCTTCTCCTCCTCCTTCTCCTCCTTCTCCTTCTCCTCCTCCTCCTCCTTCTCCTCCTCCTTCTCCTCCTTCTCCTTCTCCTCCTCCTCCTCCTTCTCCTCCTCCTTCTCCTCCTCCTCCTCCTCCTTCGCCTCCTCCTTCTCCTCCTCCTCCTCCTCCTTCTCCTCCTCTTCCTTCTCCTCCTCCTCTCAGTATTTACACGCGGGAATGAAAACTGCAGTAATTCAGATCCTAGTGCCATTTGAAGACAAGACATCTTTCAAGGAACAGGTAAGTTATGCCATGCTGCTTAATTGGAGCCTTATTCCATTATGACTGAGGACTTCAGAAGAAGACGAGCTAACACCAGGGTCCGTGTGGCCAGAGGAGAAAAGCCAGAATCCAAGACTATATTGTAGATGGTACCTCCAAATTGAGGGCCAAGGAGAGGCTGGCCACGGCATGTGGTGGACGTCCAACCTCCAGGTCTGTGAGAGCAGAAAGATCTGTCATCTAGGCTGCCAAATAAACAATAAGAAGTCCACAAGATGAGTCCACAAGATGAAGTCCACAAGATGAAGTCCTCAAGATGAGAACACAAGATGAAGTCCACAAGATGAAGTTCACAAGATGAAGTCCTCCAGATGAGTCCACAAGATGAAGTCCACAAGATGAAGTCCACAAGATGAGTACACAAGATGAAGTCCACAAAATGAGTCCACAAGATGAAGTCCACAAGATGAAGTCCACAAGATGAAGTCCACAAGATGAGTCCATAAGATGAAGTCCACAAGATGAGTACACAAGATGAGTCTACAAGATGAAGTCCACAAGATGAAGTCCTCAAGATGAGAACACAAGATGAAGTCCACAAGATGAAGTCCACAAGATGAAGTCCAAAAGATGAGTGTACAAGATGAAGTCCACAAGATGAAGTCCACAAGATGAAGTCCACAATGAGAACACAAGATGAAGTCCACAAGATGAAGTCCACAAGATGAAGTCCACAAGATGAAGTCCACAAGATGAGTACACAAGATGAAGTCCACAAGATGAAGTCCAAAAGATGAGTCTACAAGATGAAGTCCACAAGATGAAGTCCTCAAGATGAGAACACAAGATGACGTCCACAAGATGAAGTTCACAAGATGAAGTCCTCCAGATGAGTCCACAAGATGAAGTCCACAAGATGAAGTCCACAACATGAAGTCCTCAAGATGAAGTCCACAAGATGAAGTCCACAAGATGAAGTCCACAAGATGAGTACACAAGATGAAGTCCACAAGATGAAGTCCTCAAGATGAAGTCCACAAGATGAAGTCCACAAGATGAGTACACAAGATGAAGTCCACAAGATGAAGTCCACAAGATGAAGTCCACAAGATGAAGTCCACAAGATGAGTACACAAGATGAAGTCCACAAGATGAAGTCCTCAAGATGAAGTCCACAAGATGAAGTCCACAAGATGAAGTTCACAAGATGAAGTCCACAAGATGAAGTCCACAAGAAGAAGTCCACAAGATGAAGTCCACAAGATGAGTACACAAGATGAAGTCCACAAGATGAAGTCCTCAAGATGAAGTTCACAAGATGAAGTCCTCCAGATGAGTCCACAAGATGAAGTCCACAAGATGAAGTCCACAAGATGAAGTCCACAAGATGAGTACACAAGATGAAGTCCACAAGATGAAGTCCTCAAGATGAAGTCCACAAGATGAGAACACAAGATGAAGTCCACAAGATGAAGTCCACAAGATGAAGTCCTCAAGATGAGAACACAAGATGACGTCCACAAGATGAAGTCCACAAGATGAAGTCCACAAGATGAGTCCATAAGATGAAGTCCACAAGATGAAGTCCACAAGATGAGTCTACAAGATGAAGTCCACAAGATGAAGTCCACAAGATGAAGTCCACAAGATGAGTCCACAAGATGAAGTCCTCAAGATGAAGTCCACAAGATGAAGTCCACAAGATGAAGTCCACAAGATGAGTACACAAGATGAAGTCCACAAGATGAAGTCCACAAGATGAGTCTACAAGATGAAGTCCACAAGATGAGTCCACAAGATGAGTCCACAAGATGAAGTCCACAAGATGAAGTTCACAAGATGAAGTCCTCCAGATGAGTCCACAAGATGAAGTCCACAAGATGAAGTCCACAAGATGAAGTCCACAAGATGAGTCCATAAGATGAAGTCCACAAGATAAGTACACAAGATGAAGTCCACAAGATGAAGTCCACAAGATGAGTCTACAAGATGAAGTCCACAAGATGAAGTCCTCAAGATGAAGTCCACAAGATGAGAACACAAGATGAAGTCCATAAGATGAAGTCCACAAGATGAAGTCCACAAGATGAGTCCACAAGATGAAGTGCACAACATGAAGTCCTCAAGATGAGAACACAAGATGACGTCCACAAGATGAAGTCCACAAGATGAGAACACAAGATGAGTCCACAAGATGAAGTCCACAAGATGAAGTCCACAAGATGAGTCCATAAGATGAAGTCCACAAGATGAGAACACAAGATGAAGTCCACAAGATGAAGTCCACAAGATGAAGTCCTCAAGATGAGAACACAAGATGAAGTCCACAAGATGAAGTCCACAAGATGAGTCCATAAGATGAAGTCCACAAGATGAGAACACAAGATGAAGTCCACAAGATGAGTCCATAAGATGAAGTCCACAAGATGAGAACACAAAATGAAGTCCACAAGATGAAGTCCACAAGATGAAATCCACAAGATGAAGTCCACAAGATGAAGTCTACAAGATGAGTCCATAAGATGAAGTCCACAAGATGAAGTCCACAAGATGAGTCTACAAGATGAAGTCCATAAGATGAAGTCCACAAGATGAAGTCCACAAGATGAGTACACAAGATGAAGTTCAAAAGATGGAGTCCACAAGATGAAGTCCACAAGATGAAGTCTACAAGATGAGTCCATAAGATGAAGTCCACAAGATGAGTCTACAAGATGAAGTCCACAAGATGAAGTCCACAAGATGAAGTCCACAAGATGAGTCCACAAGATGAAAACACAAGATGAGTCCACAAGATGAAGTCCACAAGATGAAGTCCACAAGATGAGTCCATAAGATGAAGTCCACAAGATGAAGTCCTCAAGATGAAGTCCACAAGATGAGAACACAAGATGAAGTCCACAAGATGAAGTCCACAAGATCAAGTCCACAAGATGAGTCCATAAGATGAAGTCCAAAAGATAAGTACACAAGATGAAGTCCACAAGATGAAGTCCACAAGATGAAGTCCACAAGATGAGTCCACAACATGAAGTCCACAACATGAAGTCCTCAAGATGAGAACACAAGATGACGTTCACAAGATGAAGTCCACAAGATGAAGTCCACAAGATGAGTCCACAGGATGAGAACACAAGATGAGTCCACAAGATGAAGTCCACAAGATGAGTCTACAAGATGAAGTCCACAAGATGAAGTCCACAAGATGAAGTCCACAAGATGAGTCCACAAGATGAAAACACAAGATGAGTCCACAAGATGAAGTCCACAAGATGAAGTCCACAAGATGAGTCCAAAAGATGAAGTCCACAAGATGAAGTCCTCAAGATGAAGTCCACAAGATGAGAACACAAGATGAAGTCCACAAGATGAAGTCCACAAGATGAAGTCCACAAGATGAGTCCATAAGATGAAGTCCAAAAGATGAGTACACAAGATGAAGTCCACAAGATGAAGTCCACAAGATGAAGTCCACAAGATGAGTCCACAAGATGAAGTCCACAACATGCAGTCCACAACATGAAGTCCTCAAGATGAGAACACAAGATGACGTTCACAAGATGAAGTCCACAAGATGAAGTCCACAAGATGAAGTCCACAAGATGAAGTCCACAAGATGAGTCCACAGGATGAGAACACAAGATGAGTCCACAAGATGAAGTCCACAAGATGAAGTCCACAAGACGAGTCCATAAGATGAAGTCCACAAGATGAGTCCATAAGATGAAGTCCACAAGATGTAGTCAAGATGAAGTCCACAAGATGAATTCCATAAGATGCGTCCACAAGATGAAGTCCACAAGATGAAGTCCACAAGATGAAATCCATAAGATGAAGTCCACAAGATGAAGTCCACAAGATGAGAACACAAGATGAAGTCCACAAGATGAAGTCCACAAGATGAGTCCATAACGTGAGTCCACAAGAAGAAGTCCACAAGATGAGTCCACAAGATGAAGTCCACAAGATGAAGTCCACAAAATGAAGTCCACAAGATGAGTCCACAAGATGAAGTCCACAAGATGAAGTCCACAAGATGAGTCCACAAGATGAAGTCCACAAGATGAAGTCCACAAGATGAAGTCCACAAGATGAGTCCACAAGATGAAGTCCACAAGGTGAAGTCCAGAAGATGAAGTCCACAAGATGAAGTCCACAAGATGAGAACACAAGATGAAGTCCACCAGATGAAGTCCACAAGATGAAGTCCTCAAGATGAGAACACAAGATGACGTCCACAAGATGAATTCCACAAGATGAAGTACACAAGATGAAGTCCAGAAGATGAGTCCACAAGATGAGAACACAAGATGAAGTCCACAAGATGAAGTCCACAAGATGAAGTCCCCAAGATGAGTCCATAAGATGAAGTCCACAAGATGAGTCCATAAGATGAAGTCCACAAGATGAAGTCCACAAGATGAGTCAACAAGATGAAGTCCACAAGATGAGTCTACAAGATGAAGTCCACAAGATGAAGTCCACAAGATGAGAACACAAGATGAGTCCACAAAATGAAGTCCACAAGATGAAGTCCACAAGATGAGTCCATAAGATGAAGTCCACAAGATGAGTCCATAAGATGAAGTCCACAAGATGAAGTCCACAAGATGAGTCAACAAGATGAAGTCCACAAGATGAGTCTACAAGATGAAGTCCACAAGATGAAGTCCACAAGATGAGAACACAAGATGAGTCCACAAAATGAAGTCCACAAGATGAAGTCCACAAGATGAGTCCATAAGATGAAGTCCACAAGATGAGTCCATAAGATGAAGTCCTCAAGATGAAGTCCACAAGATGAATTCCATAAGATGCGTCCACAAGATGAAGTCGACAAGATGAGTCCACAAGATGAAGTCCACAAGATGAAGTCCACAAGATGAGTCCATAAGATGAAGTCCACAAGATGAAGTCCTCAAGATGAAGTCCACAAGATGAAGTCCACAAGATGAGTCCACAAGAGGAAGTCCACAAGATGAGAACACAAGATGAAGTCCTCAAGATGAAGTCCACAAGATGAAATCCACAAGATGAGTCCACAAGATGAAGTTCACAAGATGAAGTCCACAAGATGAGTCCATAACATGAGTCCACAAGAAGAAGTCCACAAGATGAGTCCATAAGATGAAGTCCACAAGATAAGTACACAAGATGAAGTCCACAAGATGAAGTCCTCAAGCTGAAGTCCACAAGATGAGTCCACAAGATGAGTCCACAAGATTAAGTCCACAAGATGAAGTCCTCACGATGAAGTCCACAAGATGATTCCACAAGATGAGTCCACAAGATGAAGTCCACAAGATGAAGTCCACAAGATGAGTCCACAAGAGGAAGTCCACAAGATGAGAACACAAGATGAAGTCCTCAAGATGAAGTCCACAAGATGAAGTCCTCACGATGAAGTCCACAAGATGAAGTCCACAGATGAAGTTCACAAGATGAGTCCACAAGATGAAGTCCACAAGATGAAGTCCACAAGATGAAGTCCACAAGGTGAAGTCCAGAAGATGAAGTCCACAAGGTGAAGTCCACAAGATGAAGTCCACAAGATGAAGTCCACAAGATGAGTCCATAAGATGAAGTCCATAAGATGAAGTCCATAAGATGAAGTCCACAAGATGAAGTCCACAAGATGAGTCCATAAGATGAAGTCCTCAAGATGAAGTCCACAAGATGAGTCCACAAGATGAAGTCCAGAAGATGAAGTCCACAAAATGAGTCCATAAGATGAAGTCCACAAGATGAAGTCCACAAAATGAGTCCATAAGATGAAGTCCACAAGATGAAGTCCACAAGATGAGTCCATAAGATGAAGTCCACAAGATAAGTACACAAGATGAAGTCCACAAGATGAAGTCCTCAAGCTGAAGTCCACAAGATGAGTCCACAAGATGAGTCCACAAGATTAAGTCCACAAGATGAAGTCCTCACGATGAAGTCCACAAGATGATTCCACAAGATGAGTCCACAAGATGAAGTCCACAAGATGAAATCCAGAAGATAAAGTCCAAAAGATGAGTCCACAAGATGAAGTCCACAAGATGAAGTCCACAAGATGAGTCCACAAGATGAAGTCCTCAAGATGAAGTCCACAAGATGAAGTCCACAAGATGAAGTCCACAAGATGAGTCCACAAGATGAAGTCCTCAAGATGAAGTCCACATGATGAAGTCCACAAGATGAAGTCCACAAGATGTAGTCTTCAAGATGAGTCCACAAGATGAGTCCACAAGATGAAGTCCTCAAGATGAAGTACACAAGATGAGTCCACAAGATGAGTCCACAAGATGAAGTCCACAAGATGAGTCCACAAGATGAAGTCCACAAGATGAAGTCCACAAGATGAGAACACAAGATGAAGTCCACAAGATGAAGTCCACAAGATGAAGTACACAAGATGAAGTCCTCAAGATGAAGTCCACAAGGTGAAGTCCACAAGATGAAGTCCTCAAGATGAAGTCCACAAGATGAAATCCACAAGATGAAGTCCACAAGAGGAAGTCCACAAGATGAAGTCCACAAGATGAGTCCACAAGATGAAGTCCTCAAGATGAAGTCCACAAGATGAAGTCCACAAGATGAGTCCACAAGATGAAGTCCTCAAGATGAAGTCCACAAGATGAAGTCCACAAGATGTAGTCCTCAAGATGAGTCCACAAGATGAGTCCACAAGATGAAGTCCTCAAGATGAAGTACACAAGATGAGTCCACAAGATGAAGTACACAAGATGAGTCCACAAGATGAGTCCACAAGATGAAGTCCACAAGATGAGTCCACAAGATGAAGTCCACAAGATGAAGTCCACAAGATGAGAACACAAGATGAAGTCCACAAGATGAAGTCCACAAGATGAAGTACACAAGATGAAGTCCACAAGATGAAGTCCACAAGATGAAGTCCTCAAGATGAAGTCCACAAGATGAAGTCCTCAAGATGAAGTCCACAAGATGAAGTCCACAAGATGAAGACCACAAGATGAGTCCACAAGATGAAGTCCACAAGATGAGTCCACAAGATGAAGTCCACAAGATGAAGTCCACAAGATGAGAACACAAGATGAAGTCCACAAGATGAAGTCCACAAGATGAAGTACACAAGATGAAGTCCACAAGATGAAGTCCACAAGATGAAGTCCTCAAGATGAAGTCCACAAGATGAAGTCCACAAGATGAAGTACACAAGATGAAGTACACAAGATGAAGTCCACAAGATGAAGTCCTCAAGATGGGTCCACAAGATGAGTCCACCAGTTGAAGTCCACAAGATGAAGTCCTCAAGATGTGTCCACAAGATGAAGTCCACAAGATGAATCCACAAGATGAGTCCACAAGATGAAGTCCACAAGATGGGTCCACAAGATGAAGTCCTCAAGATGAGTCCACAAGATGAAGTCCACAAGATGAAGTCCACAAGAAGAGTCCACAAGATGAAGTCCATAAGATGAAGTCCACAAGATGAAGTCCACAAGATGAAGTCCTCAAGATGAGTCCACAAGATGAAGTCCATAAGATGAAGTCCACAAGATGAAGTCCACAAGATGAGTCCACAAGATGAAGTCCTCAAGATGAGTCCACAAGATGAAGTCCACAAGATGAAGTCCTCAAGATGGGTCCACAAGATGAGTCCACCAGATGAAGTCCACAAGATGAAGTCCTCAAGATGAGTCCACAAGATGAAGTCCACAAGATGAGTCCACAAGATGAGTCCACAAGATGAAGTCCACAAGATGAGTCCACAGGATGAAGTCGACCAGATGAAGTCCACAAGATGAGTCCATAGATGAAGTCCATAAGATGAAGTCCTCAAGATGAAGTCCACATGATGAAGTCCACAAGATGAAGTCCACATGATGAAGTCCACAAGATGAAGTCCACAAGGTGAAGTCCACAAGATGAGTCCATAAGATGAAGTCCTCAAGATGTGTCCAGAAATGAATACACAAGATGAAATCCACAAGATGAAGTCCAGAAGATGAAGTCCACAAAATGAGTCCACAAGATGAATACACAAGATGAAGTCCATAAGATGAAGTCCTCAAGATGAAGTCCACAAGATGAAGTCCTCAAGATGAAGTCCACAAGATGAAGTCCACAAGATGAGTCCATAAGATGAAGTCCTCAAGATGAAGTCCACAAGATGAAGTCCTCAAGATGAAGTCCACAAGATGAAGTCCTCAAGATGAAGTCCACAAGATGAAGTCCACAAGATGAAGTCCACAAGATGAGTCCATAAGATGAAGTCCACAAGTTTAAGTCCACAAGTTGAGTCCATAAGATGAAGTCCACAAGATGAGTCCATAAGATGAAGTCCTCAAGATGAAGTCCACAAGATGAAGTCCTCAAGATGAAGTCCACAAGATGAAGTCCTCAAGATGAAGTCCACAAGATGAAGTCCACAAGATGAGTCTACAAGATGAAGTCCACAAGATGAAGTCCACAAGATGAAGTCCACAAGATGAGTCCATAAGATGAAGTCCTCAAGATGAAGTCCACAAGATGAGTCCACAAGATGAAGTCCAGAAGATGAAGTCCACAAAATGAGTCCATAAGATGAAGTCCACAAGATGAAGTCCACAAAATGAGTCCATAAGATGAAGTCCACAAGATGAAGTCCACAAGATGAGTCCATAAGATGAAGTCCACAAGATAAGTACACAAGATGAAGTCCACAAGATGAAGTCCTCAAGCTGAAGTCCACAAGATGAGTCCACAAGATGAGTCCACAAGATGAAGTCCACAAGATGAAGTCCTCACGATGAAGTCCACCAGATGATTCCACAAGATGAGTCCACAAGATGAAGTCCACAAGATGAAATCCAGAAGATGAAGTCCACAAGGTGAGTCCACAAGATGAAGTCCACAAGATGAAGTCCACAAGATGAGTCCACAAGATGAAGTCCACAAGATGAAGTCCACAAGATGAGTCCACAAGATGAAGTCCACAAGATGAGTCCACAAGATGAGTCCACAAGATCAAGTCCACAAGATGAGTCCACAGGATGAAGTCCTCAAGATGAGTCCACAGGATGAAGTCGACAAGATGAAGTCCACAAGATGAGTCCATAGATGAAGTCCATAAGATGAAGTCCTCAAGGTGAAGTCCACATGATGAAGTCCACAAGATGAAGTCCACATGATGATGTCCACAAGATGAAGTCCACAAGGTGAAGTCCACAAGATGAGTCCATAAGATGAAGTCCTCAAGATGTGTCCAGAAATGAATACAGAAGATGAAATCCACAAGATGAAGTCCAGAAGATGAAGTCCACAAAATGAGTCCACAAGATGAATACACAAGATGAAGTCCATAAGATGAAGTCCTCAAGATGAGTCCACAAGATGAAGTCCACAAGATGAAGTCCTCAAGATGAAGTCCACAAGATGAAGTCCTCAAGATGAAGTCCACAAGATGAAGTCCACAAGATGAAGTCCTCAAGGTGAAGTCCACAAGATGAAGTCCTCAAGATGAAGTCCTCAAGATGAAGTCCACAAGATGAAGTCCACAAGATGAAGTCCTCAAGATGAAGTCCACAAGATGAAGTCCACAAGATGAGTCCATAAGATGAAGTCCTCAAGATGAAGTCCACAAGATGAAGTCCTCAAGATGAAGTCCACAAGATGAAGTCCTCAAGATGAAGTCCACAAGATGAAATCCACAAGATGAAGTCCACAAGATGAGTCCATAAGATGAAGTCCACAAGTTTAAGTCCACAAGTTGAGTCCATAAGATGAAGTCCACAAGATGAGTCCATAAGATAAAGTCCACAAGATGAGTCCACAAGATGAAGTCCACAAGATGAAGTCCACAAGATGAAGTCCACAAGATGAGTCCACAAGATGAAGTCCACAAGATGAGTCAACAAGATGAAGTCCACAAGATGAGTCCATAAGATGAAGTCCTCAAGATGAAGTCCACAAGATGAGTCCACAAGATGAAGTCCACAAGATGAAGTCCATAAGATGAGTCCACAAGATGAAGTCCACAAGATGAAGTCCACAAGATGAGTCCATAAGATGAAGTCCACAAGATGAAGTCCACAAGATGAAGTCCTCAAGATGAAGTCCACAAGATGAAGTCCACAAGGTGAAGTCCACAAGATGAAGTCCACAAAATGAGTCAACAAGATGAAGTCCACAAGATGAGTCCATAATATGAAGTCCTCAAGATGAAGTCCACAAGATGAGTCCACAAGATGAAGTCCACAAGATGAAGTCCATAAAATGAGTCCACAAGATGAAGTCCAGAAGATGAAGTCCACAAGATGAGTCCATAAGATGAAGTCCACAAGATGAAGTCCACAAGATGAAGTCCTCAAGATGAGTCCATAAGATGAAGTCCACAAGATGAGTCCACAAGATGAAGTCCACAAGATGAAGTCCACAAGATGAAGTCCTCAAGATGAGTCCACAAGATGAAGTCCACAAGATGAGTCCACAAGATGAAGTCCACAAGATGAAGTCCACAAGATGAAGTCCTCAAGATGAGTCCACAAGATAAAGTCCTCAAGAGGAAGTACACAAGATGAGTCCACAAGATGAAGTCCTCAAGTTGAATCCACAAGATGAGTACACAATATGGGTTCACAAGTTTAGTCCCCAAAATGAAGTCTAAAAGTCGCGTCCACAAGAAGGGGTCCCTAGAGGAGGCTGACTCTCCCCTGAGTCCATCTGCACCTGCATCTTCCTGAGGCAGCGGGCTCTTGACAGCCATCTGTGGTCAACATTGCCAGCTGTTACAAGTGACAGCGCAGACACAGTCACTGCCAATGCTGGCCTCAGATTCCAATCCTCCTACCTGTACCTCCCAAGCAGCTGTGATTACAGCCAGAAGTCACTACAGCCAGACTCAGCTCCCTGGATTCATTAGAAGAAATATCCGGTTTTGAAAACTGCAGTTTCATTGCAAATACCCAGAAGCTCAGACATAGAAATCGCATTTTAAAATCATCCCATCTAATAGAAAACTATTTTAAAGGGACACTATGCTTGAGCCAATGACACAGAGAAGAGTTCAGACGGCAGCTTCTCCTTAGCTTTTCCTCATAGCTGAATATATGGCACTGGAATGCAGAAACAGGTGCCTGACTTGCACACAAACCAGGAAGCTGCATGTGTCGAGGATTATCGAGAGAACCCTGAATGTTCTTGTGGCACACAAGAGTGGTTTGAACAGCTAAATCTTAGGGGAGGAGTTGTTCCTTGAGGATTATCATCTGTAAAATGGAATTTCAAAGTTATTCCCCAGAACTATGTCTCAACCTCGCCATAGCTATAAAAGCTTGCTCTTGAGTGGATAGAGCCTCTGCTCTCTGCATGCCGCTTCTGTCCAATGGCGTATTTTCACAACAAGTTGTTTGCAAATATGCATGTGTCTGAGGCAACTGGTATCATCTTCTTTTGGAAGTATAGATTTAAATAAATTTACTATAGTCAGAAAAATGGTATGATTAACCAGGCATTATAAGGCATCATTATTTATTATGGTATGCATCTAAAGTATTATTTTGCCATTGTACTTTTGTGTTGTACTGAAGCGTCATTATTAGTGCCATTGTTTGTTGGATGAAAATACTTGCAAAGGGAAAAGCTTCATTCTTTAGAACCTTTAGCTCCCCTCTCTCTTTTTTTGAACAAAGGATCTCGTATTTTAATTTTTCAATGGCCTGGAAAATTGTAGCTGGCCCTGATTATAAGGTTACCTCAGAAGTAAGATTTCTGGAAGCTCAAAATGACAATAGGAAAACAAAAATATTTAAAAGCAGCAATTTACTAAGATGGCACCCTGCCCTGTGCTCTAAAAGACAGGGCCCTGCCCCGTGTTCTGGAAACCCAGGCACTAGGGCCCGAGGTTCCCTCAGTGACCATACCACTCACCCTCAGAGGCCAGGGCCTGCGGGGCCAGCTAGATGCTATCTCACCTGGCCTTGCGATCCACCTCCTGACAAGTCATGACCCCTCTAGAATGAGTAAAATGGTATTTTGTTCCATGCCAGCTGCTCTTGACCAGTATGTGAACCTGGTTGGCCAGGCTTGGAGAGCAATTTCATGTATACAAAGTTCCTCCACCTCCTCTCATTCAGTGAGGGATCCCCAGACAGCGTCTCAGACACCTTCCCAGGGACAGAAAAAGGCCAGAACACATAGGAATGTAGTTGGCTCTACCATTGCAAAGTTGCATGAATGCCTAGTTGTGTGCATGTCTGGGTGTGTGCACGTGTCTGAATGTGAGTGTCCACGCGTGTCTGAATTTCTTGCGTGCTGGTGAAGGTGGTCTGTTTCTGATCCTCATGTAAGGCCTAGGGGTGGGGGTATATCTGCTGGTTGCATCACAGACCCACTTTTAATTTATAGTGGGATGAAGAAATAAAATATACTTTTTGTGAGAAAAATCTGCAAGGATTGTTTTTTGGAAGCCAAGCAGCTTAATAAACACAGGCTCTAAGTAAATAGCATAAAGAATTCATGAAAACCACTTTCTGTATTTATGTACAGCTTGTTGAAAATGAAGGAGCCACTGTGGTGCATTCTTCCCAGGACCTGCTGACTGACTTCTGCCTTGTATGGCCTGGCCTGGCCCAGTGGAGAGGAAGAATGCTTATTTAATCTGAAGTGTGCCAGCATCCAGTTGTTTGTCTGTGGAACCCCTGTGGGAGAGGACAGGGGCCAGAGCCGAGGATGAGGGGACTCCAGGCTCGCCCTGATGAGAGAGCACATTACAGAACACCATGCGGGCTCCAGGTTCTTAGAGAGCTTGGGGTCCTATGAGAGGCTCTGCATTCTCTTATCCCCATTCTTGGGGGTTCCCAACCCCTGCTTGGTTCATACCATTACCTGTCACTGAGAGTCCCACCAGATTCTCCCTAAAACCACCTCGTGCCTGGGTTTGTGGACCAGGAATGCCTTTCCTGGGGAAGGCACATGGCATCGGGGACCGTGGTCCATCCCTCTCCCCTCTGCTATGCCCCCAGGGCCAGATCTAAGTGGCTACTTCCTTGGTGTTCCTTGCTTTGGGGCTCCTTGGCCTGGCCACTGTGCCAGCTTGGCCCTGGCAGAGCCATGTCACAGCTGAGGGAAGTGAGGTGCAGGCCAGGAATGGGCCTGGGGGCCTGGGGGCCTGGGAGGCAAGGTATGGAGTGAGGCCCAGAGCTTCAGACCCTGTGGTCAGCACCTAGCTGACCCCTAGCTCAGGTATACCTCCATGTCGTGGGTCCCCGAATCTCAGTGCTCCACCAGCAGCTCACAGTGCGGTGGATTTGGGGAGCGCACCCTGGCAGTCTTCCCCTGGAGACCCCTGCAGGGATTCGTGGCTCGGCCTCGTTGGTGGGCAGAGCTGAGGGAGGGGAACGCTTTTGTGCCTCGTGGGATGGAGCAATGGGTCTGTTGGCTGGAAGGTGAGCCAGCTGAGTTCCAGGTTCCGGCCCTGACCTCCTCTGAGTGGCTTCTGGAACATTGGTCCACCCGGGGCGGGGGAAGCTGGCAGCAGGACACACGGGCTGCTTAGATGTCCATGGAATCGTTGGGCTGGGCGGGCTGGCACAGCTGTGGATGGCAGAGACACAGATTGCCTTGACTCGGACTGGATGGTGGCAGCCTCCAAGTCAGGCACCTCATGGCCTGGAGGCTGTGAACCGGCCGGGCGCTTCTAAAGGCGGGTGCTTCTAAAGGAGCCGGGCGGTTCTAAAGGAAGTGTGGCTGCCTGCTGCACTTGGGACGGTTCTGCCTGGGGGCGGGGGGTGGGGGAAGCCCTGGAGCCAAGAGGCAGACACAGGCAGAAGAGCCAGGCTCTCTGGTCTAGAAGAACCGAAAGGGTTTGACCTTAGGTGAGACCCTGGCCTAGACGAGGGTGGCTCACAGGACTGCAGGACCCCTCCCGTCCCCGATTCTTCCATGACATCACAGAACTGCATCATCTTGTGTGTGGAGCAGCCAGAGGCCTGGGAAGACGCAACGGATGGCGTTCACAGACAGGGTGCGAGGCGCCCACAGGCCGCCATCCAGTCTCTGGGCCTTGGTCAAGGCTCACCACCAAGTCTTCCCTGCTGGGAGCGGTGGGGCTCCAGGTAGAAGCCCCTGTGGCGGGGGCAGTGGCTCAGAGTCCCAGCACAGGTATGGTCGGATCAAGGCGGGGAGGCAGTTACATCAGTAGGAGGGAAAAAAATCAATTTCCCAATACTTCCTCTTCAAGTGATGTCTTGAAGCCGATTCAGAAATAATATTGTGTGACATTCAGGGAGGTCAGCTCTCCGCTGCTGGCGCACTTCCACACACTAAGCCTGGGGACACTTGCTGCAAAGTCCCTTCACTTGGCAGGCGAAGAAATAAAAACAGCAAGAGGTCAAGAGCTCACTCAGGAGGGAGCGGCGTCTTACAGAAGCACCCCAGCTCAAGCAGGACGAGTGCAGTGCCTCCGGGCCTCTATCCGAGGTGATCTTCCTGTTGGCCACTGTCTCCAGCTCTGGAGGTGGACAGGACCTGTGAGAGTCCTCACGCGCTCCCCAGAGAGCGGCACTGGTGTGTGTCCCACCTGCCGTCAGACTCCATTTTCCCCGGTGGATCTGTGACCTCCTCGCCCGGCCATGTTTGTTTCTCTCTCCTCCTGCTCCCTCTCCCTCCCATCTCATTCTCTGGGGCTCCAGTTCTGTCCTTTGTCTGCAGCCCCAACCTCGTCACTTTTGGGTCACACGTGGTGTGGATGGCACCAGGTTCAGGGGGGGAGGAGGTTTCTCCAGGACCACTCACACTATTGACCATGTGCCTCTACCTGGAGCCGCAAGATGGGCTGGGGTTCTTGTGCCCCGAGGACTCTGATGTGAAGCTGTGCCATCCATGGGGTCTGAGCAGGAGCCATGCCATCTGTGGACTCTGAGTCTCAAAACTGTGTCATCCCTGGACCCCTAGTCACAGAAGCTATTAGTCCATGGAATCCTGATCTGGAACTGTAACATCCACGGACTCTCATTCTCTAAACTCTGCCATCTGTCTGACCCTCGTCTGGAGCCGTGTCATCCGTGGACCCTGACCTGGAGCCATGTCGTCCGTGGACCCTGACCTGGAGCCGTGTGTCTGTGGACCCTGACCTGGAGCCGTGTCGTCCGTGGACCCTGACCTGGAGCCGTGTCGTCCGTGGACCCTGACCTGGAGCCGTGTGTCTGTGGACCCTGACCTGGAGCCGTGTCGTCCGTGGACCCTGACCTGGAACCGTGTGTCTGTGGACCCTGACCTGGAGCCATGTGTCTGTGGACCCTGATATGGAGCCATGTCGCCCGTGGACCCTGGTCTGGAGCCGTGTCGTCCGTGGACCCTGATCTGGAGCCGTGTCGTCCGTGGACCCTGACCTGGAGCCGTGTGTCTGTGGACCCTGACCTGGAGTCGTGTGTCTGTGGACCCTGACCTGGAGCCGTGTCGTCCGTGGACCCTGATCTGGAGCCGTGTGTATGTGGACCCTGACCTGGAGCCGTGTGTCTGTGGACCCTGACCTGGAGTCGTGTGTCTGTGGACCCTGACCTGGAGATGTGTCGTCCGTGGACCCTGACCTGGAGCCGTGTATCTGTGGACCCTGACCTGGAGTCGTGTGTCTGTGGACCCTGATCTGGAGCCGTGTCGCCTGTGGACCCTGACCTGGAGCCGTGTCGCCTGTGGACCCTGACCTGGAGCCGTGTGTCTGTGGACCCTGATCTGGAGCCATGTCGTCCGTGGACCCTGACCTGGAGCCGTGTGTCTGTGGACCCTGACCTGGAGCCATGTCATCCGTGGACCCTGACCTGGAGCCGTGTCGTCCGTGGACCCTGACCTGGAGCCGTGTCATCCGTGGACCCTGACCTGGAGCCGTGTGTCTGTGGACCCTGACCTGGAGTCGTGTGTCTGTGAACCCTGATCTGGAGCCGTGTCGTCCGTGGACCCTGACCTGGAGCCGTGTCATCCGTGGACCCTGACCTGGAGCTGTGCTCTCTATCCTCCAAGGAGCACCCCCACTGAGCCACTCCTTGCTTTGAGCCCTTCTCTCTCTGTGCTCCCTTCCCTGCCTGCACAGCAGTGTGTTTTTGTTTCCCTCTCAGATCCTGGTGGCCTCCAGTTAGCTCTCATCTCTGCCCCGGACCTCAGGGCCTGACTTGAACAGGGCTCTCTGTGGTCTGAGCATTTTTGAGCCTGAGCTAGAGCCATGGAGTCTCCATATAGCTACAGTTCAAGGCTGCTGCTAGGGCCTGGTGGCCCAGGTAATCAGGATGCACATGAGAGCGATGGCTACCAGCCTGATGGCTGTGTCCCGGTCACCAGGCTGGTGGGGCCAGTTCTATCCTGCGCGAATGAGTCCAACTTTGCTTATTCCTAAAGCTGATTAGCACTGGCTCTTGGCTCCAGCAGCGGTGGCCCTGCTGGCCCTCAGTCCAGGGGTCTGTGTGTGCTGGATTCTGCTGGCCACACACCAGCCTCCCTGCAGCCGTGGTGGGTGAAGTGCAGGCCTGCTCAGGCCCCTCCCAAACCAGCTCCCCAGTTCTCCTGGCAGCCACCCCCCTGCCCTGCCCAGGCTACCTGCTCCCCTTTCCCACCCAAAGTCGAGTGTCCGCCGCTTATTCCAGAATGTGCCGAGGGGGAGCTGTCTGTTAGACCATGTGGATTCAGTGCACAGACAATATGGAATCTGCCAGAAAAACAGGATCCGAAGGGCTTGGTGAATTGCGCAGAAGGTGATGTTGGACCAGACCCTCTCTTCCACAGGTCCCGCCTCCCCAGCCCCGTCTGCTCCTGCCAATTAGTCAACCCACAAACACCGGATGCCTGGGGCTGTGGGCACAGTGGGTGTATGTACCGGAAGAAGGAACAATCGGTGTGGCAGACTCGGGGCCTGCTCAGAGCCAACCGACCATTTGGAGACACAGGCGTGTTCCACTCACCAACCTCATGCCAGCAGCTCCAGTGGCCAGGAGAAGATAGCCAGATGGCCGGTGGGGCTTGCACTCACCGTGTCCACTCTGCTTGGCTGAACTGAGGTGAGCTGGGAGGGCACATGTGCCAGTCTCCACACAAGGACAGGGGGCAGTGCCAGGCTGGGCAGGGAAGCCCAGGGCTGGAGTTAAGAAGCCTACAGTGCCATGGGGTAATAGAGGCCAGGAGGGGCTCTCCAGATTGCCCCTGGCAAGTAGGTTAAAGGGCAGGGGGGCTCAAACTGGCCCTAGAATGTGGACATGGAAAGTGCCAGGCTCTAGTCGTTGTCCAGTGTTCCGTCATCCCTAACGCTGCCCCTGTGACTTCCAGGCCAGTGCCCAGCGCTGTTCTCCCCTGCCCTGCTCTTGGTGCTGCTGGTGGCTTGGCAGTGCAGACTCAGCCCCAGCCCCTCCCTGTGGGTCAGTTCTCGATGCTGCTGGACTCAGTTATCAAATAATGTGCCCGGCGAAACAGCTGAGTCCTCTGCTGCTGAGGAGGCAAAGGGGAGCAGTTGCTGGGGACGGCAGTACTGTCTGGTCATCGGGAGGACTTAGCACGTGACCCGGTACTCCTACATCTGGGTACACGATACTGAGAGCAGGGACCCAAACGGATCTTCGCATTCCTGTGTTGCACCATGCAGCTGCCAACAGGAGCAAGGAACCCCAATGTATAGGAATGGCAGACAGCGTGGGGCCTCCATCCCGTGGGACAGTGCCACAGCCTGGACAAGGAGGGATGTTCGCACACCCAGCTGACCCGTGGGGTCATCACTGCCAGTGGAACAGCCAGTCACGAGGATCAGTGCTCGGCCACGCACCTCTCAGAGGTCTCTGGAAAGCAGGCAGCAGTGGTGAGGCCTGTAGTCCTAGCTACCTGCTGCAGAGGATCACAGTTCAAAGCCAAGACAGGAAAGTTCTTGAGACTCCATCTCCACAATAACCAGCCAAAAGCTGGGTGAGGGCGTGGCTGAGGTGGAGAGCACCAGCTTTAAGCAAGTAACCCACTGATGTGGAAAGGAGAATGCGGCTTGCCAAGGATTGGGGCTGAGTGTTCAGTGGGGCAGACTTCTGCAGGAGAATGACAGCAGGGCAGGTAACACAGACCAATGTCCTGAGTGCCACTAAACGGCACACTTAGGAGCAGTTAAAGCGGCCCATTGTAATTCGATTCTACCGCAATGGAAACATGGAAAGGAAGCCTGGAGGCTTCCCTGCATCAGCCGACTCAGGCGAGCTCAGCCACACTCTGGGGCTCCCCGGCTCCATCCGCCCAGACCTGGATCCCTGGAGGCCAGGAGGCCACCCAACCCGCATCCCCACACCGCATCGATGGCTGAAACTACGCCACTTTGCAGGCGCAGCACCCGCGGTCTACAGGGGTCTTCTCTGCTGTAATGATAGGAAAATGTGTTTTGTAACACCTAAGTAGTTTTCTTAAAAATAACACATTGCTTTTCTCTCCTCACGGGAGCTTACTGTTTATATTTTTTTCTCTTAAAAATTGCTATTACTGAGATGTTGTACAGAGGGGTTACCGTTTCATAAGTCAGGCTAAAGGCCATTTCTTTCTGGACAATGGCACCCCTTCCAACGCTTTCCCCCCACTTCTGCCTCCCATCCCTGCCCACAATTTGCAGCGCTCATTTTCCATATTGTTTATGCTTTTTTTAAAAAAAAACAGATTACATCCTTTCCCTCCCCTTTCGACACTTGCTTTCCCCCTCAGCATGGAAACGATGGGCCAAAGCCAGGACAGAATCCATGCCATTGGAGCCAAAGACCCAGATGTAAGTGGACTAGATAAACGAGCCCTTTCCCACCCTATAAAAGTTTAAAAGAAAAAGACAGGGATTAATTTGGCAGACCCAGTGTTAAGTGTTGCATTAAGCCTGGAGTCTTTCGAAAGTTTGCAGAGTTAAAGGTGACAAATGAGAACCGGTGGTGAGTGATCACTTTAGACTCCACCCCAGGGCTGACGAGCCAGGCAGGGGAGGGGAGGCCGAGTTAATCAGGGCATGCCGGGCGGGATGGTCTCTCCACATCGGGGGAGGCCCAGGGAGATGGGGAATCGCAGATCCTCGAGGAGCACAAGTGGATGGGTGAAGGTCTCAAGTCAAACCCAGAATGGCTGCGCAGCGGTGAGTCACCGTCCTTACTGGATCTGCAGTCATAACCTGCTGTCAGATGGGCCGCTCACTGACCAGATGGACGTCGGACTTCACAAATACCTCCTTCCCATCTGCTTCCCCAGCACTGCCAAGGCTTTCCCCACACGGAGGCACTCAGAGTGGCCCGCGGGTCAGCTGGCAGTGGGCTATGGAGGGCGATTGGTGGTCTGTCCTCAGAGGAGCCATACAGTGTAGGTACCAGGTTGCCTGTACCAACCAACAGCCTCTAACACCACCAGATCCCTGGCGGGGACACCCAGTGGCTTCCTGCATGGGGCATCTGCTCACAGGCTTGCACAAGCTCACTGAATCCTCCTTTCTTGGCAGTGGTCAGTGAGGCTGGGAGGGCGTAGCGTGCTCTGAGGTTGTGTCCTGACACGCCTTCCCACAACTGTGTCTCAGACGACTGACTGGCCAAGACCTCAGACAGCCCCAGGACAGGGCCCGCTTGTGTAGGCCCTTCCCACAGCCTGCGCCACCCCAATGCCCTCTGCTCCTGAATATTGCAGGGCCCCGCCACAGGCATCCCTGGAAGATCTGGGTCCCTTTGTCCCTGCAGGGGACAACCCTGCTTGGCTGTTGTCTCAGGAAGCTTGGAAAGGAAAAATGTAGCCAGAGCGGATCACAGGCCCTGGTGGAGGTGCTTGCCCTGAGCTCCCCAGGTGCCATGCTCCTGGAGGGGCCTTTTTGAAAGAGCCAATCTGTCATCTCCAGCTCCTGCTCCTGCTCCTATTTCTCCGGAGCTGCTGCTGAGGCCAGAAGAGAAGGGAAAGGTGTAGCTCCCAGCTTGAGGCCATCACTGGGCTCCAGGCTGAGCCAGCTGGCCCCTCTGAGGTTGGGGGAGCTGCTGGACCTGTGGGGCGGGAAAGGGAGGAGCAGCGCACGCTGTTTCCAGCACAGGCTGGGTGAGAGGACCACCCCAGTGGCTGCTGCCTTCTCCCTGCTGACCTGGGCACTCCCGGGAGCCTGAAACTGTACATGCACTTTTCTGTTCAGCCAGAGGTGCCCAGCCACTGGCCGTGTGCCTCTACCTCTGCCTCTGCCGGTCCGCCTCCGTGCACTCTGCTTTCAGAGCTCTTACTCCTTCTGCAGAATTTATTAAAGGCCTCAGGGTGGTAAATAAATCGGTTTATTACACCATCTTACCTGAGAGAAACCTGATTCTTGCCAGGATGTCGGGCTGGTCCTGTATTATTCCCTGAGCAGCCTGGAGGTGGGCAGGGGTGTGTGCCCAGGACAGGACTCGCAGGGTCTGGGGGGAGAACAGGCCAAGGAAGGCACTAGCCACTCTTTGTATGGACAGACCTATGGACCATTGCCTGTGAAAGAAATGGCTGCTTATGGTCTGCAGAGAACCTCAACCATTGAGGATGAAGCTCTTGGCAGCTGGCATTGTCACTCACCCAGGCTACCGCCTTGATTTCGAGTCCCCAGCTTAGCAAGGGGTGCCCAGTGGGGACAGCAGAGAATGGAGTCATGTGTGTCCCTCTAGGCAGCATTCTGAGACCACGTTAACTTAAGAGTGCCAGGCTCTGGGGGTCGCACCAGCCAGGCACTGGACATCTGCTTCTGACCTTTCACCTGCTCAAAGCCCCCTGGGTTTAAAGGCCCTCATTCTGCAGAGCTGGTACATGCCTGGGCTGGTGTAAGCCTGGCACTGTGGTCCCTGAGCTGACCTGAGGGAGTGAGCACATCCAGCTCCCAGTTCCACGGGTGAACACTAGTAAAGTGTCTGGCTGGCAACACCCACCAGATCTCCATCCTTCTGTAGGAACACCTGGGGTGCAGCCTGGGGAGGGGTTAGCTCAGAGCCTCCCTTCCCTGCTCAGTGCAACAGCTTCAAGACTCCTCTCAGCCTCTGAGCAAAGCCACGTAGCCAGTCCAGTGCCCAGGCTCTGGTCATTGCTGCTTAGTGTCAGGCTTACACCCTGTGGTGGACCTGTGCTCTGCAGAGCTGTTGGGCGAGCTGAGATCTCTGACACTGCAGCCTGGAAGGAGGCGCTCCCAGCCCTGCTACTCCTGGGCACTGCCTCAGCTCCTCGCAGAGAAGCTCCTGTGCTCTGAGGTTGGCTTGGCCTTCTCTTGTTGGAAGTCCAAGTATCCTGTGGTGACAGCACTGGGCCTGGTCCTGAGGGTCCCCTGCGTCCTCAGGGGACCTGAGATGGAGAGAAACAAGGGGAACTGCCATGCTCGGGGATGCCCCTGGCTGTGGTGCAGCTGCGTGGGTGCTGGAGCAGAGGAGGGAGAGCAACGTGCGTCCTGGAATCTGGATCTGGACTCAGGGGCTGCAGAGAAGAAGGGCAGCTCCTGGTGATGTGGCTGAGCAGAAAGGCAGGTCCTGGGCCAGAGGAGTAGGAGAATCAGGCCCAGTTCCCACAGTGTGGGAGGCTGTCACAAGTGGTGGCAGGACTCTGGGGACACTGATAAGGAGCCCTCAGTGGCCACCAGGCCTGGAAAGCCTCATGGAATGGCACTGTGGAGCTGACCCCTGTCTGGTGTGCATGGCAAGGAAAGAGTCTTTGAAGATGAGCTGAGGAATGGCTCTTTGCCTGCTTGTTTTGTTAAGGTGCAGTAGAGGGGCGCTTTGGCGAGGAGGGGGCCTGGGCACCGATGCCTGCACGGTGGACCGGGCCCTGGGACCCTGGTTCCCGTGGGATGATGACCCCTGGGACAGTGACACAAGAAATGGTGAATAAATGTGAATGCACATTTCTGAATTGATGTAGTGCATCTCTACGGCATCTCCCTCCCCCTGGTTAACGTGACAGTCACGTTTCCAGGACAGGAATGGTGGTGGAGCCTGTGGATTTCACCCCTCCCAAGGAAGAAAGGAGGGGCCGGCGGGCTTGGTGAGCAAACATCACCTGGGAGAATGAAGAAAGACTGAGTGAAGACGAGCAGTTGGGTCTTCGCTTCAAGATGGAAGGAAAGACAGTGTGTCGATTTGGGGGAGGCTGTGTTAACCTGACATTTCATACCCAGCTAAACTGCTTTTCAGTGAACAACTGGCCGACAGGCCTTCCTGTTTCCACAGGGGCTCAGGCTTCCGAGCTCCGCACACACGTGCAGCAAACCTCCAAGGGAGTCCGGAGGAGCAACACGAGCAGCAGAGCTGTGCAGGAGCCACGAGCTCAGAGCATGGTCGCTTAACAAGAGTCCTGTAATAATTAGAACCAAGCTGAAAACAGTGCTCGGAGCAGAGGGCACCTTTAGTGACCTTGATGCTGCACAGGTGGAAACAAGTGGCCTCGCAGGGTTTCTGTCAGGGTCGGGACACACACACACGTCTACCTCGGCACCACGAGACCGCTAGGGAGCTGAGAGTGCCCTACCTGTTGCCTCGGGACCCAGAGCCTTCTTAGGAGCGGCAGGCTGCAGTGAAGGCTCGCTCCTCCTGCCAGTCCCTGAGGACAGCGGACAAGGGCCCTGCCTGTGGGCATGGCAGGGGTGAACCGTCGTCTGTGGGTTACGTCCACACGCACTGTACTGTCCCATACTGGGCAGGCTCTTCTTAGAGGTGACTTATAGACACATTCTGCCATAGCCCAGCACAGGGCTCCACATGCGCCAGGCTCAGGCACCTCGTCTTTCCCGATTTAGTCTCCTGTGGCTTTTCTCACAGGGGCTGTGTATGCAGGAGGCCCTGCTGTAGTCACCCCCTACGATGCTCAGATGACAGCCAAACCAGCTAGCACTGACCTCAGAAAGGGTCCAGAGCTGAGGGCCAGGCAGCTGGGACCAGGTGAGAGAGATGAGTGGAGCCCAGAGAGTCAGAGACAGAGGGGAGAGAGGGTCTCCCTGCCTCCCACACCTCACAGGCCTCTTCAGTGGCAGGATATAACTTCTGCCTCTTCCATCCGGTGTCAATCCATCTGTGGTCACCTCCACCCCTGGACAAAGGCTCCTAGACTCCACCAGGGTCTGTTGCTTCTGTACCCTTCACAACTTCCTAGATGCCCCAGGCCTGGGGCAGAGCCCATGCTCAGTACACAATCCTAGTCTGAATGAATGGATTGGATTTGGGCAGCCAGGTACTGCCCCTCCAGGTACAGTCCCCCCAGGTACAGTCCCCCAGGTACAGTTCCCCTAGGTACAGTCCCCCAGGTATAGTCCGCCCAGGTACAGCCCCCCCCAGGTACAGTCCCCCCGGGTACAGTCCCCCAAGTACAGTCACCCCAGGTATAGTCCCCCTGGTACAGTCCCCCCAGGTACAGTCCCCCAGGTACAGTCCCCCCAGGTATAGTTCCCCCAGGTACAGTCCCCCAGGTACAGTCCCCCCAGGTACAGCCCCCCCGGGTACAGTCCCCCAAGTACAGTCACCCCAGGTATAGTCCCCCTGGTACAGTCCCCCCAGGTACAGTCCTCCCGGTACAGTCCCCCTGGGTATAGTCTCTTTAGGTACAGTCCTCCAGGTACCATCCCCCAGGTACAGCCCCCCCAGGTACAGCCCCCCCAGGTACAGTCCCCCCCAGGTACAGTCTCCCAGGTACAGTCTCTCCAGGTATAGTCCCCCCAGGTACAGCCCCCCCAGGTACAGTCCCCCCCAGGTACAGTCTCCCAGGTACAGTCTCTCCAGGTATAGTCCCCCCAGGTACAGTCCCCCCAGGTACAGTCCCCCAGGTACAGTCTCTCCAGGTACAGTCCCCCCCAGGTACAGTCCCCCAGGTACAGTCTCTCCAGGTACAGTCCCCCCAGGTACATTCCCCCAGGTACAGTCCCCCAGGTACAGTCCCCTCCCTCTGCAACAGGTACTGTCCCGGAGTCCCCTGTCCTGGGAAATCTCAGCCCCTCCCCGTTCAACTGCTCTCATTTCCCTTGGGAGAACTTCAGCACGTTTAAGTGGCCTGGACTGCCACGTGCTCCAAAGGCAGTTAGTTCTTAGCGCAGGTGGCAGTGGGGAGGGCGACTCTTTCCTGACACTTTTCTTCCTCTCCTAGGGTAAAGAAACATCAAGAGAGCAGCCCTTTGTGCAGTCTTGCCATTTCAAGTGGCCCAGGTTGCTTTTGCAAAGAGGGGAGATGGGAGCTCCTAGAGATCTTGCTCCCAATAAAATCGCTGAAGCAAGGTCAAACACTTCCACGAGGACATAAACTGTGAATAAATGGTGGCCATTGTTGCACATTTCTGAATTGATGCCGTACATCTCTACGGCATCTTTCTCCCCTTGGTTAAATCCAGTGAGTAATTTCTGACTGTATTCATTGCCGGAGGATATATTTCTTTAGAGTTAAATATCACTAGCTGTGCATTTTGATATGGGAAATGCAGGCTGCAATTTATAACCAGCACGCTGGTAAGGGAATCGCAGGCTGTGCTGAGAAGCAGGGCACAGGAAATATGCATCAGCTCCAGCGTGTTTATTTTAGAGTCCATTTGCAGGAAAGCATCATTGCCAATTCCACTGCAAAATCAGAATCTAGGATTGCTCATTCCCTCTGCAGATGCCACTGCCTTCAGGTGCCTGCCTGGCTCTGGGGGCTCTGGGGTGGGGAAGCACCCTGCACCCTGCCCGTTCAGTGCCCTGGAGGGTGGGGCAGGGCCGCAACTGAAGAGAGGATGGATGCACGGCATCCCAATGAAGGTGACCTCAGAAGTGCCCAAGTTTGGAAGGAGACCCAGGGCAATTACAAATCTGCCCAGCTCCAGCATGTCTGGCGACTCCCCATCCATGCCCATTCTCAGACTTCAGTCCAGGCTCCAGGGGCATTGCTGTGGACCCTGTGCCTGTGCAGGGCAAATGGCGTTTCAGCTCTGTGTGGCAGGAGCTGTGGGGTAACAGGCGATGGAGGTGAGCCGGCCATGCTGTCCCAGCTAGCTCTCGTGCAGAAGGAGATGATACTGGACTCTGGCAGAAGCACGCGCTGGGAGAGCAGGGTCCATGGCCTTGGAATCACCTTCTTCCATTCCTCGCCACCTCCCTGTGCCCCTGTCCCTTCCTCTCCGTTGTAGTCTGGGCAGCCATTCCTGGTCAGGTCACTGTCCCCAGGCACCTCACCTGTGTAGCCACCCTCATCTGCTCCACATCTACATTCACCCATTAAACAAGGTGCAGTTCAGGGGAACCAGCGGACTGAGACAGTGTCCGGCAGTGACTCCAGACAGGTGCCCCAAACCCTCCGGCTCAGAGGTGCTCACTCAGAGTGCGCCAGTGATCTCCTCAGACTGCAACCATGCCATGGTGTCTGGGCCCTGCCTGCATGGGCAGAGACCCCGTGAGGGCAGAGCCCCCGTGCAGGCAGAGCCCCTGTGCCGGCAATTCCCAGACCCAGGCAGCCTGCAGCAGTGATGCTGACAGCATATGGCTCTGGGCACACCCGAAGTGTGCTGTTTGAAAATAGCACAATTTTGAAGCATACTGGCAAATTTTATGGGTCTTTCTCTTGAGCTAATTTATGGAAAATGGCTCTTAACCATTTATCCACAAAAGGGTTGCCTGAGCCGAGACTGTAACGTCCCCTGGCGGGGCGGTTTCTCTGCGAATGTGGCTCATAAACCTCAGTCAGCCAGGACCAGATCTTTCTCCCGATTAGAGTGAGCCAGAATCCGAGGCCCTGTTTGGGGGCACTGCTGCAGTTACCACAGGGCTGGGTAGAGGATGGCCACCCTGCCCGGCTGCTGGTCTTCGACTTGCTCCCTGGGGAGCCAGTACTTAGTGACTGGTCCCCCCAGGAAGACCTGGGCACTGAGTGTTAAAGCCATCCCTCTGGAGTGTCACTACTGACACCAGCTCCCGCTCAGAGAACCTGGCTCTGGAGCAGCGTGGAAGCAGTCACACTGGAGCCCACGCTCATGGGTAGTGGTCAGGTGCGATGTATGATGTCTAGAAGGATAAATAAGAGGGAAGGAAGGAAGGAAGGAGGGAAGAAAGGAAGGAGGGAGGGACGGAAGGAGGGAGGGAGGGAGGGAGGGACAGAGAGGAGAGAATGGAGGGGGAAGGCAGGCAGGCAGGTAAGTGCTCCACTGGGGGCGTCCTCCATGTTTCCTATCATAGCTCTGCTAAGGAACCTGTCAGCTGGGGGAAGGGCCACGAAGAGAGGCAGGGCCAGGCTACACACAATGTTTTCTGTGCGTGTTGTCACTTGCTGGGGGAGTTACTGTAGCACAGTGGACCTCACCCATCCTCCCTCGGGGGCCAGGATGGTCCCCCAGCCTTGTGTTCCCTCGGTCATGGGCGCAAGGTGCTCATGGAATGGTGTGTGTGTGTGTGTGTGTGTGTGTGTGTGTGTGTGTGTGTGTGTGTGTGTGCGTGCGTGTGATGGAACCAGGCTGGGAGGTGGAGCAGGGAGAGGAAGCTTGAGTGAGACACTCAGAGGGGGACACAGCGCCTGACAGGACCAGGAGAAGGCAGTGTGGATCTGCTGTTCCTGCTCGGGCTGCCCACTAGATTAGGGCTGTGACGCGTCTTTCCTGGATTCCTGGAGAGACAGCTCGGGTCTCTGAGCCTGAAGCCCCTCCACTGTCCTCACAGGTGGAGACAGCCTGTAGGAGTGGGACAGGAGCCCCGGCCCTGATCGCAGCCTCCTGCTCTGGGTGCCAAGGGAACAGAGACTGGTCGCCTGCCACACTGGCTTCATGATTTACAAGAGCAGAGGTGCAGAGGTGGCAGCTCAGAGGTTCAAACCCTCGAGCCCCGTTGGAAATGACAAGCATGCACAAAGCTGGGGACTTCTGCCCACGGGCTGTATGCCCAGGACACTTGTTGAGGACCAGTGGCTCAGGTCCTCCGTGTGGGTCTGTCTGGGGTGAGGGGCCTCGAATCTTCTGATCTTGGTACAGATAGTTGGCCATTTGTGCCTCTGGTCTGTCCATTCATAAATTCCAATCACATGTCAAAACCATTGGCAACACTTCTGAACATGTACAGACTTCAGAAAGCCTCATCATTATCACCCAGATGATACCACGTAACAAGTACTTCTGAGACATTTGTGCTGTGTCAGGTATTACAGGTATGTCTGAGCTATTTGCATTGTATCAAGTCTACCAGGCCAACTCCATGCTGTTTTAGAGAAAGGCCCCAGCCTCAGGATGTTGGTTACCTGGAAGTCTTGGAGCCAGCTCCTCCTGTAAACTGGGCGACTCCACCTGTCAGACTCTGCTTGGAAAATCCTAGCAAACAGAATGGGAGAAGGATGAGCTAGACCTTGGGCAAGCCTAAGAAGCTACAGGCTGACTCCACGCCCGGGAGCGATAGCAGTCCCTGGAAGTGGACATTGATGGCTGAGGAAGGCAATCCTGTTAGGCTTCAAGGAAAGAAGACAAAGCCTCAGGTGGCAGGAGGGGGAGTGCTGAGTGCTGTGTGTGTCACTGGCATCTGACGCCCAGGGCCTCAGCAAGCCAAGCCAGAGGCGTGTTTGTTCTGGAAGGCGGCGGAGGAGGCTGGCGAGTGCTCAGAGCTCCTTCGAGTCTGTAATCAGCTGTCGGGGATGAAATGAGCTGGAGTGGACTTAGCTGAAGAGGAAGGCCGGCTGCTCTGGCTCCGCTAGGCCTCAAGGGTTCTCAGAGGAAGGAAGGAAGGCAGAAGTGCCCCTGAGCATCTGGCTGTTCCCGGGCTCCTGCTCAGGGCCAGGAAACCTCGGGTACTGAGAACTCTGCACAGGTGTCCTGGGGCAAATTCCCTTCATAGTTCACAGCACGCAGCCCCCCTCCCGCCCCAGAGAAGTGTGAAAGCACTGCATGTAGCATGTAGAAAATGGACGCTCACTACTTTTGTTTTGGGAGGTGGAAGATATCCTTTCCTCCTAAAAACAAGGAGGAACGGACCATGACTTGGCCAGACTGCCTCCTCAGAGGTCTGCACGGAGGCACTTGTCCCCAGCGCCGTCACAAGAGGCAGGTGTGGCTGAGTGGGAGGCCAGAGGACGGGACCCGAGGGGGGTTACAGGGAGCCGAGGTGAACACCAGTGTATGCCGCGACGTCCCCTGCATGGCCACAGCACGGGCCCCTGCTTGGCAGCATTTCCCGTGCCTTACACACTCACATGGCCACAAAATGCAGTGGAGTAGAGACTTCTGTTCTGCGTGACGAGTGGACAATTCTACGAGCAGAGTTTCAACACAGATACATGGCAAAAAATGGCCGGCCCTTTCTCCAGTCTTTACAGAGTCTGTGATGAAGACCTGTGTCAGTTACGTCCCAGGAAATCAGTGGCTGGGGGTGGTGGCAGTCACCACGTGTGGGCTCATGCTGGGCCTGCAGGCAGGATGGCAAGCACAGACTCCTTCCCCAGCAGGGGCGCCCCACCCCAAGGTCCAGGCTTCCCCTTCGCAGCCAGCACTCCCTGTCCAACACTGAGCCGGGCAGGGAAGGGAAATGGAGCCAGGAGGGCCTCAAGGGAGGGCTCTGCTCTCCTAGGGCCTGTGTTCCTGTGTGTGTGTGTGTGTGTGTGTGTGTGTGTGTGTGTGTGTGTGTGTGTGCGTACGTGAGTATCTGAGATGAGGCATTGACCCACCTGTGCCACCGGTGGTTAATTTTGAACTCATTATGAATCAAAGTCTTCCATGTTAAGCAAAACCCATCATCAGCATTCTAAGGCTGGTCAGCCATCTGACAAGCCTTTCACTTGACTCTTAGAGTCTATTTCACTAACTGGTATACAATAAGTCTTAATAAATAGCGGCCAAAGGACAGTATAGATAAGTGCACTGGACTCCGATCCATGCAGGGTTGCAGGGTTCTTCTTCATTTTTTTTTTGCCATTCCTGGGCTTGGGCTTAGGGTCTAAACACTTTCCTTGGGTTTTCTCAAGGCTAGAGCTCTACCACTTAAGCCACAGCACCACTTCTGGCTTTTCCAGGCAGGATTCTAAGGACAAACTCTAGGAGTGGACGTGTGGGATGGAAATCCCCCTGTGATTACCAGCACACTATCAGCTTTGACTGCCCGCAGTCATCCACAGACCATGGTGGCTGGAGCAGACAATGCAAATGCAGTCCCTGACATTCCCGTGAGGTCCTAAGTAAATATCATTTCTCTATTTTTCTATAGCGCTCGGCATGACCAGCCCTCCGAGTGTGTTACTGCAACATCCAGCATCCTGCCTCACAACGCATCGGTCAGCACGAGCCTGCGAATGCTGAGAAGCTGAGGGGCACAGAGGCCTTTTCCCCCGACAGTCCACCTGAGCACACGCTGCCTGGCCCTCTCCTGTCCTCCATCCTTGGCTCTTCCCCTGCCCACTGGATTTCTCCAGGAATGTCCTCCACCTTCTGGATCAGGTGAGGGCTCAACTCAGGTGAGCCCCAGTGTGGCCAAATGCCTGACGTGGTTCTTGAGAGACACAGCCCCATCTCTGGGGCCATGAGGGAGGCGGGAATCTGCTGCTATCCAACCTGGGGGTGGGGTGGGTAGCCTCAGTGTCACAATACAGAAAACACATGTGCGACATCCATGAACTGACGTCATATTGACCCCTGAAGTGTTCTAGCCCAGTCACACCCAGCCATCCCATCCCATTTTAATAACACAGGTAGCTATACGCTATCATCACATATGTGCGTCTAGCAAATTCCCGATGGAGGCTAGAATTCTTGATAACATAAAAAGACGCTTCTTTTGAAGAGTGGTGCTGGTATCTGTTTTTATCTACTAAGAACTGATGTTTGTTTCCTCCTTGAGGAAAGGGGCCTTGTTGAAAATTTGCAAATGAACTCATTGCAGAGAAGGCCGCCGAGGGCTCTGGGGTGCGGGGTGTGGTGCAGAGAAGGCCGCCGAGGGCTCTGGGGTGCGGGGTGTAGTGCAGCCAGAGCGGATTGTAGCCCAGACTACATGTTCTCTGCTTAATAGGCGGAGTGGCTTTTATGCCTCTTAGGTAGAAAGAGCCTCTACTAATATACATGGCCTTTCAAACCGTGCGGCATAAAGTGACTGTTAGGTGTTCGTAGATCTTTCATTTTCACCCTTAAATTGGATCCTCCTTGGCCGACAAGCAAACTGTCAGAGCCACACTTCCATATGCGCAAATACCACCCAGTGGACAACAGCTGTGTGAATGTCCATAGCTACTTCTTATCCTCCTGACACTGTCTTCCATATGCTTTCTTCATTATGATTTATTACTTCAATACATCATCCCTCACTTTATCCATCTGTCCATCCATCCATCCATCCATCTATCCACTATTCATCATCCATCCACTCATCCATCCACAAGTCCATCCATCCATCCACCATCCACCCATCCATCCACCATCCACCATCCACCACTCATCATCCTTTCATCTACACATCCATCTATCCATCCATCCATCCATCCATCCACCCATCCATCCACCATCCACCATCCACCACTCATCATCCATCCATCCATCCATCCATCCACTCATCTATCCACAAGTCCATCCATCCATCCACCATCCACCCATCCACCCATCCATCCACCATCCACCATCCACCACTCATCATCCATCCATCCATCCATCCATCCACTCATCCATCCACAAGTCCATCCATCCATCCACCATCCACCCATCCATCCACCATCCACCATCCACCACTCATCATCCATCCATCCATCCATCCATCCACCCACCATCCACCATCCACCATCCACCACTCATCATCCATCCATCCATCCATCCATCCATCCACTCATCCATCCATCCATCCACCATCCACCATCCACCACTCATCATCCTTTCATCTACACATCCATCCATCCATCCATCCATCCATCCATCCACCATCCACCATCCACCACTCATCATCCTTTCATCTACACATCCATCCATCCATCCATCCACCCACCCTCCACCATCCACCATCCACCACTCATCATCCATCCATCCACCATCCACCATCCACCACTCATCATCCTTTCATCTACACATCCATCCATCCATCCACCATCCACCATCCATCACTCATCATCCTTTCATCTATACATCCATCCATCCATCCATCCATCCATCCACTCATCCAGCCACATGTCCATCCATCCATCCATCCATCCACCCACCATCCATCATCCACCATCCACCACTCATCATCCTTCCATCTACACGTCCATCCATCCATCCATCCATCCATCCACTCATCCATCCACAAGTCCATCCATCCATCCACCATCCATCCATCCACCCACCATCCACCATCCACCACTCATCATCCTTTCATCTACACATCCATCCATCCATCCATCCATCCACCATCCACCACTCATCATCCTTTCATCTACACATCCATCCATCCATCCATCCATCATCCATCACTCATCATCCTTTCATCTACACATCCATCCATCCATCCATCCATCCATCCACTCATCCATCCACATGTCCATCCATCCATCCACCATCCATCCATCCATCCATCCACTCATCCATCCACAAGTCCATCCATCCATCCACCATCCATCCATCCACCCACCATCCACCATCCACCACTCATCATCCTTTCATCTACACATCCATCCATCCATCCATCCATCCACCATCCACCACTCATCATCCTTTCATCTACACATCCATCCATCCATCCATCCATCATCCATCACTCATCATCCTTTCATCTACACATCCATCCATCCATCCATCCATCCACTCATCCATCCACATGTCCATCCATCCATCCACCATCCATCCATCCATCCATCCATCCATCATCCACCATCCACCACTCATCATCCTTTCATCTACACATCCATCCATCCATCCATCCATCCGTGTCTCATCTCTTTGTATCTGTTACTTCTTTCATTCACCTTCCATTCAGGTCTTCATTGATTCATTCCACAAATGGCAGAATGAGTCACTTCATGGCAGTTATGTTGATGGTATGAATTTCAACAATAATTTCTCTGGGCAAACTGCAGGCCATTTGTGTCTTGTCATATGGATCCTTTAGTAACACTTAGTCCAAAGACCCCCATCTTCTTCTCAGAATTTATCTTTTGCACTTTGTGACACTCACCAGGTAATCTTCCACTCCGGTGGCTGTTTATTTTATTGCCTTTTGACAGTTCCTCTTTTAAATGACATCTGGAAACTAGGAGTGTCACACATCTCTGCCTCTGAATCTCCTGTTCTATGTCACAGCACCCAAGGTAAATCTCCACAAGTGGAGGAAACACACATCAAGCTTGACACAGACTAAGTAGAACTGATTATCCAGACTGAAGACCTCCGTCTCCAGGAAGGTCCAGCTGTGTTCCTATCAGCTGGTTTTCCAGCAAAACAAAGCTTAAGTCTCTTCCCTTCCATGCTCCCCGTCCCAGAACTTAGTCCAGATCTACAGCTCTTTACTCTCCATGGGTGTGAGCCTTCCATTCCACTTCTGGCCTAAAACTCCACGAGCATGTAGAACAGCCAGGATGGTATCGTGTGCCCCCAGCTGTAACGACAGACAGACCAAAACCAGCCAGACTGCAGCACTGGCATCAGGACAGTAACAGGTGTTTACACTTGAGTGACACCAGGCACTTCCTGTGACAGGAGTCCTTCACTGCGTGGGGTGGGGTGGGGTGGGCAGGACGGGGCAGGACACCCCGCGCCCCCTCCCTCCCTCCACTCTACAGTAAGCAGTTTAAAGCAGTGCTTGTGTCTGGTGAGCAGTTCGATCGCTGCAGATGGTTTCTCCTGGTATTCAGGCATCTAGTTTTAAATAACACACCTCGTTTTTTAGATTTACAGAGATATGGAGCAGCGTAAAAGTCCCCACATGTCTCTTCATCTCCCCAAGTTTCCCTTTGTCATTGCTGCCTTGCACACGCTTAGTTACCTGTGCACATGTTGTTAAGTTCGTCGTCAACCCCCTGGCGCCATGGTTATTAGTGTTCGGCCATCGCTCCGCCCCTCCCGTTGCCATGTTGTCTGGTTTTATTTCTATAAACAAGGACCTGGACGCATCATTGCCTATATTCAGAGGAGTTTCAACACATTAACGATCCGAGCACCTCCACTAGTCATCACTTTGCCAAGGCCTGAAACTTCTGGCAGCCAACGAAAGTTTACTCGGTGTCGTGCTGCTTTTCTCAGGGTTGGAAGGAGTTGGATGGACTCACAGGGCCCATGGCCCTTACAAAGTGACTGACTTCATGTGTCAATGCTTGGTGGTTTCCTCCACGACGCTTTCTTTGCAAAAATCTACAAAAGAACAAGCTGGATGGTACTGACGATTGCTTTGAAGGTGTGCGTCAAGTTGAGGAGAGTTTATGTTGCGTAACGTCAGGTCTCCTGGATAGGAAAGGAGAAGCTTCCAGGTTCTATGGGTCTTCTTGGCTTCTTCCATCAGAGCTTTGCTGTCTTCACACCGTTCTGTGAAAATTTTGTTAAACTTAAACCTACACATTTCTCTCTTTTTTGTGTGCCAGCATAAATGGTATGCTTTTACTCTAGCATTCCAATTTTTGATTGTTCACAGATACCGTATTTAGTAGGCAGTTGGCGTGGCCCTGTATGTTGCCTCTTTCGTTGTCATTTATTCGTTCAACAGGTGTGTGTTCAAATGTGGGTGTGTGTGCATTCATGTGTATCTGTGTATGTGGGCATGTGCATGTGCTTGTGCTTACTCAAGATCTTCTTCAACAATTATCAAGGATTTTTTTAAAATTTAATTTAATGTATAGAGAGGTTACAGTTGTATTCGCCAGATAGAAGATGCATTACTTCTCATGTATTTGGCCCCACTTTCCTCACCCCAAACTTACTTTTTTTCTTGCCTTATTGCATTCGCTAGGGCTTCTAGTATTATGTTAAAGAGAAGTGACAAAGAACTAGATTTCTAGTGGTAGATGCACTTGTCTGTTGTATTCATTGTTATCTTTTGTCATGGTGATTACTTATTATACTCTGAATGTTGGCAACTTGCATGTCTCTACCGCTTGGTTAATTTGTTAGAGGCTATGTTACTTTTAATGGTCTCTTTCTGAAAAATTCAGTTTTTACTCTTGCTGATCTGTAGATACAGACTTCTTATTTTAAATTGATTGATTTCTACTATACTTTCTTATAGTCTTACCTTCTGCTCACTTTGAATTCAGTTTGTTCATGTTATAGTTTTCTAAGGTGAAACTTCATGAAATTTAGATTTTCCTTTCTAATGTAAGTATCAAGTGCTATAAATCTTTCTCTAAACATTGCTTTCATTCCATCCCACAGATTTTGATAGGTTATATTTTCATTTTCTTCAAAATATTTTAAGGTTTCTCTTGAGATTTTTTTTGACTCGTGGGTTATTTTAACAGTAGGTTGCCTAATCTCAGGGTATTTGGGGACTTTCCAGCTTGCTGAGTGTTATTGAGTTCTCGTTTTTAATTCCATTGTGGTACGAGAGCATACTCTCTATGATTTATATTGCCTCAAATTTGTTAAGGTGTGTTTTATGGCCCAGAATGTCTACCTTGGTTAATGTCCCATGTGAGCTGGAGAGGAATGTGTATTTGGCTGTTGTTGGGTGAAGCAGTCTATAAATGTCAATTAGACCCAGTTGATGGATGGCGCTGTTCCCTTCACGGTGTCCTTCTGGTTCCCTGCCTGCTGAAGAGCGCTGAGATCTCAGCCCTCCCAGAGCCTGCCTCCTCCTCTCCTCGCCGCGCTGTCCTCGGGCCTTGCCTTGCTGGTTCCGTCTCTGGTCTCTGCGCGGGTAGGCGCTGGAGCCTGCACTGTGGATGCTTATCTGCGTGTGGAGAACTGACCCTCTGATCGCTCTTCAACGGTTCTTTACTTGTGATAACCTTTTTCTATTTTGAGTGTGTTTTAACTAAATTACTGGGGCTATTCAAGTTTTCTTTGGGTCACTGTAAACTCAGTGTATCTTCACTCATCTTTTTAAAATTACACTCATGTCTATACATGAAAAGGGTTCATTGTGGCTAATAGACCCATTACTGGGCTGTTTTCGAAAGCTTGACTCCGTATCTGCGTTTGCTTTGGAGTCTTCCACTTACGATGATTGTTGACACAATCCCTACTGTATTTGTCACTTTTCTATGATCGCATTTGTGCTTTGTTTCCTCTTTCAGTCTACCCCTCCCCTTTTCTGCCATCCTTGGTTTTAGGGAACAGTACTATGCAAGTCGACTTTCTATCTCTTACAAGGAAATCAATTATATTTCCATGAGAAATAGCAGTCTCCAATATGCAGTTACAGCAAGTCCACCTTCAGAGAAGCTTGTCCCACTGGCCATGAGCTGGTCAGATCTGCTCTGTCTCCCTCTCTCCTCTCCTCAGTCCTCACGCATGTGCTCTAAGCACCCAGCCCATTGCAGCTGTTTCTACCGCAAGAAGATGCTTCAAAAGAAAGAGAATAATAAGAAAAAGAAAAAAAGATCTAATTTTATCTTCCTTCTTTCTCAGATGTTTTACAGTTCTGTGGTTTGATTTTTTTTCTGACATAACTTTCCTCTTCTCTGGGGAATGCAATAGATTCTCTCGGCTTTTGTTTGTCTGGGGAAATGATTTTCTTCTGCTTTTTCTCTTGCGGTTCTCGTGTGTGACACAGCCTCCCGCTTGTTAGACACATGCTCTATGGTGGAGCCATATGGACAGGGAAATTATGCACTGGTTCGTTTTGAGATAGGTTTTAGCTTCCTGTAAGGTGTACATCCGGACATTGTCTTCCTGTGTCGGATTTCCTGCAGAAGCTGGAGTGACAGCCATCCATTACCACGCTCCGCTTCTGCTGAGATAGTCTTCTTTTCTTCTTCCAGCTCATTGAACGCCACACCTTGACCCCCTCCTGCGGAGCTGTTTCTGATGAGCATTGGATGTATTTGTGACCTGTGTCCCTCTGTGGCTGGGGATTTTGTCTATTTGAATGTCTTACTCTCCACTGGTTTATTGCAGGATTTTTTTTATTTTTTGTCTGTGGTGGGGCTTGAACGCAGCTCAGGGCCTGAGCTCTTCAGCTCAAAGCTAGCACTCTACCACTTGAGTCTGGTTTTCTGGTGGTTCATTGTGGATAAGTCTCAGGACTTTCATGCCCAGGCTGGCTTTGAACTGTGATACTCATAGCGCAGCCTCCTGAGTAACTACGATTGCAGGCGTGAGCCACTGGTGCCTGTCTACTACAGGAGCCGCCCTTCCTGTGGTCGCTGCTTTTCAACCCGTGTGCCCTGGGCAACAACAGGGGATGGGACTCCAGAGGCCACCGGAGGGGAGGTCAGAGGTCCAGCCCACCCTCTGCGTGGCCCCTTATTCATTCCTGTGCTGTTGCTGTGTCTGCTAGGCTTGGCCTGAGCTCACTGAGCCTGGCCCAGGTCTGAGCTTCGCCCTCACGGGCCCTGGCAGGCGGCTGTGATACAGGGAGGTGGGTATGGAAGATGGCACGGCCTCCCAGCTGGTGTCTCCCCCTCCGTGGGCTCTGTGAGCACCACGAGGGGCAGGCAGAGACAAAAGGCCGGGCTTCTGGGTGGGGGCGGGAAGAGCAGAGAAGAATGCTAAACCAATAAAAACCTCTTTTGCATTTGTGGCTGTAAAAGTTTATAGAGATTTCTCAACACACGACATGAATAATAACCAGGACTTCTTTTCAGGAATTGCCAAGCTCACAACACCCATGAAGCTTTCTGCTAGCAAGATAATCCAGGGCCCGGCCTCTGCAGAGCCCAGGAGCCGGGGTGCAGGGTCCCGGCCAGCCTGGGACTGGCTCCCCACCTGCCCATGGGTCAAGATGAGGCCAGAGTCCCAGCCGGGTCCACAGCAACCGCCAGCGGCGGGAGTGGAATCCCACGGGCCTGGAGCTGCACGGGGTGGATGGAAGATGAGCGCCTGCCTCCTGGTGGCTTTGGTCCCTGCTCGGGAGCTGTGGGAAGCTGGCACGTCCTTCGCAGCCCTGGGCTCTGTGCTCTGCTGCTTGATCGGGAAGGAGGCTTGGCACTACGGCTCAGCCTTAGGAGATGTGTCGACCTCTGAGCTGGTGCGCTCTCTCTCTCTCTCTCTCTCTCTCTCTCTCTCTCTCTCTCACACACACACACACACACACACACACACACACACACACACGCACACACACACACACCTGCTCAGGGGAAGACTTGCTGGATTGGGGCACTCACTGCAGGTCACCGCTGTCCATTCTGGGCAGTGGCTGCTTCTGCTGCTTTCAGCAGTGGGATCTGGCTTCCGTCTGGGTGGACAGACAGGGCAGAGTCTCAGGCACCGATTCCCCGAGGCCCACATTCAGGAAGCACCAACACAACTTGGTTCAGAGACATGGCCAGGTTTCTCTTTCCGGGAGGCCAGGGGCTTCCTGTCATCAAGACAGCGGTCAGGGGAGGGCGCCGGCGCCCTCAGGGTGGAGTTTGATATCTGGAGCTTATTTGGGTCTGGGCTGAGGGGCTCTGACTGAAGAGTGTTCACATGGGAGAATTCGGGGTCTGGAGTGGACAGAGACACAGGCTGGAGCCCTTGAAGAAGGTGGAAGGATAGGGTGGGGGCAGATAGGGTAGAGGTGCCCTCAGCCGCACCCATGCGTGACACCCATGCGTGTCTCACGGCCACCTCCTCTGCCCACTCCCACTGCCAGGCTTGAAATGTCACTGGCTCTCCTCCCAGTGCTGCCTGGCTCGTGGTGGTGATGGCACGGCAGTAATTTATGCTCTGATGTTCAAGTGCGGGTCCCGTGGGCTGGCACAAGAACTCTGCACCTGCACAGCGGCTGCGCTCCCACCACAACCAGATGAAAGGGCTCGGGCCTGGCTCTTGTCTCAGCAGCCCGCGCTGGGGCACGGTTTGACCTCCAGTGTGCGTGTGTGCAGGCCGGTACGTGTCTACACACACGAGTGAAGATGGGTTGGTGTGTGTACACGAGCTATGCGTGTGACTGTGCACATGTCACGCACATGTGTTAAGGTACGTGCATACTTGCACGCGCACTCCCACGTATGCAGAAGCTGGTGTGACGTATACAGCCGTGCATCTGTTCGTCTCTCCGTGGGGATGTGATGTGTATCCAGTCAGGGCTGTGTCTTAGTTCATGGGAAAACCTCCGTGACGTGGACTCGTCAGCCAATCACACCTTTCCCTCACCATTCACAGCCCACTACCCCGTGCTCCACGGAGAAGCTCTGCTCAGTGCTGACCGAGATGTCTGGGAAGTGGGACGAGGCCCTAGTGGGGCGTCTTGGGCAGAGGTCATTTCATTGCCATTATGGCTCCCTCCCCCCAAGAATTGCTTTAACTCACTCTCTGGGTCTTGGCCTTCCATTTGAGTCAGATGGCATTTCTGTTACAGATTCCATTGGGACAATGGTATTTTTTTCACTATTCGATTTTATCCATTCTGATGGCATTTGTGAATGAATGGTAGATGGATGAGCAGATGGAGAGATGGGCAGGTGCATGGAAGGATGGGTGAATGAGTGCTTGTATAGATGGAGGGCCAATGATGCATAGATGGATGAAAGGAGGACAGATGGATTGATGTGGGGGGTGGGTAGGTGGGTGAGTGCACAGATGAATTTGGATGGATGGATGGATGGATGTGTGGTTGGATGAATGGATGGTGAGTGGGTGGGTTTGTGCATAAGTGGTTGGATGGGGGAGTGGGGGAATAGACAGGTGGTTATAATAGGTGGGTAGAAGGAAAGACAGATATATAGATGTTATGCAATGCAGAGATGAATGGAAGATGAATAGATTGATAGGTGAGTGGGAAGAAGACAGATAAATAGATATATAGTATCTGGATTGGTGGATGGATGGGTGGATGGATGGGTGGATGGATGGATAGATGGATGGATTGGTGGAAGGACTGATGGGTGTATGGATGTCATACATTATTTGGTGGATAAATGGGCTGGTAAATGGATGGATGGATGGATGGATGGATTAGTGGATGGATTAATGGGTGTAGATATGTATGGATATATGAATGGATTCGCTGATGGATACATGGATTGATGTATGGATGGATGTATGGATAGATGTATTGGTGGATGGATGGATGGATGGATGGGTTAGTGGGTGAGTGGATGAATGGATGGATGGATGGATGGGTGAGTGAGTGGATGGATGGAGGGTATGTGGATATATTAGCTGGTGGGTAAATGGATTGGTGAAAGGATAGATGAATAATAATAATAATAATAATAATAATAATATAAATAAATAAATAAATAATGAATAAATGGAAGAATGGATGAATGGGGTTTAATGGTTGATTTAGATGGTCTATAAGGTAACTTCCAGTAATAGGAGCATCTATCTCACATATGTGTCCTTCAAAATAAACAAGAAACAGACATTCACTGTCCGAAGCACTTGAGAAAACTGGCTCGCGAGGGTCACTGAGGCTCTGGAAACCCCTGTGTTTGGCTGGCAAGGATGGAAGGGCTGCACCCAGGAGACGGCCATGTGGGTCTGGGCCCTGGAGAGCCAGGGTAGGTTCCAGAGCCACTGTCCATAGCGGGTGCCCGAATCATCATCACTGGTGGGGTGGCCTTGCCGTGGAGTAGCAAGGACGAGTAACTCAAGAAACGGTTCCCATTTGGCTGTTAGCTCTTTTCATTGCGGCAAGACCTCATTCCAGAACATTCTATTACCCAGAAGGAAACGCCATCTTCTTCAGCAACCATTGTTTCCCATCCCCCCCCCCCCCAGCCTCTGGACGCCACGGGGATCCTTTCTGTGCCTGCACACTGGTCCTCTCCAGGCTTCTCGTGTGGATGGCGTCCTGGAGTCTGGTCTCTGGGGTCTGGCTGCCGTCCCCAGGCCCTCGGTGTTTCAGGGGCAGCCGCACTGTGGCACAGGGCAGGGCCCCAGTCCTTTCCATGCCTGCACAGCGCTGCACTGTGTGGAGGCCACATCCCGTCCACCCATTCACCAGCCAATGGACACTTCTGGCCATTGGGAGTAAATTCCGGGATGAACGTTAACATGCAAACGTCCGGTTAGTTATTGTAGCGGTACGTGGTGCATGCATTCAGAGGCGCACAGATGGGAGCCTTGGGGTTCAGACCCGCTGGCTCTGTCTTCTCCAAATCAAAGGCAATTAAACTCAGCTCCAGAAGACAGTGTTCCACATGAGGTATAGAAAAGCCTCGGGGGCTCATCTGAGGGGCCACAGCAGGACCACAGCCGCCCTGGAGGGACGGTCCTGCAGGCAGCATTCCCTCTCCTCTGTTCCTGCTTCAGTCAGTGCACAGGCTGCCGAAGGGACAGTAGAGGAGGCCGAGCAGGGCTTCACCTCCCCGAGTCTAGGGAAGGACCTGGCATCTCTACTTTACCCAGGAGGCGGTCCCCGGGGCTGCGTGCCGCTGGCCCAGCCCCCTCCGTCAGGTCTGCAGGGCCTCAGGGCCTCGGCCTCTGCATGTGACTTGATCAGCTCCTCATGGGGTGTCCCCTCCGTGGCTAGCCACAGACTCTGTCACCCTGCAGCTAGTGGCAGAGGCCAGCGATCCTGTGGGCCGAGGACCCCATCATTCCACATGCCTGAGTGTCTGGACGTGTTACCCACTGGCAAGGAAGGCAGCTCACATCCCCATGTCCCCTCCCCATCTCCCCTCCCCTCCCCTGCTTCCCCTCCCCACCTCCCCTCCACCCCTCTCGTCCCCTCACCTCACACCCCCACCTCCCCTCCACACCTCACATGTTCACCTCATGTCCCCTCACCTCCTCACCTCACAGCCCCTCACATTCCTACCCCACATTAGGACATTAGGCAAGGCCATGGCCGGAAGAGTCTACAGTCCCGTCGGAGGCGTCCACTGCGGTCAGTGTTTAATGAAAGGAAGACTCACTAACCCTGCTGAGATGGAGGGACGACTAAGTGTCCAAGTGCAGTTCGCATCTTTTCTTCTCTCTGAATCATTTGTTGAAGGCCCAGCCCTCCAGATATGGGGAGCACCTGGAGGCAGTGGGCGGGGTTGGGAGGTGTTGGAAGGCACCGCAGGGTGCACGTATCCCAGTGTGAATGGATCACAGCTGGGTGGGTCACAGTGTGTATGTAATCACATCTGGACGGATCACATCTGGATGGATCACAGGAGAGGCCGGCCACACATCCTATGACGCTCTGCCCTTTGTCTCCCTGCGCTGGTCACTGCTCTCTGTGTCACACGCCAGATTTCCCCATGGCCAGGGAGGAGAAAAGCAACTTACACAAACCTACGACCATGTGAGCTCATGCCTGCACCACTCCACGCTGGAGGGGAAACGGTCTCCAGGTGTGAGCTTCACCCGTGTACTCTGGGATGGAGGAGGAAGAAGCTCTGAGCGGCTCCGGCTGGAGCCAGGCCTGCGCTCACTCAGGAACTGGCACTGAGGAGCCAGACAGGCCTAACCTGCAGTGTTGATTTGCAGACAACCAATCAACGGACACTTTTATCAGTGTGTGTGTGTGTGTGTGTGTGTGTGTGTGTGTGTGTGTGAGAGAGAGAGAGAGAGAGAGAGAGAGAGAGAGAGAGAGAGAGAGAGAGAGAGAGAACTGGAAAGCAGAGGTCTTGTCTTGGCATTGGTGGTCACATCCATCCACCCACTCACTCACCTACCCACAGCCCTCCTCTGTTGATCCACCCATCCATCAATCCATCATCCACCCCTCCATCCACACATTCATCTGTCCCTCTGTCTGTCCGTCCAGAATTACAAACACTCAAACATGTCATTGGAGCCTGTTATAAAACAATGGCTAGATTTCTCAGGGGGCGGGGAAGTTGTTCTGGGTCTGGGTCCCAGCACGACTGGAAATTTTAGGCACCTTGGGGTTCTTGGAGGAGCATGGCAAAGACATCAGGGAGTTTGGACACCTGACAGTTCTGGTATTTTCCAGAAAGTTCTCAAGCTTTTCCACCACAGCATACCACGATCCCTGCATTGTCACAGAGCATAGGAAGAGGATGAAAACAACTTCTCATTTACTTTATTTTTCTCCAATTTGTTAAAGCATGCCCTCTGAGAGTGCATAGCCTCCGGGCTCATGTACCAAAATCGAAAACATTCAATTAAAACCCAGGAAGCAGTCTCCTAGGGGCTGGGGTTAGCCAGGCTGCCCTGGAGAGGTCCCCCCGGGTGTGCCGGGAAGGCGGCCTGCATGGGCCAGTGGGCCTGCCCCACCACTACTGGACCTCAAGGGCCCCATTTGCAAGGGCCAGGCCCTGATGTGGGGCTCAGCCAGGCGCAGTAGAAGCTTTGGGTCAGTGTTAATTGGACGGCGAGCCTACTGAGCCGTGGTCTGTAAATAGGGGGAGTCAGAGAGGTTTGAGGAGAGTGGGGACGGAGGTCTGCCATGGGGGCTTTGTGTCAGGCTCCGCCATGCAGCTTTCTGTGGCAGAAAGTGTTGGGGGCAGCTGGTTCCCTATGGCTTGAGTCCAGGGCGTGAGTCAAGATAGACAAAGCACCGCGCATTCGTAAGGGAATCTGGTCTTCATTTCTTATCTGAGAGTTTTCTTCCACAAAGAGGGGAGGCTTCCCTTCACGTGGAGCGAGGTCCTTAGGAAAGGGTGAATCAGGTCCAGCTCTTGAAAATGTCAGTGGCAACCCTCACGCCCAGCTCCTCAGAGCCCGGCCTGGCTTGGAACGTGCACCACTGCAGACACAACTGGGTAGGTGGGTTCCTGCTGGAGCCAGCCAGCTCCAGCTCCAGTGTGGCCAGGCCCCTTATGAAGGGGAAACCGGTCAGATACGAGGCTCACACGTCCCAGCCTAGCTACCCGGGAGGCCAAGGGCTGAGGGTCAGGGCCTGAAGCCAGCCCCGTCATCAAAGCCACGTAACCACTGAAAAGCTGGAAGCAGAGCTGTGGCTTGCAGAGTATTCGCCTTGAGCGCAGAAGCCGAGGGAGCGCCCTCAGGGCCTGAGTCCAGGCACACACGTGGGCATATGCACACTTACACACGTGTGCATACACACACCACACACCCCCCCACAAGACGAAATGAAGTAAAATCAAAGGGGAGAATGTGTACACCGAGACAGACCACAGACAGGGAGATGGAGGCAGAAAAGCACACGGTGCCAATAATTCCCACCCGTTCTCGGGGGCTTTAAAGGGGGGTTCCCTGCTTTCCCCTTCTTGTTAGCGGGCTTTTTTGTCCCCCTAGCCATGCCTGGATGCCTGTCCCATGAGCTGGCAGGGCTCGTCCTGTCCCCGTGCCCTTGGTCACTGCTCTGCTCTGGTATGGCTGAGATCCCTCCCAGGTTCAGAGAGCAGCAGGGCCACCCCCTTCTGCCTGACTGAGGGAGGCTCCTGTCTCACAATCCTCACGCGGGACGGCCCCCACTGTCTCCAAACTGCAGATTTTTGACATGAAAATCTGTCAGGATTGTGCCCCGAATTCACATGCGGAAGTTTTCTGTTTGCCTATTTGTGGCTCATGTATACATAACCAGCGGGAAGCCTCATCGCAAAGCATCCACCATGTCTGGCTGGGCCCAGAGCTGCCAGTGTCGTCCCCCCACGGGTACCAGCCAACAATTATCACCGTGTTCACAGATACTGCACTCAAAATTGCCTGTCAGACTCGAGAATCTCACTTCTCTCCTTGGCAATAAGAACATTGCTCTAGTGCTGTGCGTGGACCCTGCTTTGGTTTGTGTCATTATGGAGAGGTAATAAAGCTAGTCATGAATGTAGAACGTATTTGTCATTGAGCCATTTGAAAGAAGGAATGTCCCCAGCGTGGGGACCGGGGGTGGGAGAGGAGAGGAGGGTGAAAATGCACACGACAGATTTCCGTTCACAGCGGCCGAGGCCCGGGAGCCTGGGAGCAGGCCAGGCCGGGTGGCCCACCATGCTGAGACTTTTGGGGACTTTTACACATGAATGAAGTGTGCCTGCCTCCTCCTGGTGATGGGTCTGGATTGCGCCCTCAGAGCCTGGAGGCCGGGTGGCATCCATGAGCCCTGGGAGAGGGAGCGGGGGCCTTAGACAACCAGCCTACCAGCGCTATCCCTAGCTTTCTGTGTCACCTACCGCCTTGGTCGCGGCCCCTACACAGAGCACACCGGGTGAATGCCGTGCCTGGCTCTCTCTCTCTCTCTCTCTCTCTCTCTCTCTCTCTCTCTCTCTGAGGGTTTAGTGAGACCCCAACAACGTGATATCCTGGAAGGAGGGGAAGGGGCTAACATGGGAATTAAAATCTCCCTTTTTTAAAGGATGAGTTAATTACCCATGAAGTATTAAATTCTATATCCGGAAAAATGCTAAGCCTGAATCTTGGCTCTGTTTCTTTCTGATTAGTACGAAGTCTCTGCAGTTGTTATTTGTGTAGATCCCAAAATAGTTGAATAGTTGGCAATTTCATATGGTCTGCCCTCCTAGATCCTGGCTCCGGCAGCATCATCTGACTCTTCGGGGCCCGGGCCTTCTGTGTATCCAGTGGAAACCACAGCTCCTCTGAGTGAGTGGTCATGGAAACGTGGCAGTGGAACGGCGCCTCCTGGCTCAGCTGAAGTTTGCAAAAACACCTTGGACCCTGTGCTGGTTGACACAGGCACGGGAATTCTCTTCCCTGGGGCTGCAAGAAACCGGCTTCCCTCAAACTTGCTTCAAATTTTAAAAAGTAGCAGCAGTGGTTTCTGCCCGACTCACTCCAGACGCCGTCTGTAGAGCGCAGCCTGGGGAGGGGTTGTGTGCTGTTCTCTCACATGGACACGAGGCAGCCCTGGACTTGGCAGGGCAGAGGCAGGAGACGCACGGGGTGCGCCTTCCCCAGCTGGACTCTACCTGCGTCCCAGCCCCTCAGCATGCAGAGCAGACTGCAGGAAGGCCGACCCTGGTATTACCGAGGGAGACTCTATATGTGGCTGTGGGGTGTGTGTCCACACGTGGGGCAGGCCATGAGACGGGCCTGGGGTCCCGTGGGTGGGATCTGTGTGTGACTGGTGTGAGGTGGGGGTATGTGTGTGGGTTTTGTGGTACGGTGTGACGTGTGTATGCGTGTGTGCGGTGCTGTGTGTGTATGTGCAAAGTGGTATGGGGTATGCTTGTGTGTGTGCTGTGCTGTGAGCACATCTCTGGCGTGGGATGTGGACACTCCCGCGTATGCTTGGCGGTGTGGTCAGGCTGCCAGCTGCCCCCTTGGTGGGGCGGGTCTGCTGGCCGCTGCTGTCTTCACAGACCATGCAGACCTGCGGCCCGGTGTCCACCTCTACCCACCACTGCAGATCCCGCGTTTGGCGACCTTGGCCTCCTGGCTTGGCCATTCTGCTCCCACATGTGCTCTTTCCCCGGCACACGGCGCCAGCGTGTCGATGCCTGTACCCTTCTGCCCTGGCCCTGCACCCTGCCCGCGTTTAATTCTGCGTATGCAAAAAGCATAGATTAAGCAAGATTGCTGACAATACAAAGCCTCGGCCGAGCGGGCGTGGGCTCCCTCGTGCCTGCGCACACGAGTGCTTTATCGGGCTGAATTCGCCCAATTGCCCACTTTACTGCTCCGCACAGGAAATATTTGTGGGTCGGATGGCTGATTTTATTTGTCCTGAAATTACTTATCCTGGTGTTAGAACATTCTAGAGTTTAATGAACAGTCAAGTGTTCTTTTATTTTCCCACATTTTATAACAATACTCAAGCCTACTTCAGTGTTTGACAAATGTAAAGGTCTGTCATTGAAAACACTCTAATTAGAGCAACAATTACCTGTTTATTACCTCATGGTTCTGGGGCAGACACGAGAGCCCTTCCCCTCCCACCAGCTCAGGAGCCTGCCGTCTGATGCCACGTTGTTTTCCGGGGCTGTCTGGGTTCTGCTCAGGGAAACACCTCCTCCCTGAGGCCATATGTCTGCAGGAGTCCCGTTTCTTCTTTGTGGTAGAGTACGACAGACTGCAGTTTCTATCTAAAAGGCCACACATGGCCATGCTTGGACAAGAAGATGCATTCGAGCTCCAAGCCAGACCGGCTTGGCCGCAGAGGCTGTGGAAAGCTCCCTTTCCTCTCCTGGCACTGCTCCTGGCTGTGGCAGCCCCTGCAGCACTCGAGCCCATGTCTCAGGCCGGGTGAGGAGAATGAGGTGAGCCACCTTCCCATCCCAGTCCCATCCTTGCTTCCTGTGACAGTGGCGGGCCGTGTGCAGAGCCCTGCAGGCCCGGGCTGGGTCTCAGCCATGTTGTTCTCTTGTACTTGGCTACGTCTGAGGCCTGGCTGGTGAGGAATGAGCCGGCACCTATTGTCAGGGGAGCAGATGGTGGGCAACAGAGAAATTAGGTGGCCAGGGCCTCCCCGTGGGGCTGACTGAGGCCCGGGAGTCGGTGAGGAGGGAGAGGCTCCCCATCTCACACACTGGCCCTTTCCTGCCCTCTCTGTTGATGCACGGGGCTCTGCAGGTCCCCCTGAGGGCAGTAGGGTCCTTCCAGAAACTTCTCCACTCTCCTCTGAACATCCAGGACAGGACCCCCCCTCCCTGAGGGTGGGGGAGAGTGTCCTCGCTGACCAGAGCACTGTGGTTTCTCAGGATGGGCAGGAGACCCAGCCAGGTGCTGGCATCCAGGTGAGCGGTGGAGCTGGGGTGCTGGGGGAGGTGGCTGGCGCCGGGAGGGAGCACCTGCTGTGGGAAGAGCAAGGCTGGGCAGCCACCCCCGGGGCTTCCGTAGGCATCCATGTCTTACCACAAGGGAGATGGCTTCCCTCTCGGCCCTGCACATCCTGGGGTCACTGGGCAGGAAGACTGCAGGCCGGGGGCCCTGTGTGGGCCAGGAGGGAAGTGCAGGCTCTGCCCCGCCAGCACAGGGCAGCCACGGAAGCCCACCCTCTCGCCTCCGGTGCGGAGTGGCTGCGGGACTCTCCCGTGTGCAGCCCCGTCTGCAGAGCGTACTGCCTGCTGGGCCCCCTGCCCTCTGGTCCACTCAGCCACTCTTGGGAGACACTGCCAGCTGAAGGCCTGGCAGAAGAGGGCCTCAGAACGGCAGGGCTCAGCAGTGGGGGGGGGGGTCCTGTGCCGGGGCCTGCCGGGGTCCCTCCGTCTCCATGGAAAGAATGAAACAGAAGCAGCATCACTTGTCCCGCTGACGACCACCATCACATGGCCGCCGGGAGACAGATGCACCTGCTGGCCTTCCCTGCTCCCGGCCGGGCCCGGGGCGGTGCAGTGCCTCCCCAGCCCGGCCCACGCCCTTCCCTCCACCTTGCTGGGAGCTAGGACGTGGCGCAGACTTTCGAGAGGCCAAACAAGTCTGTGGTCAAATAGAGTGAGCGTCTGCCCCTTAGGGCACACAGTAGGTCTGTCGTCCTAGGAAAAAGTGAGAGGGCACACAGCCTTCCCCGTTCCCCGGGGACAGGTGCAGGAAGACTTCTTGGAAAGAAACATAGAATTAGCACACTGTTACTTCTGCCTCAATGACAAAGGCAGGCCGCCCAGGCGGGCGGTAATTACGGCTGTTCTGCCTCATGGTAATAATATCTTCATCTTACAAAAATAACTGAAACAGGGGAATTGCCCATGGGAACTCACCATGCTTTAGAGGGCATGGCGAGAACCCCCTCCCCGAAGCGGTAAGGAGCATGCAGGCTTCGCTTCGGCGGACAGGGTAGAGGTGGGCAGTGTGTCACATCACAAGTGGACTCCTTTGAGGGGGTCTTGCCACACTGGAGAGCCAGGGGACGTGTTTGGCTGGTGCATGCTCGACCACGCAGATGGTCCCAGGCTGTCCCTCGACGTGAACCCCCACCCCCCGAAACATTCGGACCCTCGCAAACCCAGGTTACCAAGTCTTTCTGAGATGCCTATTTGGGCTCCGAATCCATCATACAATCCCAAATAGTTGTTCTCCAAGAAACATGCCATGTATGCCCTGCATGCTTCAAAACAGACATCAAAGGAGCAGGCATTTGGTTTTCCTGCAGAAGGAAACCCAGTGTGGCCGCGCTGACTGACAAGCCTGGGGCTGATGGGGGCTCCTGTTCTTTGTCAGGCTTGAGACTCACTCTTCTTCTTTGCCCTTGACCTCAGCAGGGCTCCGCTCCTTTGAGCCCCCTGTGTCTTCCGCTGTAAGCAGGATGGCACCATCTGCCTTGAAGGGCTGTCGGAGTGATTAGATGAGATTACAGATCTGAAATGTCTGATTGCCTCTGTGTCCAGAAACAGGGAAAATCACTGATCCCAGAGCCAAATCACCATCCCTGCTTCCAAGAGCTTCTCCAGGCCCTGAGGACAGCTCAGCGCTGGCTCTGCTTCCTCGCCCACAAAGCCGGCCCTTTCCATGGGAAGAGACAAAACAGGAGAGCGAGGAGTAGAGGAGTGTGGGAGGGATGAGAAAACCAGGCCAGGACAAGGGGTGCCATTGGGGTGCAGACTCGAGTCCTGAGTGTGAAGGTTGCTGGGGAGATGAGCGGCTCCTGGGCCAGGTCAAGAACACCTTTCCCACATGGGGACGATGTGGCCGGAGGAGCGCTTTGATGGAAAGAAGCCCCGCCACCAGGGACTGTTTCGCACGCACCCTAAGCCCAAGGTGGGCATCAACATCGCCACATTCGTGGAGAAGAACCACATTGCAAAATGCCTCTGGCCCTTGGCTGGTGCCACTTGAGTTCCATGAGGGCCACAAACTCAGGACAAGCTCTAGCCCCCACCCTGCCCTGTACTGAGTCGCAAGCATGGCTGCTGGCCTCATGTCAATGAAGAGCAAGACCGCTCTTTCCAGTGGATTTCTGCATTCAGGACTAGCACAGGCTTGACAAGTCAGGGTTCCCAGGGAGCTTGGTCCCGTGGTGCTTGGCTTGCAGGATCCACTTGTCGGCTTGCAAGGCTGAGCGAGGCAGAGGCGGGCTGGCACTGATGGACTGTCAGATCAGAAATTCACGGAGTCCGCAAACAGAAATCCTCACCAGTCCTCAAGAAGCCATCCAGTGCTTGACATGGGAAACCAAAAATTCTAGAGGTTTTTTTTTTTAAATCCTTTATCTGTCCAACAAAGATGACCTAAGGTTTTGTGGCTGGGCCGTGTGGCAGTTGCTTAAAACACACTCTCCTGAAACAGCAGTTGTGTCCGTGGTCTCCCAGTATGGGCTGGAGGCAGCCAGCAGTTGTCTGGGTATGTCACAGTGGTTGATTGGCGGCTGGCAGCCTCGCTCAGGTGACTGTGGGCTGGCAGGGAGGGGGAGGGGAGGCAGGCTCCTGCTGCCGTTGGAGGAAGCTTCTGCATGTGGCGTGCACAGCCCCAGAAGATCTAGGTCAGGCTTGCACGTCGCTTCTGCTCCACTTACTGGCTGGAGCATGTCCCAAGGCCAACCCCAAGCTGAGTGAAAAGGGAATTGTGGACTTCTGGCATTCTACTGGAAACTGGAGAGAAAAATAAGGCACACCAACAGAGCTCGGGCTTAAATGTGCACAGACACACAGACACACCGACGACACACAGATGCACGGTCTACTAGTTCCTCACGCACGGTCACAAAGCAACAGACACGAATCCTAAACTGAGCTGTCCTGGAGACAGAGGTCCACGGCACCTCAACTTCCCGTCTTTATATTTAAGTCTGAAGTCTCCTGCCAGCTGAATTGCATGTTTTTACAGAATTCAGCTGAAGACCGGGGAGAGGGGGTGGGGCGGGGCGGGGGAGCGTGCCCATGGCAACGGCGCATGCGTTTCCAGGGGGATGCACAGTGGCACTGGCTCAGGAGAGGGGGTGTTAATGGTTCGGGGAGCACCCTGGCTGCTGACAGACACCCATCTGGGTTACTCCCGTGTTTAATGTCACCGTACGGCAAGGAGCTGGCGTACTATAAGAAGAAAAAGCAGGTGCTGAGTGCGGGTGCAGATCAGCTCCTTCTGGTCAGCTGAAAAGGAGGAGGCAGCGGCCTGGGCCGGGCAGGAGGCTCGGCTCAGAGGCTCCCGCCCCGGGGAAGGCCTGGCGGTGACATTTTGTTCTCCTGAGAGTCAGCCAAGTCACGGGGGATATGGGAGATGCAAGCTCAGCAAGGATGCTAGCTTCCCGACTTGTCTCAGAATCCGCGAGGATTCCCACCAACCCCGGGGCCTCCCTTCCACGAGGAGCCCTCCGCGCACGGCGGGCCTGGGTGCAGAGGCCTGCGAAGCGTGTCCTTCCCCATTCCTGGTCCAGGGACAATCTGCTTGGACAGCTCACCTTCAGCTCAGTCCCTCAAGGGGCACCATCCACTTCTATGTCCCCTGCCACCACAGGCACCGGGGTGTAACACACAGCCCTTGCTCTTGGCCTTGCTGGTCGGTCCAGCTCCCCCTGATCTAGCCCAGAGGCCACCATCCTGAGCTTCTGTCCCATGTGTGCAGTGCTGTGACTTGCGGTCCCCATGGGGCTTGTCCCCTCCCACAGCCAATGCTCAGGCTCAGGTCCCGTCCATGGCTCCACCCAGAGCCTGTCCTGAAGAAATGTCCCCTGGGAAACTGCCGAAGCCTCAAGGCCTTGGTCAGTGCTTTGGGCCTCCTCCTCCTCCCCAGATGTCCAAAGGCAAGTGAGTGGAGGGCTTGCAGTGGCTGTGTTTCTTGGATGCTAAAACTTGACCCCAGGCTCTGCACTCTCCTGGTTTCCTATACAGTGTCTGCCTTTTAGAGAGACACCGATGAGCTGGGGGGAGCGTCCATCACTCTCCTGCCTGGAGTGTGTGTCCGAGGTGGGCACATCCCGTCTGGATGGGCAGTGGTCTCAGGGTCCTTCCCTGGGTGGTCTATGCAGGATGTCAAGTACACCAGACAGAGGCTCCCCCTTACCTAAGGTAGCAGGGAGCTTGAGCTAGACACAGGCAAGGTCAGGCCACTTCCCCACCCTGTAAGTCCCCGTGCAAGATACCGAACGCAGCTGGAAAGAAAACCAGCCAATGCCACGTGCTGAGTCCTCCATAGAGCGGCTCTGCACACCCAGCTGCGTGTTTCCTTGGGTCGTCTTGCCGTCGGCAAAGCAGGCCCTTGTTGATCGTGGATGGCAAAGCCCTGCAGCTGGTGTTGCAAGCAGAGCGAGTCAAGGCCTGGTGTCTCCCGCTCCCGGCTCCCATGTGGCACAAGAGGCAGGGAGGAGAACCCTCCTGAGACGCATCCCAGGGTCCCAGCCAGTGTCCAAGAGCAGAGGAGGCTCCTCCAGTGTCCATCCCTGGCCTTGTCCAGAACAGACGGTGGCTGTTTCCCAATGCCATGCCCCTGTGTAGGAGCTGTGGGTGGTCCAGGCCCGCCCCTGCCCCCACACCCCTTCACTCTGTGGGGACATTGGAATACTCAGAACAGACCGATCCAGAGGAATCAGGGAAAAGCACGCTTGGAGAGTGGTTGGTGTGTGGTGCCTGGTTTCAAAGCCGGCGGTGGCACCCTGGTCCGTTTATCTTTATGTTCCCCTCCTGTGTTTTTGCCATTTATATCTTCATTGATTGTGTTTTTATTTCCACGCAGTACCTTCAGCCTGACCAGCTCAGAGCAGACTCGGTGGTAGTCTGGCGGCTCAGGCTCTAGGTTCTTCGGGGACAGTGGCAGAGGTGACCGGCAGGGAGTGCTCACTGCCCCTGGCTGTGACCAGGTGCTCTAGGTTGTTTGGGGACAGTGGCAGTGGTGACCGGCAGGGAGAGCTACCCCTGGCTGTGACCAGGTGCTCTTCCGGCTCCCCCCCACCCCACCACCATAGTAAAACCACAATTCCTGAGCCACAAGCCCACACATTTCCTTGGCTTGGCTGGGACTCACGCCTCACGCCTCACGTGCACTGTGTCTAGCTAGAGCTGATACATACCCATGCCTCTCCCAGGGGTAAGACAGACCCATTCCCAGTAACGCTTCCACACAGTGGGTTTTAAATGAGGTTACTTTGGGGTGAGGCTCTGAAATCACACGTACCAGTTGAGAGTGTTGGCCTGTTTCCCAGAGGGACAGAAGTTGACAGATGGGAGACTAGTTATTAAAGGGCACACCATCTGAGTATCACTGTTGCCAGAGACAAAATGTTCCAGTTCCAGTGTGGAGGGCTGGGGTCCAAGTGTGGGGTCAGAGTCGTGTGGGGACCCAAGGACCGCAGGCTTTCCCTTCTCCCCTCCCTCCCTACTCCTCCCCCTCCCTCTCATCTCCCACAAGTGCCTCTGCTCACTTGCTCACTGGGCCCTGTGGAGAAAGGTGGAGGGATTTGCCAGGGAGGGTCCTGAGTCGGGGAGAGGGGTGGCAGTCCAGGAGGCTCCCTCGTGCAGTCTCTTTCTGCGTGTGGGTCCTGGAGGACTGGTGCTGCCCGGGCGCTGTCCCCTGGGTAGTCACACACAGCTGGAGGATGCTCACCCAGCTGGCCACTCGCATAAGCATCCACACCAGGCGGACAGGCGCTTCCCGTTCTGAGCACCTCAGAAGGTGACCAGTGGTCCCCGGTGGACGGCAGGACTCAGCTCCCAGGCTGCAGGTGGACGCTGCTGTCCGTGGTACCGCGGGTAGCTGCTCTCCTGCACCTGGATGCCAAGAGCTCTGGCTCCCCTTCCATCTCGGGGTCTTTGTCCACACCCACCAGGCATGGAACCAGAGTCTCAGAGCAAGAGGACACCAAGACCAGGCCCTTTCTGCCCTCCAGGCTCCCACGACTAGGGAAGACGCCAGGGGAAAGTGGCCAGTGGACCACCAGGCCTGCAAGACTCTGTCCATCTTCTAGGATATCACATCTCTGCTTGCTCTGCACTAACAGGGCTTCCTTGACAGATGGTACCTGTGCATTGTATGCTATCTAGGTGTGTGTGTGTGTGTGTGTGTGTGTGTGTGTGTGTGTGTGTGTGTGTGTGTGTGTGTTTATATCCCTTCACTGAGGTGTGTCTAACATACAAGGTGTAGATGTTAATATATACAACTTTATACGAGGGGGTTACGTTTGTACCCATGAAACAATCCATGCAATACATATGTCTGCCACATCTAAACATACCATACACACACACACACACACACAAACACACATATACAATGATCAAATGCCCTCAGCCCAAGCCCATGGCTAGCTTTTTACACCTGCATCAGGCATAATTGTGCACAAGCCATGGAAGGCTGCTCTGAGGAAAGCTAGAGGCATGTCTGCAGCCCAGGACCTCCCAGGGCCTCCCAGCACCTCCTCCTGCCCCTGGCAGAGGAAGGCACCAGGGGCTGGAGTCCCTGCCCCAGTCTCCCTGCCTTTGTACTTGGCCCTTCTCTAGTCCTGGAGACCTGGAGGGCACTGCAGGGCCTCACCTCTTGGCCTCTCGGTGGTGCCGTGTTGAGTCAGCCCTGGTGAGGGATGACGGGGCCAAGGGCACCAAAGGAGGAACTGGTCCTTCTTCCTTCGGGCTGGGTGTCCTGAGAGCCAGGGAGGAAGTCAGAAAGACGGCTACTGCAAAGACAATAACTGGTGAAGTGAGAAGCTTTGCTTCAGGCATTTTCTCTTTGAAAACTATGCCCAGGGTAGGACCAAGCGAAGTGGCTCTAAAATCTGCCTCCAGGGAGGAATTTGAAAACTGGAAACTGGAATCCAGAGTCGCGCTTGTGTAGATGGCTTTATCCCGTTTGTTGCGCCTTTCTGGAAGTGGACGTGGCTGAAGGTCACAGTCCCGTGAAAGCCCAGTTCCATCTCTTCCCAGCAGGAGGTCACCGGGCGGGAGCAGTGCCCCGGCCTGGCCGGGGGTGGCTGGCAGCGACGAGGCCAGTCCCCTGCCTGCAGCAGAGATGGTCCCTGGCTCCCGGTGCAGAGGTGGGCCTCAGTGACTAAGTTCACGCCTGCTACTTACACTGGCGGGGAAACTGAGGCTCAGAGACTGGAAAGCCTAAGGCCATGCAGCTGCGAGTTGCTAAACAAGGACTGAGTCAGGCTCTACATTTTCTTCCTACACCCTCCCTCACAGCAAAGGGAAACAAGGGATGAGAAAAACTTGATGAAAAGGAGGGAGCGAAGGAGGAATGGAGGGAGGGAGGGAAGGACGGGAGGATGGAAGGGAGGGAGGACTCACTTTGCTTCTTACTTTCTCTTGATTATTCTACCTTATCCCTTACATATGAGAGACTCCTAAAAACCGCACCCAATGTCACTATTTTTTTTCCCACCTGGCAACCAGAACAAGGAGCTCTGGAGAGTAGGGGTGGCAGGCAGAGAGTGACGTGGGTTCTGTACCAGGCGGACCTCACCGGCCCGGGAGGTCCTCAGCAAAAGCTTCCGCACCGCCCGGTGGCGGGAAGACGTCGTGCGTGATGGTGTTTTCAAAGACGCTCTTCCGTCCCCTAGCAAGGGCATCGCGTTGAAATGTGTCCTCTGGGATGGGTCTTAGCATTCAGCTCGTGAGCTCATCTTGCCTTCACCCCACTGAGTTCCAGCCAAGAATCCAGCCCAGGGTCCCAAAGCAAGTCCTCTCCTCTCCTTCACCCTTCTGATCCGGAACACACCTCTGACTTTATTTGTGGATTGTTTCACTGACTTTTCTCTCCCACGAGGACCCAGCCCTTGCAGGCAATGGATTCCCGGGTATGGGGGAAGGGAGGCTCCACTGAGCCTTCCAGCCATGGCTGTGTCAGAAGCCAGGAGCAAGTGTCAGACAGAAAGGGAGAGCTGCCCCAGGAGAGCTGGCTGGTCAAATGTAAGACCACATGACCACGCAACCACTGTAAAGAAGCAGATCTACCACCTTTTCTATAAAATAGAAGCCTTCCAGGCCTGGTGGAAAATGGATTTGTAAATATAGCCAAGTAATAAGTAGTAAATGTTACAGTTTGGGCTTCAAGTGCCTTGTAGAGACCTATGTTGAGGGCTTGGTGCTCAGAGACGTTCTACCAGAGGCGGTGGAAGCTGGGGAGAGAGGGGGGCTGAGGTCACTGGGGGGCAAGCTCTAGGGGGCCTGGGACCTTTGGTGGATGGCTAGCGTGGGTGTTCACGGTGAAATGGTGCCCAGGGTGCAGCAGAAGGCTCTGCTGGCTCTTAGTTGTGCCAATGCTCTCTGCCGAGAGGGCCACTCCAGACAGAAGGAAGACAAGGCGGAGGCCAGGGCCCCGGCTGAGGGCTGTGCTGGTGCCAAAGCACAAGACCTTTCTTCTCAGCACCTCCCCTCGTGCCACTCTCATGGCAGACAATGGCTCTGAAAGGGGAAATTTACCCCACATGACAGAGACACGCGGGCACCGTGCCATCTCTGATGTGTAGGGCATGACATATCTCTGAACTTTCTGGGACAAAATTCGCTACAGGTTTTTGGTGAGGAGAAGCACAAGCATGTCACCACCCCATTGGCATGTGGGCTGTGCAGAGAAAGGAAGGTATCTTCTCCAGGGCTTGGGGCTGAGGGAACCCGACTTCTCCTGCCTGCTGGGGCCGAGTGCTGCCACCAGAGATTAGAAGTCGGCATCCACACCCCGTCTTCCCATGGGCATGGGATGAGCCAGTGGCTTCTGCATCACACTCAGGAAGACACCGTGCCAGGCTTCCTCAGTTTAACCCTCTTGCTTTCCTGGCAGAGAAGAAAAGCTATGAAGGACACTTTTGTTTTTAAATCCAGCATTGCAAAACAAAATGGAGGTGCTTTTCTGGTTTTGATTTCGACACACGAGGTCCTGGCACAATGTCTGGGTGAGTGAAAACCCTGAGCGTGCTCGTGGTGTTTTGGGTGGTACTCTACCTGAAATACAGGGGTGGGGCCTGCACCCCAAACCTCTGCTCTTCCAGAGCGCCGGCGGCCCCTCTGCATTCTGTCCCTCCCCTTCTCTCCCTCCCCCTGCCCCCGGCGGTTGCCAGTGTGGCTTCAGAGAGAGACTGGGTTTGTTGCATTTTGGCCATGGACTCCAAAGAAGTCAACCTGCAGCAAAGGCAATGGGCAATCTGATCTTCCTAAGAGAAGCCAGGCGGCCTGGGCAGAAGCAGGGACGCTGTGGTATCCTACCTCTCGCCACGGCCCCACGCGATCCCACCCAGACGAAGAAGTGCACAACAGACGTGCTTGCATTGCAAGACACAGTGGAAGAAATCTGGGTAGTCTCTTAATTTAAAAAAAAATGTTATGTTTAGGTCATTGTAGGAAGGCGGTGCCGTGTCACACAGCAGTTTCTGGGCACCATGCCTCTTGGGCAGGGTCTCCCCGGGCGGTACTCATGCCCTCCGTCCCCCCTTGCGGTCACACGCCCTGAAGAAGTCCAGAGCCCGGCATCTGGACTCCACTCCTGCCTGGTGGGAGAAGTTGCCTGCTTTCATGGAGGATCTCAATTACGGACGATTATTCCAGACACAGAGTCTCGCCTCCTCTGAGACCATGCTCCACCATAAATGAAAGACCTGTGTGCTATCAGACCAGTCCGGCGGGCCCGCAGTGATTAGATACGGATCTTCAGTAATCGCTCCTGTCAGTCTTTGTTCTCCACATCCCTTCCCAGGCAGCAAACCTTTCTCCCTCTGTTCTCTAACATGGTGTCTCTTTACTTTGTGGCGCACAAGGCCAGCACCTCCTCATTATACAAGCCTGGAATTTGAAAGGTTTAAATTAATGTGAAATGGAAGCCTGGTGTGTTTACCCTAAAGGTCCTTGTCTCCATTACAGGCGTGCCTGGCTCTTCTCTCCAGCAATTTCGGGGGCTATAAATACCACCCAAGGGCAGAAAAGATACTCTAGTTCAAAGAGCGATTGCATTTGACCCCTGGTAGAATTTAGGGAGCACCCAGGAAAAAGAAAGTTTGAGGTTGTGCTTGAGAAATAGAGGAACACAGACCTGTCGGTGGAGCTGGTGGGAGAAGGAAACGGCAGAGGCATTTGTTCCTGAGAGCAGGTACGTAGGAAGGAACCTAGAGTGCACGCGCTCTCTCTCTCTCTCTCTCTCTCTCTCTCTCTCACACACACACACACACACACACACACACACACACACACGTGCGTGCGCTCAATGACCAGATCACCTGGGTCGTTGCCTGCTGGAGGAGGAGGTTTCCAGACAATTTGGACTTTAAAATGTACACAAACCAGATAACCAACATTTAGTTGATGACTGACACGGGGGCATACACAGGACACTGCAGCCAACCGGCCAGCGCCCGAGGACAGCGGGGAGACCCTGCAGCGCTGGCTGAGGCGGCACCCATGGGGAACATGTCGGAGTCCCCCCGGGGAACTTGTGTCCTGTTGGAGTGAGCAGGCAGAGAAGGGAAAGAAGAAAGCACGTAGCCACCCCGGGGCGGGGCGTGCCCTGAAGAGATGCAGCGGTCGGGTCCAGGCCCGTCTCCAGGGGGGACTCGCCATGGATAGCAGCTTCTCAGGCAGATCCCCTGTCTGGCAGCCGGCTGCGGTGGCTCCAGGCCTGGCTGTGCTTGTGGGCTGGGTGCAGAGTGAGCTGGGTCCTCTCAGGGCCCCCTCCCGAAGCTCGGCTGCAGCTCCCCCCAGGTGGCCTAACGTGGAGTTAAGGTCTGTTGTAATGGTCAGTAGTTCAGGCTGGCCACCTGGGGGCTGATCCACACACAGGTCAACAGTGTGGAGATGCCAGGGGCCTCAGGGGTCCCGGGCCAGAGGCCCCCATGTTGATGTCACTCTTCTTCAAGCTCTGGTCGGGTCACGAGCTCTGCAAGCCTCCCCAGAAGTGAGGCTCGGAAGGCGATTCCGGGGATACCGGAATGACCAAGGCGGAGGCACTGGGCAGAGGGAGGCACTGGGCAGAGCCCTGGGGGCAAAACGCAGCTCCCAAAGCTCACCTGCAGGGGCGCCATGGAGGACCTGGGGAAGGCGCCAGCTCCAGCTCTGCCTGGGCCCTGGAGACTCTGGGCCTAGGGCCCTGCACTCCCGAGACAGCCAATGACACCCAGCCCCTTTAAAGCCTGGTGTGTGGACATGCACCACCCCGTAGGAATAGAGTAACCAGATGGCAGGGTGTCTGCTCCCCATGGACCGTCCTCCTTGTCCCCTGGAGGCCCCTAGGGTCAGCCAGCCACGGGGAACAACCCATCCGCCACGAGCTCTCCTTCCTCATGACAGTTTACTCGCTTGGGCTTGTCCCCTGAGATATACTGTGGAAGTTTCCATGCATGGAGCTGATGTAGGCAGTGTCACACACATATGACACACAGGGTCCCTCGTCCCTCCCCTCTCTTCCCCTCCCCTCCCCTCTCCTCCCCTCCATCCCCTTCCCCTCCCCTCCCACTGCTCTGAGATCTGCCCACACACCCAAGTTCCTCTGCTCCTCTAGGGCGGCCACACCGTCCCCACGGGCTCAGCATGCACGGCCCCTGCCCGGGCGGGGAGTGGGGACCCCTGACCCCGGGGTGAGCGCCTTCCTCACCCAGAACCTTCCCATGCCCTCCACAGTGGCCATGTGCAAGGCTGTTCGTTTCCGGGGGTCGCCAGGCGGCCGTGCTCTCAGGGCTCCCATCCTCACCAGCTCCACCCAGTGCATCTTCCACTTCTTGATTTATTGATTTAATCAATCTAGGGGCCCATCCAATTCTAATTTGAGTTTTTCACTCGCATTCCTCATGCACAGTGGGTCTGATCATCCTTGTAGGTGTTTGTTAGATATTGATGTATCCTACCTTATATTTAGATGTTACCTGTTGTCTCTATTTTCTGTTGGCTGGCCTTTTCATTATAGCTTAATTTTTGCCAGTCCTGGGACTTGAACTCAAGGCCTGGTCTCTGTCTTTGAGCTTTTTTTGCTCAAGGCTAGTGTGCTGCTACTTGAGCCACAGCACCACGGAATCCAGCCCTGGTCTTCGTGCATGCTAGGCCAGCACTCTACCCCTAGGCCGCACTCCCGGCCCCTTCCTTGTGACTTTGAGGTTTTTTTTTTTTCTGGGTACACATCTTTACTTGGAAATATTGTAAACATCTTACTGTACTTTATATATCTTATTGCATTTTTTTTTGCTTTTCCCTTACCTTTCGATGGAATCATTTCAGAAACAAAAGTTTGCACTTCTTGTACAGACTCTCTTGTATTGTTATGAACACCAAGGATTCTTATAATGTTTGATTTTACAATATTTATAGCTCTGCCTCTTTTAACTCTTCGAACCATTTAAATGATTGTTTTTCACTCTGTACACTTTTGGTTCCTTTTTGGTCCACATGTGTCAGGACCACTTGGTGCACATACACTCAGAGCTCAGTCTCAACGCCATCCTGTGCGTGGATCCTCCGTCCCACATCCTCTCTGGATCCTCCGTCCCACATCCTCTCTGGGGTCCTCTGTCCCACGTCCTCGCTGGGTCCTCCGTCCCACGTTCTTGGCTCCTGCCTCCCGCCCTCATGCCACCCACACGCCCTGTCATGGACCTCACCTCCGGAGCTCAGGGCCCATCCCCTGGACTTGTCCGTGAATTCAGGGAGGTTTCACATCACCGAGCATCCTTCATCACAAATGTGACTTTCTCCTCTTCCCGATTATGATTAAAGATGTGCAGTTTTCTTCCCGTGAGGCTCTGCGTAGTTTCTGTTAGATTATTTCCTATGTACTTGATATTGTTGTGGTAAATATCTTCAAAAGTCACCGTTTCAGGATTGCTTAGTTATAGAAAAATGCTGCACCTCCTTTTGTGTTTATTGATCTTCATGCAGGGCTTCAGTAAAGGCTGCTAACTTCAGTGCTGTGCAGAGTGTACCGGATTCTGTTTGGACAACTGCGAGGCCTCTGGTGACGAAGGCCTTTCCCTCCCGGGTCCCCGCTGTCTGCCACCCTATCCTGTCGTGACGTCTACACCTATCACCTGGGAATGGCGCCTGGGGAATTATTCCTGCCGGTGGCCGACGGTGACATAAGCCTGTTGTGTCACTAAACTGGAGTTCCCACAATGCAGGTCTGCCTCCCCCTTACAAACCCACCACTCCAGAGCCTGTTCTGGGGTGTGGCACAAATGGAACTTTCTAGAATCCCTTGTCAGGAGGCTTCAGATTAGATGGTTCACGGGGAGATCTGGTGGGAGACTAGAAGGTGGGAGGAGAGGAGAGATTGGGGTCCTGCAGGGCCTGCCGGCCTCTCCCCCTCTGCAGGGGATGGCTGGGCCCTGAGCTCTGCTCCATCTCGGGAGAGGCTCACCTGGGAGCTGTCAGCGTGGACATCAGCTTGTGCCTGCACATCTGTGGGGACCAGTCGTGTGTGTGTGCGTGTGCATGCGTGTGTGTGCACACGTGTGTCCAGGGAGAGCTCCCTGATGTGTTGGGCCTCTGCTGCCTCCTTACATGCCAAGGTTTGACTCGGTCTCTGGTCCCTGTGCACCTCATAGAGAAACAGTCATGGCTGCAGCCAGGGTGTCCCTTCCCTGGAGCTCCGGGGGTACAGCTACCTCAACGGTAAGGAAGAACAATATTTCTTCATCCCTGCATTCAATTCCCTTCGTTCAAAATACTTCCAGTTTCTATGCATTCCTGAACTTTGATAGAACAATGACTTCTTGGTAGGAAATGTTTGGGGGATTGGGAAGGTAAGCCCCTGGTTAAGGGGTCGCCTGGCAAGTGCCCAGCCTGGTACCCCCGCTCTTGGTTCCCAGCACCCCTAAAATCCTCATCCCACATTTGATCAGGATTGCTATTCATATTTATTAATTAGTCCACATGCTTTTACTTACATAATTACATGGATTTTCTACTTTAAAATGATGATATGCTCGATTGTTAAATTCACAATGTCTATAATGTCCACTTAATTCTTGGGAACGAAACTAGATGGCTTTAAGTGAGGAAGAAGAGAGAGAGAGGGGAAGCGTGATGGATGCAGGTTTGGGGGAGGACAGGGGAAGGGAGAAGGAAGCCAAGAAGAGAGAAAGAAAGGCAAAGGACCGCAGGAGGCGGGTGTTAATATTGTGATTGGATCTTCCTTGCCATTTATTCATGAGCTTCCAAGCCTTTTCTCTGAAGGGTCCCATTTGGGTACTGAGAACATTCTAGAATGAGCAGGGGGAGTGCTTCCTCTCTCCCATTGCTGACGAAGCCTCTGGCTTGGTAAGCACCCCTTCCTCTGAGCGCCTCCTGAGCAGCCCGCGCCTTAGTGGATGCTTCCTGTTTGTGTGTTAGAGCAGCCAGAGAAGGAGGAGCGAGCCCAGGTGAGGGAGAGAACCAGAGGCAGGGCGAGATGTGGCGGGGCCCGCGTGGAGCTGGGAGCGGGGCACAGAACAGCAGGACCCTGTCCCTCTCCTCACGCCTTTGTGTGGCCTAGCGAGCGGTCAGCTGCCGGCACAGGGGCCGGGCTCTCTCGACTGGAGAGAGATTGTCAGGGTGAGTCTTCATTGTGACTCTGTCTCTGATCTGACACATCCCTGCAAGAGGTGCACTGCGAGCTCCAGCCACGACTTCTCACCACGCCACCTATTTCAGTGAACCATAAGGCAACTTCCTTCAACTTCAGAAAGTGCTTAGAACCCCTGGCCTTCCTCCCCGAGAGACGAGGCACGCAGGCTTGTCTTATGTGTGCTCTCCCCATGACGGCTAACGCTACCCCATCTCCCGTGCAGCAGTTTCTGACGATTATCTGTGCATGTGTCCGTATGCACATACACTTTACGTATGCATGCATGTAGGTATGTATGTATGTACATATGTATGCATATATGCATGCATGCATGCATGTACGTACGTATGTATGTATGTATGTATGTGAGGTCAGTTCATGATGCACTTAATTCTTCGAGTCCCAAGTTTACCCAAAGACTGAGCCCCACTCCCACACCGCTCCGACACCCCACCCGATCTACCGGCTTCTTTTCCTCATTCCAGACTGCCGTCAGCCAAATGGATCTGGAGTTCCTCCCTTGGCTCTCCAGCTTGATGAGTCCAACATTCTGTTCAGTTTCCCTCCTCGCCATTCAAACCTGGCCAACCCTGAGAAATTCCGTCGCCTGTAAGTCACCCAGAATCTGGGTGGTTTTCAGATCCCGCCGGCTCCTGGCCGCCTGGGGTCGGATGTGGTCCTGTCCCAGTGCCCATCTGGGTTGCGTGGAAAGCAAAGCCTGGAAGTCAGCTTAGCCGCTTGCCAACGAGGAGCATTTGGTCTAACTTTGAACTTTTCGAATCTTCTGTGTTCTCATCCTAAAACGAGGCCGATCCGATGCTGAGCACTTTAGAAAGGGGTCACAAGAGCTCACTGAGAAGGAGCGTGCCGGGCATCCGGCCCAGTACCCCACAGATATGGGTCCAGGTACTGGGGCACAGCACTCACAGGACAGAAGCCATCATTGCCTGGGGTCCCCAGGACTCGATGCCTCTCCTTGGCTGGACCAGTCTTCTGCCGGTCCTGTGTTCCTTGCTATGGACCCTGAGAGTTGGAGACTGAGCATGGCCTCTTCAGCCTCACCCCCTAACTCCAGCCCAGCAGCTTCCCCAAGGCCCCCTCACCAGTTCTGACCACCTCCCGGCTCTGGTCTCCCGTGCGAGCGTGGCCTGCACCTCCTCTCCATGGCTGACCGCCGCCTGCTTCAAGATGTGAACCCAGGACATGTGGGGCCCTCGCAGCCCCAGCTGGGAGGAACGAGTCCTGCTCGGTGACTCTTCCCGTGTCCTCAGTGCAGGCTGTGTTACGTGGACTCTAAGGAAGACAGGTGGATCCTGAGCAGCAACCGGAGGTACTCATTGCCTTAATTTATTCTTCAGGAAGCAAAATTGGAGACGAGCGTGTCCCCAGGCTCCTGTCTGAAGGGGCGTCTCCCCAGCCAGTGTACTTACTGCAGGTGGAAAGCTATCACCGCCTGGTTCTTGGAGGCGCCCGGCATGGAAGCCCCTCCTCATGTCGTCCCCGGGCTTACACCTCCGGAAACTGACCTGGACCTGCAGGCACCTCGTTTCTACACCCTGGGCCATTCCTGTCATTTCAAGCAAACGCTGTGGGCACACTCCCGTGGGAGGCGTCCCCATCGAGGAAGAGCAAGGCAGACGCCGAGCCTGCTGCGGTGCTGGGGTTTGGGAAGAGACCACGGACAGAGCCCCGTTCACGTGCTGCGGCCGGCGCAGTGCTCTGGGGGCACAGAAGGGCGGTGAGGCATACATGCGGGGACTATGACAGGAAAGAGCTTGAGCACTAAGCCGTGGACAATGAATATGAACAAGCCGGCCAGCACTTAGCAGACCAGACTCCCCGGTGGGACGAATGCTGTGGAAGGGCTCGGTGGCATCACTTTGTCCTTCAAACCAGAGCATGGTAGAGAAGAGAAGAGAAACTGAGCCATGAGCTGGAGTGAGTGTGGAGCTGATGGCTCAGACCGTGGGCATTTGGGTTGGCATGTGTGCAGGCACAGAGGGCTTGGCATAGTGCAGCCATCTGGTTGACCCTGGCTCTTGGCCTTGGACTCCTCACAGATCAGACGAGCTCTGTGTGCCCATAGGCGAGACTGAGGCCCCAGTACAGAGCCAGGCCCAAATCAGCTTCAAGACCACTCAGAGAACCCCCGACGTGAGCCGCCCCTCCTCCTGACCCTCGGCTGTGGGGCCTGAGCCCAGTAGCGCCGTGGACCACTTTCTCCTCCCATTTCTGCTTGGATTTCTTTTTCTTGAAATTGTAGGACAAATGCATAACATCCATTCTCCTCTATGGACGGAGATTTGAGATTCGTGGCTGAGAGGTGCCATGGCAGAGGCTGGGTGGGGCAGGCCAGTGGAGGAGTGCTGGTAACAAGACGCGGTGTCCCTCTGTGGCCTGGGGCGCATCTCCCTCCCCGCTGGCGGTGGTCCTGCTCGGCTCTGCTGGTTAATCATGGCATCGTGGATGGAGGCGTGTCCAGCGGGTGGGGATGCACTGTGAGGTGGACAGACACAGCACTCTCTCGTCCCCCTCTTCTCAGGGGGCCTCAGGAACTGCTCTCCACGGCCTACCACGTGGGCCTTGATTCTAAATATCCCTGGTATGAAGCACTTTGTAAATACTAGCAGTAGGGCACTCGTCGTGGGAGAGTCCGTGCCGTTACTCAAGTTTCTGCTGATTTTGCTGGTCTCCTAGATGCAGCCAAACCATCGCTGCACGTTGTGAACGAGGAGCGCTCCCCTGGGAACACTGGTGGGGGTGCTTGCCGTGACCACGGGAAGCCTGGCTTCCATGCCCGGCTCTCTTCAAAAAGAGCTCGTTGAGGAAGACGTGTGTGCCCCACTCGAGCGCCGCACACGAACGCGGGCTGCACACATGGGAGAGAAAGGCAGCTCCACCCAGGCTGCTCCTCCGCTCCGTGCTCGCCTCGAGAACCGGGAGTCAATCTCAAGCACTGCGTGAACATTTCCGCGCGCGTGTGTGTGTGTGTGTGTGTGTGTGTGTGTGTGTGTGTGTGTGCGCGCGGAACAAAAAGTAATGAAAGCCAGACCCAGAATTATAGGTTTCATGGTTTCCCTTCTTTGTGGTACCGAGAATGTGCCTATAAATCTACTAGTAAACACACTGGAGGGTAAACAAGTGTTACAAATGAATTAACTGTAGTGTAGACGCTATGGAGAGCAGAAGTAGGGTAGTCCAAACAAGAAAGTGCCAGGACGCTGGAAAGAGGGGAGGGTGGGGCCAAGGGGAGAGGGGGAAGGCAGGCAAGAATTCTCCATAGATACCACAGAATTGAGAGGTGAGAGAGGAGGGGTGGGAGGGAGGGGTGAGGACATAGAGATGAGAGGGAAGGGGAGGGGAGGGGGAGGATATAGAGATGAGAGGGAAGGGGTGGGGGAGGGGGAGGACATAGAGATGAGAGGGAAGTGGTGGGGGAGGGGGAGGATATAGAGATGAGAGGGAAGGGGTGGGGGAGGGGGAGGACATAGAGATGAGAGGGAAGGGGTGGGGGAGGGGGAGGATATAGAGATGAGAGGGAAGGGGTGGAGGAGGGGGAGGATATAGGGATGAGAGGGAAGGGGTGGGGGAGGGGTGAGGATATAGGGATGAGAGGGAAGGGGTGGAGGAGGGGGAGGATATAGAGATGAGAGTGAAGGGGTGGGGGAGGGGGAGGACATAGAGATGAGAGGGAAGGGGTGGGGGAGGGGGAGGACATAGAGATGAGAGGGAAGGGGTGGGGGAGGGGGAGGATATTGAAGTAATGACGTGGATCGCGATGTATTGACACATGGACTGCTTTGTCAAAAGGCAAAAAAAAATCAATATATAACCTAAGATTAAGGTGAGGAAGGGACGCCACCCTCGCGTTTATTCTTCATGGTCACCTTGTCCTTCCCCATGTGGTCTGCCTTGTCACCAGGTCTTTGTCAGTGTACTTGCAGGTAAGGCACAGGGGCGTCTGGGAGGGCTGGCGGCTGGGCTTCCTGGTTCCCGGCTGGTGGTCCCATGTCCCACCTCGTCTGGATTTCAGCCCCAGCCCTCCTGAAGCGAGGAGCCGGCCCCAGGCCTCCCAGAGCCTTCGGTCTTGCAGGGGAAAAATGATGCCAACCAAACCTCAAGAGGGAAAATGGTGGTAAGATGTAGTGGAGCAATTAGAAAGCATGGCGTCTGCGGACGCATACCTTTATGTTATGAATTTACTTCGCACCTCCATGGTGTTACCCTGTGAGGGACCCGGGAGGAATCCCCGCCGGCGGAGTGCTGCAGAGCAGGGGCCATCTATCACTCAGCCTGGAGGCCAGGCGCCTGGGGTGGCGGCGTGGCGTGCGGGCAGGGCCCCTCCACAGGTCCTGAGGGCATCACCATGTCTCTCCTCCCATCTCCCCTGGAGCTGGGACCTCGAGTCTCCCTCGGGCCAGTAGATTTCAGCCTGCTGTGACCCGGGGGCTTTAACGGCGTTGCATTTGTAGCACGCTGTTACACACTCATGGGCTCATCGTTCAAAGGCCTTTGGTGGACATAGTTTTGTGGGGGAGCGGGGATCACACTAACCTACATCACCTACGATCCCCAACTGTTCCCTGGAGAGAAGCTCCAGGGACCCCGACACTGCTCCCGGTCCCTTCTGCATGGCCCAGCCTGGGGCCCCCATCTGCCAGGGGTCCTTCTGAGAGGAGCACGTGTGGCTCCAGAAGCTGAGTGGATCTCTTTCCTGTCGGAAGTGCAGGCCTTGGGTGTTTTGTTACATGCACGTGGCTGGACTGCCACAGGTTAGAGGAAGTGGTGATGTAAAGAGATGTCACAGGTGTAGAGTCACGGTGGGACACAGAGAGCTCGGTGAAGGACAGGGCACGTCCCTGCATGGACGAGGGGCCAGGCTGGAAGGACACTGGGCAGGCGAGGCTTTGGGGCCTGACGGGGTTCTGGAAAATGCCATCAGTCTGCTCAGGAGGCTTGGAGAAGGCAAGGTCACTTGGTGAGTTCCAAGGCCGGGGGGAGGTGACCGTCTCCCGAGGCAGGTGACACGGGGTCCAAGCCTCACTTTCAACAGAGGACAAAGGGCAGCAGAGGGGCTCGGGTCCTGGAGATCCCAAGGGCGATGCCGAGAGCGCTGAGCTTGGGACCCCACGGCCTGACGGGCGCTGGGACAGGACCCAAAGCATGTGCCACGTGCAGAGGGCCTGGAGATGGGCGGGCAGCGTGGACTCGACCTGTGGGCAGCGTGGACTGGAGCTTGGCGTGCTCCGGCACTGCAGGGGCAGGGAGGGCAGCCCTTCCCCAGCTTTCCATTTCCAGTTCCCACATGCAATCCTGCTCATCTCAGCAAATACCCTTGCCTCCCCACCCTTGGGGAGCCCCCTCTCCCCAGAGCCTGGGAGGCAGGGGAGGCAGGGGAGGCAGGGGAGGTAGGGGAGGGGGGTGTTCGTGAAGGTAAGACTGCTCATCTGGGGTCAGGAACACTGTTTTGTGGCCAGACTAGTCCTCAGGGCAGGCCTCAGACAATGGGGACACTCTGCTGTCCCCAGGCGTGTGGCAGCCCTGGCCAGGGGGCAGTTAGAGGTGGCAGGGACGTCCTCCACAGCCAGGTGGGCAGCACACCCAGTGGGCCCTCTCTGCTCCCATCAGGGGTTATCTCCCAAACCACTCCACACTCTGAGGACTAAAGTAACCTCATGTGAGCTTGTCCCCAAGTGAGCTTGTCCCCAGAGGACTCTGGCAATGACACGTGATCCTTCTTCTTTGGGAGGCAGGAGAGTGGTGTCTGGCCCCGGGGATGGTGTCAGTCAGGGGCTCTGCGCACAACTTCTGTGCCTTCAGCTCTAGCAGCCATCTCTAAGGTCACAGCACGGGCTGACATAAGGGGTGCCCTGCTCCAGGCCACACATCTGTCTCTAAAGATGGAAGAAGCTTCCCGAATAAACTTTAGGGGCCAGGTCAAAGTCAGCAGACTAAATTAGAAACAGGACCCTGTCCTCCACATTAGAACTAGTTTCCCTCTGAAGTGGTAAGAGCTATTTAATTACTCTTGCCTGTATTTATCTTCTCTCCTTTTTTCCCTCAGAAAAGTAGCTACCAACATTTTACTTCAAGAAATAACAACTATTCATCTAAAAGCCGTCTTTCATATAACATGGAATGGTTTTGTTTCCCGCTGGATGAGAGTCTAGAAGGAAATGGTTATTGGCTGGTTATTTTTGCATGCGAGAACACTTTAAGTCCGTCTCTCAGGACAACATGTCCTGTGGTTAAAGTGTTTACAGATCCCCACAGGGATGAGCGAGACTACCACCCTCTGGGCACTGGGGACGGCTGGCAGCCTGGTACAGGGGGAGGGCTGGGTACTTGACGTGGGTGTTTGTCATCCTGCCCTCTGCTCGGCAGCAGGTGAGCAGGCACCAGGAGCTGGCACCCCCGGTGAGTGTTGAGGGCTCTGCCCAGAGTCGGGTTACAGGACGAGACCGGGTGGCTCTCCTCAGCCCTCCTCCTCCTCTACTGCCAGCCCAGTGCTTCATCTGGAGGGCACCTCGGAGATGCCAGGGTACAGCGCCTGGGGTTCTCAGGGCAGCCTCGAGTGCGGGCAGGAACCTGACATGCTTGAGGTCACCTGAGGCCTGTGGTGACCCCCTGAGGAAGAGAAAGGTGAGAAGGCAGAGGCCCTGGGGAATGAGGCAGAGCCTGGCATGGAAGGCTTGTGGGCAGCTGGCTGAGGTGGCCTCGAGACGGTGGTGTTGTCGATGTGTTCATGAACTGGGAACAGTTAAATTCCAGCCCTGGTGTGGAACTGGTCAGCCAGAGGCGGGCCTTGCTGGAGCTGTCCCCGAACTCTCCCTGGGGGGGGGGGCGCGAGGAGGGCTGTGTGGACAGCCGTGGGAGCTGAGCAAACCCAGGCCACCCCACACGTCTCGGGAGCCCTTTCCTGTGGCTCCTCTCCATTCCTGCCCGTCGTGGCCCCCCAGCCCAGCTTCCTGACAAACCTCAGAGCTCTCTCCAGCTCTGCATCCATACGACCTTGTCCCATTCTTACCAGCCACCGGAGCGGATGAATGAATTCACGATCCAGCTTCCCTCCCACCTGCCACCCTGGTGCTGGCTAGCTGGCTGTTGGCAGGACGTGATGGAGAAGGGGCTGCCTTCTTGAAGGCACGTGTGAAGACAACAGGCACGTGGCATCGACAGAGCTGGTGCAGAGCTGGCTCCCGCTCTGCTCCAGGCCCAGCCTCCTGCACTGGGCCTCAGCTCTCTCTCCTGTGCTGCTGGCTTGCTGGTTGTAGGCTATGGTGCAGGCTGGCCTACATTTCCATGCCTTCCTGTCTCCGTGCAGACCAAGTGAGGCGACGGGGCAGAGCCACGGATGCTGCCATCTGCTGCCATCTGACGCTACCCCCTCTCTCCCCTGCCAGGCAGGAAGAGGGTTCAGCAAGGCCCAAACATCGGGGAGTGGAGTCACAGCCATAACCTTGAACTCTCGTGGATCTCCCACCCTGTGAGGCTCTCCCAGCCCGAGGTGGACACCAGCAGGGCGGGTGACGGGCCTGCACTGTGGCGCAGTCTCACACACGTGGCAGATACCGGTATCATGGCCCTCAAATTGGCTTTACAGGTTTAAACCTAAGTGCTCATTTAAAAAAAAAATGGAAATGCGTGCATCGCAATTACATAGCTGCAGATTTAGGAAAGGTTGAATTTTGCATTGAAGTGCTCTGGATAATTGGTTAATGCATTAGCGGAGAGATGCTTGTGATCTCATCTCTCAATAGACATCAAAAATTAACTCTGACCATGTTACAATTAATTATGCAAATGGACAGCTACTGCGCCTAAAAGTCCTGGACAGCCCACGCGTGGGCCTTTCTGGGCCGTTTCTCTGCCTTCTGTGTGCTCGTTGCCACTAGAGGCCACGTCACACGGCCATTGTAGTGGTGGCACATTCCAAAACGAGGGGCATGCACACATTCTGAACTTGTCCCTTTTCAGACAGGTGCCGGTGGCCCCGGAACGCCTACATTTCTGCGGAAGTAAGCAACGCCACGTGCAGAGGACTTTTGTGACCTCACGGAGCGTTCTCACCCGAACGGGAAGCCTGATACTCGTTAGAGATCACAGCCTTCAACCGCCATGTCATAGCCACTCCTGGCCACCTGCCTGGGCAGGTGTGTGTATGAGCATACACTCAAAGAAAGTCAAACATGCGTGTGTGTGTGTGTGTGTGTGTGTGTGTGTGTGTGTGGTGCAGGGGATTGAACCTAGGGCCTTGCCACTCTGCCATGAGCCAGTCCATGCCACGCATTTTTACAATGAAATAACTGTTTTATAGATCTACCACACTCCGTGCAGATAGTGTGAGCAAACAAACACGCCAACGGCCTGCTGACGTCACTGTGTCTCCAGGGCCCTTCCCGCGGTGGCAGAGCTGCCTTTGGGTTTTGGCCATCTGAACCCTTCATAGTCCTCACTGTGTCCCAGTGTGACACACGCCAACACGGAGGAATGGTGGCCAACACGGAGGAATAGAGCATTGCTTCCACGTGAGAGCTGAGTCCTGGGGGGTGTGTGTTCTATTATTTACTGTGATTTTGTATGTAAAAGAATTTTTTAATGAAATGCTTTTAGAAAACTTATCTGTGCAAAAAAGTGATTACAAAGACATTAAGAAATATCCTATTTAATTGTGTTAATTTAAGAACTTCGTTCGTGGTTAAATAGCTCTTTGAAGGATGAGAAAGGTAAAATAATTCATGAGCTTGGACATGGTAAATTTATTCTGCAGAATACTGCTGCTCTTCGGTTGAGAAAAATCAAAGCTAAGGTCATATCGATGTTTCGGGGCTTAGGTGCTAAGTGTCCTTTATCAAAGGAAGAGTCGCTAGGTGGAGATAATTTTGTGCTGATCAACGCAATCTAGAAAGGAAAAGGTATCGATCTGTAGAACTGTCGATAGTTTCTTCCCAAAAGGAAAGGGGACTTGAGCTAATTATAATACATGCTCAGGCTTGTCAAAGAAGCCATGTGAGGAAGCGTCTTTGTCTCTGGCATGGCAGCCATTGGGGAGAGTGACCGAGAAGTGCGAGCTGTGGGTGTGAGGGAGGCAGCCAGCGGACACGAGGGTCAGGCCGGGCACTGAACAGGACTGCAGGCAAGTTACTGCACCTGTTGCAGCTCCCGGGCTGAGCTCTGAGCACACCTGTTGGTCTGGAGCAGGTGAAGAGTGACGGATCTCAAAGAGGCCTCTGGGTGTGTGTGTGTGTGTGTGTGTGTGTGTGTGTGTGTGTGTGTGTGTGTGTGTGTGTGTGTGTGTGTGTGTACAGAGTATGCCTTCTCCCCCAGTGAAATCAGACCCCATAGATTCCCAGGTTAGCGGGCTGGGGGTTGGAAGCCCAGCTGCCAGAGCACCTGTGAGCTGAAGAAGAGGCTCTCGGCCCCCTAGGGGCACTTAGGTGGGAGAACTGAGGGTAGAGAAAAATGCTGTGCTGTTTTTTTCCCAGTGTTTTTCTTTTATAAATATAGAAGAGGAATAAGTCACCCTCCCTCCTCTTCTCTCTTCCTCCTTCCTTCCCTTCCCGGTCTCTTCCCTCCCTCCTTCTCTTTCTCCTCCTCCCTCCTCCCCACCTTCCTCCCTTCCTCTCTTCTCCATCATTTCTCCATCCGTCCACCCTTCCTCCTTCTCTCCTCTTCTCTCCCTGTCTTCCTTTTCTTTACTTTCCCACTGGGAAATTCGCTTTGTTATTAGACTTCATTTTTTTTATCTTAATTTGGGGGATTCCTTCCGGCTACTCTGTAAATATATTCCGGTGTATACCTAAAGTTTTAAAATGTTACTCTAAGAAACTTCTTTTCCTCACTTTAATTTATTTTTGTATATGGTTTGAAGTGGGAGTTGAGCTTTGATTTCTTCTGTCTGGATGATAAGCTATCATTTTCACACTAAATTAAAGGAGTTCCTTGGTTTTATATTAAAGTCTTCAATATATTGAGTTTTTGTTTCTAAGCCTTTTCTAGTCTACTTATCTCTCTGTGTGTCTATCTTTAAGCCATTTCAGATTTTTAATAATGACAAAGGTTTTGTAGAAAGTGTCTGGTATATTGAGTGCTTTCTCATTATTTTTCCATGAGAAATTCTTCTAGCCCCCATAGAACATTTGTTTGGATCATTGTATTCTATTCCAACATTAAAAAGCACTCTGGTAATTATCCATTATTTTATTTTATCTATATAATGAACCTGTATGCCCGCTAATTAGTTTTATTATTCGTTCAGCAAACACTTCTGAGCTCTTGCTAGCTCTTGGGCATGGTGGGAGGGAGCGGGTGCACGGCCCCTTCTCTCACAGACTGATTCTGCAGAGGAGGACTTGGAGGTAGTGGGGGCAGGCGGTGGGCTGGGGGAGACACGGAGAGGGGACTTGTGAGGATGTGTCCTCCACAGTTTCTGGTCCTTCCCGAGCTTTTCCAGGTCAATACACCCCAGGCCCCCTGTGCTGCCACACTGATGAAGAACGAGGTGGCCTTTCCTGAGGAGGAACTCGCTGCTGCGTGGTCGTGGTGGGCAGGGCCGGCTGGGCTTCCTGACCTCCTGCGCTTGGCTGGCCACTGTTCCTGTTTCCTGGCAGGTGGATGCATGGTTTCTAGTCCCCGTCTCTCCTCGGCCAATGCCTCTCCTGTGTCCCCAGCTCACAGAAGTCTCACGAGACTGCCCCCAGAGACCTCATTTTGAATGCTGTCTCCTCTCTGGGAGACCATTAGCAATTTGCAATGCTCAGCGCATCTCTTCTGGGGGATCTAAACACAACTCCTTTGGGGGGACCGAATTCAACCCCAACAGCGGGCCTTCCCTTCACTGGAGGAGACTGACATCTGTCCACCCACCTCTCCCCTTGACCGGGCGGGGCCCTGCGCCCGAGGCGCCCTGGGTCAGCTCCCGCGTGGGCCCTTGCCCACCATCCCTATTTTCACTGCTGTCTAATTATTTATTAAAATTATTGTCCCTGCGACTCTCCTTGGCTTTCTCTCGTTCTTTTCCTAATTTTTTCGAGTAGGACGTTTCAGTTATTAGTTTTGTCATTTTTCCCCCTTGTGGAACTTGACCGCTTGGAGCTCATGAATTTTCTCCAAAGCGTGGCCGAACAGCATCTCTTGGGTGGTGATAAGCAGCATTTCCATTACTTCTTTAGTTTTGAATGTGCTCTCCTTTCCGTGCGCCTGTCTCCTTCTGCCCACAAATCATTTGGAAATGAATTTTTATCGAATTGCAGTCAGAGAGCATGATCTGTATGCTATCGATTTTCACTAGTCCTGAGACCCCTGTGGGGCTGGGCTGTGGTTGGAGTGTAACGGGTCCGGCTGTCCCGGGGGGGGGGGGCGGGGGCCCCGCGGGTGGAGGGTTCCATCCCTGCTCTTCACACACACACACACACACACACACTCACACACACTCACTCCCCTCCAGGCTGGTGAGGGTTCCATCCCTGCTCTTCACACACACACTCACTCCCTTCCCTCTCCCCATCTCCAGTGGGGTGGCAAACGTTCTGAGGAGGAGCCAGAGGACGAATCAGGTTCTGCTCTTGAGGACAAATGTCACCCGTACACTGCTCCGCTCTCCCATTCAGCTGCATGAGAAGCGGCCTCAGAGAAGAAGCAAAACCATCAAGTGTGCCTGGGTACCAAGAAAACTTGATTTAAGAGAAGACCAGGGACAGAATAGTGTTTAGGCAGCTTGGCCAGTCCAGGGCGCCTGGCAGTCCCCGCGGCGTGTGAGTGGGCTCGCGGCTCTCCCGCATGCGTGCCCACCCCCTCTCTCCTGGGACGCATGGTGTGGTGGGATGGAGTGCACACGTCCTCGGTGCCGTGTGGGGCCTGAGGCAGCCTGTGTTCCGAGCCCTCCCTCTCTCCTGTCTCCCACCTCTGTCTCTCGTCTCCGTCCTCTCCTCTCTCTCCTCTCTCTCTTCTCTCTCCTCTCTCCCACCTCTGTCTCTCGTCTCCATCCTCTCTCATTCCTCACTCTCCTCTCTCTCCTCTCTCTCTTCTCTCTCCTCTCTCGCACCTCTGTCTCTCATCTCCATCCTCTCTCACTCCTCTCTCCTCTCTCCTCTCTCCCACCTCTGTCTCTCGTCTCCGTCCTCTCTCACCCCTCACTCTCCTCTCTCTCCTCTCTCTCTTCTCTCTCCTTGCTCCCCTGTTCCCCTTTTCTCTCTTTCTCCACTCTCTCTTCTCTTGCTCTTCTCTCTTTCTTCTCTCTCTCCCCTCTGTCTTCTTTGTGTTCCACCCATCTCCCCCCCCCTCCTCTCATCTCCCCATCTCCTTCCTCTCTTGCTCCAGTCTCCCTTTCCTCTCCCTCCTCTGTCTCTCACCTCTCTCACTCCTGTCTCTCACCTCTTTCTCCTCTCTCCTCTCTTACCTCTCTCTTCTCTCTCTTTCCTCCCTCTCCTCTGAGCACGGTTCTGTTCTGGCAGTTGGCATCCCTTCTCTCTGGCTGTCTTCTGCACTGTTGACTCCTGGGAGCCTTCTAGAAGCTTCCAGAGACACTGCTCAGGGTGGGCCTGGATGCTGTGTTAACTGTTTCATTTCGAGTGTATGCAATCAGACATTGAAATATTGGTGCTTACTATTTTATCGTTCCGTTTTTTTCTATGTGTCATGCTTCTAGTTTTGTTGCTCACATGGTTTTCATGGACTTGACCTTCTTTTCCTTCTCTGTGTTTATGATTGGAAAGTTACCTGTGAGTTTATTTAGTGTATGGAGGTTATCCCTACTTGGTTATCATGTTTAGGCTAAGCAGAGTCTGGGGCCCGGGTTTCCTGCTCCTTGGAGTCTGTGGTTGCGAGGCGGCCTCCAGCTTTGATCACCCCTGGCACGCATTGATTTTCGCTTTGTTTGAAGGGTCCTTGACCCAATACACAAGCCTCGACTCGCCACCCTCCCGGACCTGCGGCTGTGGGGCGGGGAGGGAAACGCGCGCCTGCGGGGACCTCCGGCCGCCCCGCGCTGCCTTCCCTGAGCCTGACTGCTGGCCACAGGATGCGGCACCTCCCTGGATGGTGTTCAGGCAGAACGTGATCGCTGCCCCCGGGGTGTCCAGAGCTCCTGTCCTCTGGGGTCGCGCTGTGCCCCTAGGTGGAGCACTGTGGTTTCTGAAGGCCTGACCACGACCTCTCCCAGAGAACGCGCCACTGCTCTCAGGACTGTCGCCTTCAGCTTCCAGGCCCCACCCGGCGCCAATGGGTGTCCACTAGTGATGTCACGCTGAACAACCCCCCCCCACACCCGTGGGCCCCCTCCATCCACACCTCTAGACAGAGGAGCCCCCCTTCTCCTGGAAACTTGGCTTTCCTTCTCACACTCCTGAAGACACGAAGAGCTGCCCTGGCCCTGGCCCCTTGCTGACCAGCCTGGCCCACCGGCCTTCCTCTCACCCGGGGCCATTCCCCTGGTCTCCCTCCAGTGCCTTCCTCTCACCCGGGGCCATTCCCCTCATCTCCCTCCAGTGTCTCGCTGCTTTCAGTTCTCACAGTCTCCTGGTCAGGCCCCTCCACCACAGTTGCTATCCACTCCCTGTCCACAGCCATCCAGATGGAGTCTGCTCCGGCCACCCTTGTCTCTCTGCTGTCCCTTGTGGGCTCTGAGTCTGATGGTTCCTGTCTGCTGCAACTTCTGGCCACGCGGCCTCCTCTGCCTCCACTCCCTCCTTCGTCTTGCTGACACCCTGGTGAAGTCACAGACTGTGACTCAACGCAGCCTCTGCTCTGCCTCACTGGGTCAGCTCTCCACATTCTTAATAATTTGCTCATTTTTAATCTCTTTTCTGGAACTGCACAATGGAATACAAATTCTATGAGTAGAAGAATTCCAGCTTGCAGTTTTGTAACTGGAAAGAGGCATGTCCATGACATGGGAGGTGTCTAGAGTACTTGCTGGCTAAGCAAGTGGATGGATGAATGGATGGGTGAGTGAGTGGCGGATGCACGAGAGGTGAGTGGACAGAATGGTAAATGATGCACGGAGAAGTGATGGATAGATGGATACACGGTGGATGAGTAGATAGCTGATGGATGAAGGGATTTTTGGATGGATAGATAGATACTGCAGGGATAAATGGTGGGTAGTGAATGGATGGATGGCTAGGTTAATAGATATATGGATATGGATGATTAAATAGATAGGTGTAAGGATGGGTGGATGGGAGGAAGGATGGGTGAATGGATGGATGGGTAGATGTTGATGTCTAAATAGAGGTGTAAATGAGTAGATGTATGTACAGATGATAGATCATGGGTGGATGACAGATAGGTGATGGATAGATGGATGTATGGATGGGTGAGTGAGTAGATGGATACATGGATGTGTGGATGGATGAATGGATGGATGGATATTGGATGATGAATAAACGGGTGATGGATGATAGGAAAGTTAGTAGACAACAGTATATGGATGACTGGGTGACTAAACAGGTATATGGATGGGTGAATAATGCATAGATGATGTATATAGATGGATGTCTGATAAGTTGTTGGATGGATAGATGATGGATGTCTGGATGGGTAGGTGAGTGGATGGATGGATGGATGGATGGATGAACCACCTTGAAAAAGTACAGCTCAGTTGTGTTGGTGTTGATCCTCTGATACAGCACAGGGAAGAGGAGGGCAGCTCAGTTGTGTTGGTGTTGGTCCTCTGACACAGTGCAGGACAGAGCGCAGGGAAGAGGAGGGCAGCTCAGTTGTGTTGGTGTTGGTCCTCTGACACAGTGCAGGGAAGAGGAGGGCAGCTCAGTTGTGTTGGTGTTGGTCCTCTGACACAGCGCAGGGAAGAGGAGGGCAGCTCAGTTGTGTTGGTCCTCTGACACAGCGCAGGCAACCCTTGCTCCTCCAGTGCATATGGCGGAAGTCACTACTTCCAGGCCAAGACGAGGAAAGGCCATGAGCTAGTTGGCTAAACAGGATCCGACTCCCCTGAGCCCTGTAGCCAGAAGGATTTCCTCTAGAATCTAGCACAAGTGTGAATGTCTACCTTTGTATTCATTGCTGCTGGTTTTCCACACTCGCTCTTCTGCTGAGGAGTCAGCACTGAGGGGTGGCAGAGCTGCGGTTCAGGAGAGGCCAGGAGGCTGCTTTCTGGAGGGGGCTGCTGCAGTACCATGTGTTCACGTCTCCCCAGCCCCCATTTCCCAGGGGTCCCCAGAACAGTCCAACCATCCTCAGTTCGCTCCGTTTTCATCCAGGGGTTAGCTGGTCATCTGCCTCCTGGAAGACCTCCCTCACAGACCACGCTGGCGTGTTTCCACTCTCAGCCCCTGGGAGAACCAAATTTCAGAGTTTGCCACTGAATGAATTCGCGGCAGCCTGGATGGACTGAGCAACGGTTTCGGCCATGGTGGGGCTGTGCCCAGACGAGCCTGAGGCCCACACAGCCACCCAGGCTGGGCGAAGCCTTGTGAGCCTGGCCCTTCCCAGGCTTCCCGTGGCCTAGCTGTGTGCACGCCTGTCCACAGGGCTGGATCTTCCACTAAGTGCCCCTCTACACAGCTGTCACCCCCCGCCGGAGCATGAAAGCCCTGCCCCAGGCTTGTGTCTGAAGAACCAAGTCACAACGCCCTCTTCTTGAAGCCCCTGTGATCTGGGCTCTGTTCAGATATTCTCCCTCTTTTCCTTAAGACCTTCAGGGGCAAAATCACCACTCCCGTGACCCTTGAGTCACCCACACCAATTCTAATACTCATGAGGTCAGCCCTAGTCCTCTTGCATCTGTAGGACAATTAGGAAGCAGAGCCAAGGGTCCTGTGGTCACCCTGTGCCCCCATGCTGGCCCAGTATAATGACCACACTCACCATATTGGGTGTGAGATGAGAGAGAAGAGGGCAGTCGGTGAGGTGGAGGCTGTGTCTCCTCCTTCGAGGGGTTCAACCTGTCAGTCTCCACCGAGACACACACACCACACGATGGACCAAGCAAGACCTGAAACATGTGGGTTTCTAATCAAGGCTTCTTCCCTGGCAGGTAGCAGGACTCAGATGCATCCTCCCCCCCCCCTTCACTGCCTCTCTCTGGGTGGGCGGGGCCAGGGGTTCAGAGCCCAGGCTCTGCCTCCCGCCTCCGGCCGCCTCCCTTGGTGGGCAGGTGGAGAACAACCTCCCCAGGTGCTTTCCCGAGGTCTAGCCCCGCTGATGGGGGATGGGGGCACATGGCCTTGTGCTCTGTCTCCCACGGCTCTGTCCCAAGGCATCCCAGATGGTCCAGGAGCCCGGGAGGCACCGCGCATACAGCCCTTACCTGGCCTCTGAACCCCACGAGCGAGAAGGCTGCGCAGTGACGTTCTCCACTGGAGCCCCACAGGAGCCACGGTGGGTCAGGAGCGTGGGCCCTGGGGATGGAACTCAACGCTGCTGCCAGATCAAGGAAGGGACTTAGGACGGGGCAGGTGGCTGCACCCTGGTGGTGGCTTCCGGGCATGGCCCGTGGAGGGGTGCACTCTGGTGGTTGCGTGGGAATCAGAAAGGAGGCCATGTCCCCTTCTCTCCAGACCAGCTCTGCCAGTGCACCTGGGCCAGCACGAGGAGGAGACGAAGCCGCCCGCGAAGAGGTCTGTGGGCCTCCGCCATCGCCGCTGCCCACGGGGACTCCCTGGAAAGAAGCCGGCGTGTGGAGGCTCTCCACAGACCCACTCACGCTGACTGCTGGGTGCTCAACTGCACCTCCCTGGAGGGCAGACAGCCCGAGAGCCTGAGAGACAGGGCTAACTTGCACGCACACACCATACGCGCGCGCACACACACACACACACACACACACACACACACACACACACGAGCATGCACACACGTGCTCTCACACCCCTCCAGGACTCTCCAGGCACGAGCATGCACACACGCGCTCTCACACCCCTCCAGGACTCTCCAGGCACGAGCATGCACACACGCGTTCTCACACCCCTCCAGGACCCTGCAGAGCTGTGTGATGGTGGTGGTCCCAAAGAGATGTAGAAAGTGAAGTTTCCAATCACCTCCAGCCTCTTTCTTGCAGCCGCTGGGCCTGAGCAGAGGCTGCGCTGGGGCCGTCGACCTTCAGGCTGAGTTACGCGCTGTGTCTGCATGCGGGGTGCTGTCATAATCTCGCAGGGAGTCAGGGTCGGTGGAGGGGGCACTGCCAGTGAGAGTGCAGGCGTCAGGCATGAACGGGCGTCTTTAGGGACAGAGGCATCCATTACAGCCCACGTGTTAGGAAAGGCTGCGAAGGCGGGGCTATAAATCAGATATAAAGACCAAAGCGGGTGCTCAGCTTTTAATTTAATCTCTTATTTATCTACCTTCATGGCAGAACATGATGCTTTCTCAGGAATATGGCTACTCCTGTCACAGCATGTCAGCTGCAGGGATGAAATGTGGGTGCTGGGCGTCAGAAGCCAGGCAGCGGTGATGAAGAGCCCGGGGGCTTGGGCCTGGCCCAGCTACTCCCCGGAAGGCGCTCTCGTCAGGCCAGGCGCAGGCCAGGCGGTCAGTCTCAGAGCCTCGTGAGGGCAAAATGGACGCTGCAGACTTCAGACCCGGGTCCAGACGCGCCCGGCATTGTGTTCCAGGTAAGGTGTGTTCAAGGTTAGGCCTGCTCTGTGCTGGACTGGATGGGCTGTGCTGGGCTGGTCTGGGCTATGATCCTTTTCCTCGCATGTCACCTTGCTGGAGAGGACAGACACGCACGCTGTCGGTGCCAGACGTGGTACTTTCCCTGTCAGGGATGCCAGGCCAGGCGAGCGTGTCCAGCCGTGGGCGCGCTGGAGCGTGGGGAATGGGCGGCCAGGAAGGGCCCTGCACTGGGGCCCTTTGTCCCTGTCTCCCAAGGATCTGGCACCGACGGGCCTGAGCCCTGGTACCCGGCGCACCCCTCAGGGTTGGCTAACAGACTCATGAAGAACAAACAGAAGCAGGGGTTGTTTTGGGGGAAGAAGTTAATAATGATCATCAAAGTGGTGGTCGTAACTAACAGCAATGACGGGGGCATAGTGCCGGATCCAGGGGAGTGTCTCCAAAGTGAGCCTTGGCAGAGGCAGCTCCTCGAGGAAGGAGGCTTGCTGGCTGCTCCACTCAGTATTCCGCACGCAGGTCCCTCTCCCTTCCCGACCCTCCCAGGCCCTGCTGGCCGTGGCAAGGTCTCCAGGTCTGCCCCCTCCTCAACGTGCCCACCATGTGGTGACACGTCGGGTGGTTGTGTTGGTGGAACCCTGTGTGCTTCCACGGCTAGCCCATCAGACTTCTCCTCAGCCCTCGTGGGAGGGCTCCCTGTCCGTCCAGGTGTATGGCAACAGCTCTGAACACCCACCCTGCTGGACTCTCCCTGTGTGTGTTCCGTGTGTGTGTGTGTGTGTGTGTGTGTCTGTCTGTCTGTCTGTCCCCTGCGGGGAGCTGCTCTTCCTTTCTTCTCTTAGGTGGGGATACAGAGCTCGGGGCCTGGAACATGCTCTCCCGACCATCTCCCTGACACCTGGCCCTGCTCCATCACGGCCACATCTGTCTTGCCTAGAACGTCCGTGTTTCCTGAGAGATCGGCGCATGTCACTGTAGGTCTCTGCCCATGTGCTGTGTTCTTTCAGTGAATGGTGGCCTGGACCACAGGCCTGTGGCTTCTCTCCTGGCTCAGCGGGTTCTCATATAGGCAGCTAGGACCTGCCCCAAGCCAGATACCCTCAGATTCACTCCTGGCCCCAGACAGGGCCAGGGACAATGCGGTGAGAAATAGTTCAATGAGCAGACAAAGACATAAATGGAAGTATTCCTGGGAGGCTGGGTTTCTTAGAGGAAGGAAAGCATTCTGAATCAAGTTTACACAACTGCAGAAGGAAAGGCCTTGCTTCAAAGTCGAGAGACATGATGGGGAACGGGGTGAGGGGACATGAAGTCACGAGTGAAGCATTGAAATGAAGCACTTGGGGGTGGCTCAGAAATAAAGTGCTAATTAAGGAGTCATTAAAAACAAAGCTGGAGAGAAAAACACAGATTAACAACTTGGAACGCACTGCCACATATGGTTGTGCTGGTCACGTGGCTTTGAAGGAGAGAAGGCTCCCGTACACGGAGAAGGAGCCTCGTGCTTGGAGCATTGGGTGGTGAGTTGGGGAACTGGCCCACCCAGAAGAAGGGCTCCCCCCACCCCGAGCACAATGGGTGCAAGCAAGCTGCCACTCAGGATGCAGCAGTCAGCCCTAACCCAGCCCGCCACACCAAATGGCAGCGGGAGATCCACTGGGGGACAGCCATCCACGAGGCCTCTTTAAACCCTGTCAGCATCCCACTCCGAATCAGGATGCGTGGATGGGGCCAGAACCTAGCCGCTCGTGCCTACCTCGAGAGCTCTCTCCTCCCTTCTGCAGGTTCACTCTTACCTACCCATCTGTCTGTTCCTCTGTCGTCTATCAACCTCATCTATCTATCTATCTATCTATCTATCTATCTATCTATCTATCATCTATCTCCTATCTATTTATCCACTTATCTCTATCTGTGATCTTGGTTCCTTTCCATCTATGTGTAGCTATTATCAATATCTCTCTATCAACATATCTGTCATCCATGTCTATCTTCTAACTCTTGTCCATCTATGTCCATCTATCATCTGTCCATCCATTCACCTATATAACTCTCATCCATACTTCTATAATCTTGAGTAGCTTTACCCATCTACATTTATTTTCAATATTTATCATCTATACAAACCTATCATCTATCATCATATGTCCTATCAATCATATATCCTATAAAATTCATCCATTTATCTTACTTATATATTATATATATGTTTCCCATTAAAATGGCATTATTTGTAAAAGCAATGCAGGCCTATTTTAGAGAAGACAACTCAGAGCTGATAAGAAAGTCTTTATGAAATAATCTTCATTAGTTTTTGGAGGTTATTCCAGACTCACCTGTATGGATAAAGAAAGGTACTAAGAATAAGTGACAGACAATAAATAAAATTGGCTGATAGCACAAGGGGCTCTGGAAACAGGCTCTGATCCCTCTAGTTTTCAGTGACAGAGCCACACACTTGGGGAAGGGGCTGCTGGCATAGACTTGGGGCAGGAAGGCCTTGCTTGTGCCCTGAGCACATCCTGTCCCCTCACACCAGCACCTGGACAGGACGACCCAGGCACAGTGTGGGGCTGATGACAAGCGGGTGTTCCTAGCACGCAGAGTGCCTCCAGCAAGCGCTGTGCCTCTCAGCTGTAAATGAATGGGCCAGAGGCCCAGTGGCTGAGACTGAGGCATTTCAAAGAAGAGGCTCCTCTTCAGAGCCACTACCTTCAAGGATGTGTACATATCTATTATGCAACGGTAGTAAAACACACAGAAATGTCGGAGTTATTCTGCATTTATGACAGTCTCACTGAGGTATAATTGGCATGCCATAAAACCACTCATTTAAAACCTGTAGTCCCCGTAACCTGTAGTCCCGTGGTTAGGGTAGGTCCTCTATCCACCTAACCTATAGTCGAGTGGCCAGGGCAGGTCCACACGACAGTAGACCATGTCTGTGATGTAGCTGGACGTTCTCTTCGGTGTGGAAGTTCTGTGTCCTCGCGATCTCCTCCCAGTCCTGGTTCCCGGGAGCCACGGCTCTACGCTCTGTCCACATGGGTTTCACTCTGCAAGTCCGTTCCCACTCTCCAGGCAGCCATTTGAGAAGGCACAGGGGTTTTATGTTTCAAATCCCATGTATCCATTGTTTCCTTTTGGTCCTTGTTCTTCTAGGATCATCTAAGAAGCAATTGCCTAGGTCGAGGCCAACACGAGTTGTTTTCATGGTGCTGTGCAAGAATCTTGCACTTTCGGGGTTTCCATTTCCGCCCATGGTCCTTTTTCAGAATAGTGTTCTTGCTTGTGACGTGAACTTGGGGCGTGGCGTCATTCTTTGGCATGTGAAGTGGTTCTGCGAGGCAACTTGCGCAGAGCTTAGGCTCTCCTCATGGAATCCCCTTGCCGTCGCGGTGCGCCTTCCCACTTAGCGTGCGAGGCTACTGGAGCAGAGCACTCGAGTTGACATACTTCAGGTGTCTGCTGGCTACCGTCTTTGTTTATCATCTGTGGCTACTTCTCCTTGCAATTCCAGCAGGCCCCGGCTTCCACAGCCATTTACGTCCACCTTCATGGTCAAAGTCCTCCCCCAGGTTCTTCGGCAATGACTACCCCAGGTGGGTTTATTTGGATCCATCACTTGGTGAGACAGATCTTTATTTTTCCCCAAGAAAGGGCATTTGGGTACTGGAGCCTCTGGATGCTTTGCTTCCGGGAATGTGTGCCTCCTGTCTTTATGCTGGAACCATGAATTCCCTTCTGTTATGAATGCTGCCCTCCTGGTGTTGGGTGTCTGTTGCTCCAGGAGAATGTGAGGCCAAGTTCAACCAGTTCTGCCTGCCGCCCACCCCAGCAGCCTTCCTTCCCTGCAGAGTCCACCGAGCATGTGCAGTGAGACTCCTCTCCATACTCTCCCTCTTGGGCTGCGACATACTGTTTTGATTTGAAGATTCAAGCATCCCATTACTTCCTTTTGTTATGTCTATGCTCCTTCTTAGAGCATTTCTTCCAAAATACCACTTCTACAGTGGGTTTCCTTTGTCTTTGTTCATTTTACACAACTACCATCTGATTGCAGTTTCCCCTCCCTTGCCAAACTTTACTGCTCTTAATGAAGCTGTTACTTCTGGAAGGGTTTTATTTATTTCCCATTGTTTTCTCTTGTTGTCTCATCATATCTCTTTCCAAGCATTCTGCTCCATTGTGTGGATTCCTTTCCTAGATGGATCAGATTATTCCAGATATCTTTGTGGCTTGGAAAGGTTTTTGCGGAAGTACAGCAGCACTCTGACTCCTTCAGTGGAGCTATCTTGGCAGGCCTGTCCTTTATCTGTCTTCTCTGTTAGCTTGTTTGTTAGTTTATTTTCCCCAGAGCTCAGTCTGCTGATACAAAAGGACATTTAGAGAGATGTCCAGCTTCCCTGCAGCAAGCACTGAGCTGCTCTCAAGTCCTCAGCTCTGATTCATCCCAGGAGGGGCTGATGGGCTTGTAGGGGGGTGAGGAGAGGGGAGGGCACGTAAGTCACCACTGACCCAGAGGGACAGGGTACCACCATGAGGGCCTACAGCAAGTGCCATGTTCTCATTCATGGTTCACGGGCAAATAGAGAGTTCAATGAGTAGATTCTCCCTCTGCTTTCATTTCTGTCCCTCTTCAAATCGGCACGTTGAGCTTTTGGTCTGACTATGTAGATGGCCCCTCGCTTATGGTGTGTCTTCTCTCTGTCCCATGGTCTGGAAGGGATCCGGACGGGCTTGGTTGACTGTGCACTATGGATTTTGGATGCTGGTGTTTTCTGCTGCAGTGGGGAACCTGAAACCCCAGTGTGCGTGGAACCCGCGCCTCCTCTCTGCCGAAACCCTGACCGTCGAGGGTCAGGGATCAGGAATCACATTCACACGAGAGTGAGACTTCAAATAGGGAGGCACACTGACTCCTTCCGAGTCTGAGTGGACAGAGGGGGCCGTGCAAAGGCTGTATGCCACTCCCCGACCCCGAGGGCCCACACAGAGGAAGTGAAATCCTTTCCTCCAGGTTTACATTGTTCAGGATACTATGACAGATGGCCACCCTCCCAGGCGGATTTGTGTCTCCACTCACTCGAGTGGTTTCGCAAGCTCATTGCCACCAGGGTCCCGAGGTCACCCAGCCACCGCGGTCCTCGGGTCCCTCACCACCTTTCCGGGGCCCTGCATCCCTGCACTGTCCACACACACCCCATCCAGCTTTCTTGGGGGTTATTCACCATGGTGTGTGGTCACCCTGGCACCAGCTCAGGCTGGCCTCCGCCTTCTTTTCCAGGCTGTCCTCAGCCTGGAATTCCTTCAGTGCCACTGTCCACGTCTGCATCCTCGCCCCTTCTGTAGAAGCACCCATTGGCCCTGGGCCACAGCATTCAGAAAGTCCTCGGCACACCCCGCCTGTCCTGGGGCGGTGCCGTCGCAGTGCCCGTGTGCCTTCCCTTGAGTGTGGCATGGAAACAGGGCTCTGTGAACACACCTGCTGTGTGGCATGAGTGCTCAGCTGTTCAAGGAAGCTGGGTTCTGCTTGCTTCTGAGGGCTGGGCCTGGCCTCCCTGTGAGGGCCTTTGTGACCCAGTGTGACAGTGTGACAACCTTCTGCCTGGCATACAGTCAGTGGTGGCAGCATACATGCCACCCACATTCACCCACGTGTGCCCGTTCTCTGTCTGTTCCTCTGTGATCACTTGCAGTGTGCTCTGGAAGGTCACCTGTGAGCAGGGAGAGCAGTGGCACACTGTATCCAAGAGGACGTGGGGCAGAGTCAGCCGGCTGCCCCTAGGGACATGGGCCAGGGCCAGCTGAGAGGGAAGCCTTGTTTCATTTTCCCGAGACATTAAAACCTGGAGAGGACTTCTCTCCTTCCAGCATGCTCTGATGACGAAAGAGAGTGGGCAGAGGGGCAGGGCCACCGCCGGGCCCTGAGCTGGCAAAGCGTCTGGACCCTGGCGCTGGTGGGAGGGAGTCCCAGGCGCAATCAGTGAGGCCCCTGTCACGGTCACTAAGGGAGAAGGAGCAGGGGACACGCTCACAAATAATCATAGAAAAGGGTAGAGAGAATGCGGCACTGGGTCTGACACAGTGCTTCTGGAGCCTAAGCAGCAGCAAGCAAGACTGAAATGACATTGAGCTTAGAAGGCCCATTAAGACATTGGAACTCAGCAAGAGAATTCAACCAGGCAGCACGGAAGAGGTTGGGGTAGTGTCTGTTCTCCCAACCCTCTGTCCCCTCCCCACCCCGAACCAGAAGGAAGCCACTGTTAAATTACAGAGTGAGGGGGAGGGGAGGAAGGAAGGAATGGAGACCAAAAACGAAGACAGAAAGAGACTGATGACCCAAATGTGGGACAAAACAAACCTCCGAGCTGATCCCAGCCGACTGGCTTGATTCTCCCGCCGCAATGGCGGACTTGCTGAGGAGGAAGCACACACCAGGTGTGAAGCCTTCCAGGACGCACGCGGCAGCTTCATCAGAGCTGGGCAGGCAGCCGCCGGGCGAGGCTGGGAAACCTCCGCAGCCCTCGGGGACAGGACAGGCTGCCTGTGGCCACAGGCTGTACTGGACCATGGAGATCTGGCAGGGGGTGAGATCCAAGGCTGTGGGCAAAGGTTGTGCAGGAGCACAGGTCTGGGGGAGCACCCATCCTGGGGAGCACCCATCCTGGGAGCACCCATCCTGGGAGCACCCAACCCGGGGAGCACCCAACCCAGGGAGCACCCATCCCGGGAGCACCTATCTGGGGAGCACCCATCCTGGGGAGCATCCATCCTGGGAGCACCCATCCTGGGAGCACCCAACCCTGGGAGCACCCAACCCTGGGAGCACCCATCCCGGGAGCACCTATCTGGGGAGCACTTATCCAGGGAGCACCCATCCCGGGAGCACCTCTCCAGGGGGCACCTCTCCGGGGAGCAGCCATCTTGGGGAGCACCTCTCCAGGGATCACCTGTCCCTGGGGCACCTCTCCGGGGAGCACCCATCCTCACAGCAGGGCTTGCTCCCGGAGCCCAGCACTGCCGCTGTGGCCACGGCCTGCTGTCCTCTCCTTGCCTGTGGTTTTGTGCTGGGCTCACAGGGCAGGGGAGGACAAGGAAGCTCACTTTTCTGTTTCTTTTCTCTTCCAGCTCTCTGGACTGTCAGGAGCCATATGTGGACCTGGGAAAGAGGACTGGCCCCCCTCTAGGCTCAGGCTTTGTGCTGGGTCCCGTGGCTGCATGGGGCCTGAGTTGCCTTCCCAGAGGTGGGCAGGGGTGGGGGGGGGCCGTGCTGTGTCTGTGGCTGGAGAGAGAGAGCGACAGGAAGACCCTGTGATCAGACGTCACACCGGAGTCCATTTCTTCCTCCTGACCTCGCTGCCCCCTTGCACATCCCGCTGCTTCTTGTGCTTAAAGATGCCGCCTGGCCTGGTGGTTGCCCGAGCACCATTAGTTTGGGGCGGGCACCTGCTTCCGCACTTGGCTAACAGTGCTCTGTGCTAGCTAAGGCAGCGCGGCATCAGTCCGTGTCCCCGAGGGAGCTCCTCACACGTCGTCTTCTCATCTTTAAGCCGGTGCTGTTAGGACGGCCCTGTTGTTTCTCCAGCCACCCCACCCTACTTCATGGGCTCCCTAATGGACTGGGCCGTTCCTGGAGCGTTTCTCCCCATCTTATCCCAGCCTTTTCATCCCCATTTCAATGGCCCTTCTCCCACGATGGCTCGCTTCGCGAGTTGGTTGCATGCAGACAGGTCGTCCTCTCATTGTGACTGCTTTCCCCTGTGATACACGTTGGGAGTCTGGAACAGACAGATGGCCATGGAACGCCGTGCCAGCGGAGCGCGAGGGGTTCATTTCACCATGAAGGCACAGAATCCCGGTCCCCGAAGTCTAAGCTCTCGAATGCACTGAGCACATGAGTGCATGAGAGGCACAGTTGGTCAGCTACTGAAGCTCGGCCTGGATGAGGGGTCTCCTGGGTGATGGGGGCCTCCTGGGGGGTCTCCTGGGTGAGGGGGTCTCCTGGGTGAGGGGGGGTCTCCTGGGTGAGGGGGTCTCCTGGGTGAGGGGGTCTCCTAGGTGAGGGGGCCTCCTGGATGAGGGGGGGTCTCCTGGGTGAGGGGGCCTCCTGGGTGAGGGGGTCTCCTGGGTGAGGGGGTCTCCTGGGTGAGGGGTCTCCTGGGTGAGGGGGTGTCCTGGGTGAGGGGTTCTCCTGGGTGAGGGGGTCTCCTGGGTGAGGGGGTCTCCTGGGTGAGGGGGCCTCCTGGGTGAGGGGGTCTCCTGGGTGAGGGGGTCTCCTGGGTGAGGGGTCTCCTGGGTGAGGGGGTGTCCTGGGTGAGGGGGTCTCCTGGGTGAGGGGTCTCCTGGGTGAGGGGGGTCTCCTGGGTGAGGGGGTCTCCTGGGTGAGGGGGGGGTCTCCTGGGTGAGGGGGTCTCCTGGGTGAGGGGGTCTCCTGGGTGAGGGGGCCTCCTGGGTGAGGGGTCTCCTGGGTGAGGGGGTGTCCTGGGTGAGGGGTTCTCCTGGGTGAGGGGGTCTCCTGGGTGAGGGGGTCTCCTGGGTGAGGGGGTCTCCTGGGTGAGGGGGGGGTCTCCTGGGTGAGGGGGTCTCCTGGGTGAGGGGGCCTCCTGGGTGAGGGGGGTCTCCTGGGTGAGGGGGTCTCCTGGGTGAGGGGTTCTCCTGGGTGATGGGGTCTCCTGGGTGAGGGGTCTCCTGGGTGAGGGGGTCTCCTGGGTGAGGGGGGGTCTCCTGGGTGAGGGGGTCTCCTGGGTGAGGGAGGGTCTCCTGGGTGAGGGGGGGTCTCCTGGGTGAGGGGGTCTCCTGAGTGATAGGTCTCCTGGGTGAGGGGGTCTCCTGGGTGAGGGGTCTCCTGAGTGAGGGGGTCTCCTGGGCAGAGCACCTGTGGAGGAGCCAGGGTCTGGGAGAAGATGGGGGAGGCGGCATTCCTTGTGCTGGCTGAGGGAGGCCTGCAGAGGCCGGCTGACTGCGGGGAGGACCTGGGGTTCAGGGCAGAGGCGGCCCCCGCTCCTCTAGCACATTCAATTGGAGTGAAAGAACAAGAGATGGGCTCCCTGTGTGGCAGTGGAGGAGATGCAGCTCCATTCTGCTCTCGAGGCACGCTGAAGCCTGGGGTGGCAGGGGCCTGAGGTCCTAAGCAGAGGGAAGAATCTGCTGGCTGACCCAGGATCCTGGAAACCAGCTGAGGAGGAGGAGGAGCCGGAGGCGATGCCCTCCACCTCCCCTGTGCTCTGAGTACCCAGACTACCACCACCGCCCGGACGGGTTTGCTTCCAGAGGGAACCACTGACGCACAGAAACCTGACAGGATAAATTCCCCCGGAAATTAAACAGTTTCCGTTTGCTGAGGTTCAGTCAGGGCTGAGAGTGTCCCGATGTGGGCGCAGATAGGGCAGCTAAAGTCATGGCCAGTAAGAGCCCTACGTGCCAGGGTCTGAGGGCCTGGGGAGGGAGATGGCGCTGCACGTTTGATGCACAAAGGAATGGGTCTGCACATGCTCCCCGAGGCCTCCCTCCCTCCCTCCCATGTCCTCTCTCCTCCCTCCCGTCCTCCCCCCTCCCTCCCTCCCTCCCCCCTCCCATTTTCCCCCCTCCCTCCCCCTCCCTCTCTCCCTCTCCCCCCTCCCCCCTCCTTCCCTCCCTCCCTCTCTCCGATTAGGGTGTGCCAACAAATTAGGACTTCCCATTAGTCCTGTTGGAAATGGCACCTGCTCACCCGGAGAGGTGTTGGGTGACACTGCCTTGAGCCGGTGCGTGGAGAAACGTCTGCCAGGCGTCTGGGCCACACCCGACTGGCCGGTGCCACTGGGATTTGATCATGAAGCTTGTCACAGGCCCTGAGCATGCAGCAAATGTATCCGAACACAGCCCGGAGTGCTTGACAGGGTCTCCTTACCGCAGACAGGGAAGCCGCGACCAGGAAGATGAGCAGGGGGCTGGGCCCAAAGGCCGAGAGGACTGGCCAGAGGCACCCTCAGTGTCCCTCAGCAGCAGAGCCAATGTGTCACCTTCCCAGGCTCCCCTCTGTCCTAGGCTGGGCCCCGGGGAGCCCCCATGCGTGGGGAGGCCCCAACTCTCACAGGCAGCTGGTCACAAATACCCGAGAAAGGTGTGTCCAGGCTTACAGCCTCTCACTGTCAGTGAGTTGGCTTGTTCCATCACGAGCAGCAGTGCTGAGCAATCCCACCGCACACGCTGGCCTCACAGCCCCGCCGCGCCCTGTGCGGTGCGAATGCGTGTGTCTGTGTGCACGACCCGCACGTGTGTCACATGCATCCGTCCATGTGGGCATACACCTTGCCAATGTGTGTGCCTCATTGAATCACCACTGTACAAAGAAACGCAAACCCACGGCAGTGGTCCCGTTCCTGGGCTAATGCTGTGAGAACGTCTGTCCTGGTATCCCACGAAGGGGATAAAGTTCTGGCAGGATTCGCTCAGCAGTCAGTTGAGAAGCCAGAGGAGAAAGTGCCGTGGGCAGGCTGGGGCGGAGCGGGGGGAGTGTGTACACAAGTACCTCAGAAGCAGAGGGGCCTCCGTCTGCAGTCCTGCAGCTTGCGGGAGGTTCCGTCTGGGGCAGTGGCTGCTTGAGATGGTGAGTTCAGGGTCAGGTCGCTCATGTTACCTGTCCTCTTTGCTCTGGTCGCTCACGTGTCCTGCAGTCCTCGGCGTCTCTCAGCATCTGCAGTAGAGTCCTGAGCTATAAGGAGGGCGCCATGGAGAATCCCCCAGCCAGTGGGGCGGGGTAGGGGGCCTGCCCCACGTCCTGCCGCTCTGAGCATCTTCCAGCAGCTGAGCAGAGGGACAGTCTTTTAATGAGCTGATTCCACTGTTTTTAGTAGTTTTGTTCAACAAAGGGTGTTGGCTGCGGTATGTCTCAGTCGTATTTTAATCAGTTCACACCTTCTATTGCTTTCTCTTCTTTTCCTCCTAGTATCCCTGCTATTCAACCACCTTCAGTGAATCTCTTTATGCCATTTTCACACGTACACACAGTGTATTTTGGTATTATTCACCTTTTACCATTTTTGTCTCCTCCCTCTACTCCGCCCCCATCCTCCCGGTCTCTTTACCCTGTGTTAATATCAGTTCTGAATGGAATAGGAAACTTAATGTAAGGCTGCACATTTGAATATTGTATTGGAAAATCCCTGGAAGATAGAAGTCTATGAAGCAAAACTTCCTAAACGGATTCCTCCCCCCTGCCCCGCACCCCGCAAAGCTCAGCAAATAGGACCAGGAATTGACAAATGGGATTGCATCCAACTCCAACTCCAAAACTTCCAGGGGAGAGTGAGTGGAGCTGCTGGAGTCCCAGACTGTAACTTCCACAGGCATATCAGAACTGTCGGCCTCAACTCAGCTGTTGGTCAACTGCATTCCGAAACAAAAACACCAGCTTCTTTGTAGGATTTAAAGAAATCTCAGGCCAAGGGTCCAAGACATAACCCTGGATTGCAGAAAAAAGTGTGGGGGGGAAGAAAATTACTATTTGCAGAGGACAAAATAGGAGGCACATGTTGGAAATATCTCCTGAAGAGAGTGAAGCAGCTTTTCTAAAGATATTCCAACAAGAAGGGTAAACGTCGTTAAGACAAACGGGAAGGCAGACAACTTAGAAGTGAAACAGTCGGATCAACCAGACCCAGGGCAAGCACGACAGTAGATGAAAGATGGTTTGGGAAAGTGTCATGGGGTTGATCCAATGTAAAAAGGAAAGGAAGGAAGAGTTTCTTTTAAAGGATGAAACACGCGTCTAGCCACATCCGAGTAACGCTGGGAGGCTGGAGGTGAGGGTCCTGATGCCACCTGGGAAGAGAACATGGCGCTGCTCATGGGATCACGAGCACCTGAGCTCCGACATTCCTCAGCCTAAGGTATGGAAGCCAAAGAGCAGTGGAACGACATTGCTAAAGTGCTGAAGAAATGTCTTGAGCACAGAATTTAATCCGTGAATTAGATGGAATACAGCTCTTCTCAAACAAAGGAAAACTGGGAATTCGGGGTTTTTTGGTAAATTATCTTCAATTCCTTATCCAAAGAGTTATTCAATTCGTTGTGTCAGTTTACGAATACGCTGCCTCTTGGTCAATGCCATGTTTCATTCTCCCCTCACCCCTCCAATTCTACTCACTCCCTGAAGTACATACATAGCACATCGTGGCTGCATTTGGGGATTCATTCTTTAACAGATTTGTAATTATGTAATTTCTAAAAAATGTTTTCCTCAGATAGAACTTGGAAAATCCAGAGTAAAGAAATAGCCATGGAAATGGAAAATGCCAGGAAGAGGCAATCAATGATTCTCCCGTGGAACCCTTTAAACCATGCTTGACACTGGAAAGCAAAAGTGTACCATGCCCAGAGGGGATTCCCGCTGCCTCTAGAGGGGGAAACAAGTCACTGTGACATGGGGGGGGGGGAAGCGGCCCAGCGCAGGTCAGCCCCCCACTAGGGAGTGTCACGTGGTAGCTTGACGGAGAAGACGCACAGCAGGGCGGCAGCAGCTCACCTAGAGATGTCACGTGTGGACGTGCCCCACCAGAAACAAAAGAAAAATGACACGCTTGCACGCCAAAGAGGCTAAGTCCCACTGGGGCAGGCAGGCCTGGGCCTCTCCTCTCAGAAGTGCACAGGAGGAGGACACAGAGCAGGGGTGTGTCAGACACGGTGGAGAAGCACAGCCGGGCATCGGATGGACTTCCACTGGACGCGCTGCCCCCAGCACGGGCCTGCGCTCCTTCTGAGGACAGACGCCTGCGGCCTTGGCCGTAAAGCAGAACAGACTGACCAGGACTGCGGCCATACAAAGCCTGGGCTGCCAGGCTTGAAGAGTTACAGACGTCGAGTAGGAAACCTGCCCCGTAGGCAGGAAATGAACCATGTAGTGTGGAACAAACCACGGCTGACGCCCGGGAAATGGAAAGTTGAGGCAGAATGAAATAAAATCGAAACATAAACACTCGTGGGAGGCAGCCACAGCAGCACCAAGAGTAAACTTGATAGCAGTAACGGTTCACACGAGAAGAGAGGATGGTCTAAAGTCAATCTTCTCACTTTACATTCATTAACTAGAATAAATTACCAAACAAAATCCCAACGTTCAGATTTGCATCTGAAATCTCAGGATTTGGGAGGCAGGGGCCAGAAGAGGGAGAATTCAAGACCAGCCCAAGATTCAGAGTAAGATCCTGTCCCAGAAAAAATTAATCAGCAAAACAAAATTAAAAAATCCAGCATGAATACAAGGCGGAAAATAATAAAGATGAGCGGAAATGAACGAAACCGAAATCACAGATACAATGAAGCCAAGAATGAAACCAATATGCAAACACCAAGACAGGCAAAGACAGCAGAAACAGATCAGCAAATCCGTCTTGACCATGGTGTCCCCACAAGCCCACACCCAGTGCAAGGCAACAGGAGACGCTGCCAACTCACCCGCCCTGGGCACTGGACAAGCATGCCACCCCCGGGAGGCCACACTGCCCCCGCTAGGCAGCAGGCTTCCGAGTCCTGCTGAGACAGCTCCAACCAGCTGAGTCCCTCTGGAAAACAAATACCAGGATGAGAGGATTCCAGTGATAAATTCTCTGAAATGTGTAGACATCTCTATCTATCTATCTATCTATCTATCTATCTATCTATCTATCTATCTATCTATCCCCATCCATCCATTCATCCATCCATCCATCCATCCATCCATCCATCCATCCGTTCATCCATCCATCATCTACTTCTCTCTGTCTACCTATCTCCCCCCCCCTCTCATTCTCTACCTCTGTCTAGTGAGTATAGCTGATCTGTGCGTGCATACCTAGTGTGTTTTAGAAAAGGTGTAGATACCAGATATTCCCTGGAGAATCCCCTGCTGTAGCGAACGTCTCCTGAGGGTTCCCATCTTCCTCAGAAATGTTTCGAGGAGAAGACGAGCTGAGCATGGCGGCTCAAGCCTGTAATCCTAGCTACTTGGGGTAGAGATCAAAGTGTCGTGGTTCAAGGTCAGCGTATGCATAAAACAGTTCAGAGACTTGAGCTGACTGGATGGCTGGGTGCAGTGGCCCCATTTGTAAGGAGAGCGCAGCCGACCGGGGCGGGGGGGGGGTCACTGACGTCCCCTCAACACGGGAAGTGCAGGTAGAAAGACCACATCCCAGGCCTGTGCAAGGGCAGGCGAGCCCCGCCCGCCCGCCCGCCTGCTGGGGTTTACCCTGGGAAGGCACAGTTATTCCGTATTCAAAATCAGTCAGTGCACTGCATCCCATGGTCAGTTGAGTGAAGACAAGCATGCCTTGAAGTAAACGAACATGGAACAAAACGTAGTGTAAAAACCTTTGGCAATACACAGGAACATGCAGACAGAGACAGACAGACACACACACACATACACACAAACACACACAAACATGCCACACACACACCACACACACACCATACACACCACACACAAATCACACACAAATCACACGCACACACATATACCACACACACCACACACACCACACCACACACCACACACACACCACATACTACATACTACACACCACACACAAATCACACATACACACATACCATACACACAAACCACACATACCACACCACAGACTATACACACACCACATACCACATACCACACAGCACACATAAATCATACACACATACCACACACACACACCACACACACACACCACACACATACACCACACACACACCACACACACCACACACAAATCACACACAAATCACACGCACACACACACCACACCACACTATACACACACCACATACCACATACCACACACCACACACAAATCACACACAAATCACACACACACACATACCACACACACAAACGACACATACCACACCACACACTATACACACACCACATACCACATACCACACAGCACACACAAATCACACACACATACCACACACACACACCACATACACACACCACACACAAACACCACACACACACCACACACAAATCACACACAAATCACACGCACACACATATACCACACACACCACACACAAATCACACACACCACACACACACACCACACACTATACACACACCACATACCACATACCACACACCACACACACACCACATACCACATACCACACACCACACACAAACCACACATACCACACCACACACTATACACACACCACATACCACATACCACACAGCACACACAAATCACACACACATACCACACACACACACCACATACACACACCACACACATACACCACACACACACCACACACACCACACACAAATCACACACAAATCACACGCACACACATATACCACACACACCACACACAAATCGCACACACACACACCACACCACACACTATACACACACCACATACCACATACCACACAGCACACATAAATCGCACACACATACCACACACACCACACACACACCACACACACACACACACACACACATGAGGTGTTTATCTGCCACACGAATGACGAATGAGGATGAGGATGAAGAGATTTGAGCCTCTGCCTGCTGAGCCCCAGCAGAACGGTGGGAGACAGTGGGAGCCTGTGTGGGAAGAAGAGTGGGTGTGGGACTGATTCTGGGGGGTGGGCCGTGGACCAGGGCCTATGGGAAGCCAGCGAAAGCCCTCGCCACGGGGTTCTTCTTGGTGAAACGTGTTAGAGAGGCTAGTCAGGATCACACCTGTGATCCTAGCTACTCAGGAGGCTGAGATCTGAGGATCAAGGTTCAAAGCCAGCCCGGGCACAAGAGAACCCGAGACTCTTGTTTCCAATTAACCTCTAGAAAACGGGAAATGGGGCTTGACTCCAGGGTAGGGTGGTAGCCTTGAGCTGAAGAGCTCAGGGACAGCACCCAGGCCCAGGGGAAGGGTGGTAGCCTTGAACTAAAGAACTCAGGGACAGTGTCCAGGCCGAGTTGAAACCCGATGACCCACAAAAAAAGAAGAAGAAAAAGAAAAAGAGGAAGAAGAAGAGGAGGAGGAGGAGGAAACATCCACTCTTGACGTGATTCATTTTGCCATTTTTCTCTCCCTTGGGTTTGTCATTTGTCATTAAGCATAAACACTCACCTAGCCGAGACCTCCATCCTTGGGGTTTTCCTGCTTTTGTGCAGCTGCCAGCAGCTCCGCCCTGGGGCCAGAGGTGGGAGGGGCTGTGTTGGGACAGATCACCCTGCACCTTGGCATAGGTGTTGAGCCCAGTCCTTGGCTGCCATGCCTCAAGCTCACTGCTGTCCAGCCACAGAGGTCGACGCGGAGAGCCGGCTTGCCAGAGCACCATGGCCAAGCCTCCCTTCTGGGCAGCCCTGGCAGCTCTCCAAGGTGCTGAGCCCAGATGTCTGGGCCCAGAGGGGACAGGGTGGTGACGGGAGGGCGTGGCCTCTGGGCCAGGCGGCAGAGGGTCCTGAACAAGCTCCCCTGGGGGCCGTGCCTCGTGCAGGTGGTGGGCTCGAGACAGGGACTGGAGTAGTCTGCCCAGGGCCAGGCACTTGCTGGCAGGGCAGACAGGAGGAGGGACCACACACCTCCATGCCACAGAGCCCACGTCCCACGGAGGCCTTTTGAGCTCCACATGGAAGCTCCCTCCCGCTGTTCTTTTTAAAACTCAAGCTGGCCATGTGCCAACCCCCAACAGGGGCTGTGCCCAGCAGCATGGGAACCAGGGAGCCGCCAGGGACGCTGTGTTCCTGGGCCAGAGCTGGTGGGGGCAGGCGAGGCCCAGGCATGGGTGAGGCGGCCTGAGAGGTGCTGGTGAGACATGATGGAAACACAAGGCCCCTGAGGCACAAGGGCACGGTTTTCCTGCATGCTGACACAGACGAGCTGCTACCCAGATCCAGTCCTGACGAAGGGGAGACCGGGTTGGGTGGAGGAAGAGATGTCTACACACACACGGTAGAACTGCTCAGGCAAAACGGGGTGAGCATTCCGATCCCCCAAAACTTAGCATCTGAAATGTCCCAAACCCCAGCTGGGGTGTGTGACACGCCACAGCCAGAAGCACCGGACATACAGGGAACAGAACAGACTTCACTTTTATCTGTGGGCCTTAACTGGAAGACAAGCTATTACACACACACACACACACACACACACACACACACACACACACACACACACACACACACACACACACACACACGTCTAGAATCCCAAGCATTTGTGGTGAAGAGTCCACCTGTCCACCTGTAGTGACAGACACAGAGGCAGGCCTGGAGGGAGGCCAGGACTGCTCAAATCCCACGGGAGTCTTGGGGGGACCCAGAATCTTGCACGTCAGGACTGAAGCTGGCCGGTGGCTTCGCTCTGGAAAGGAGGCTTTGGCGTCCACGCCCACATCTTCTGGCTGCCCCCTGTGAAATGGCAACTCCAGTCACCCGCTTCTAAATCAACTTCGTAATTACGGGTGCCACACTACATCTCCCAAATAATTAGGAAACAGTCTGGGAATCACCGGTTATGAGATGTAACCAGAGTTCCATGAGGCTTTTAATTTGCATAGTTATAAATAATGTTAAATGCCCAGGAGCTTCAATTAAAAGATGTTTACTTGTGGAAAAGGAAAATGTGATGGGGGAGGCTTATTAGCAAGGACTTGAAAGAGGAAAAGAGAGGAGGGGGCTCGGCTAACCCTCTCATGCAGGCGGGGCGGGTCAGGGCGGAGGCTTAGATGTCCTGGTCAGAAACTGCGACAGACATTCTAGTGTCTGAACTGATCTTCGGTCCCTTGTTTTTGAAGGTTTGAGGCGCTTGCAGGCTGTTCTCTCAGCGTTAGCCCAGAGATTAGGCAGTGATTTCAACTCTTGTCCGTTCCCAGGAGAGGGGTGGTTTCGCCCCTCTCCTCCTGCCTGGTCGGTGTCATTCCTCCTACTTCACGCCTCCCGTCTAGCTGGTCAGCGCAGGCCTGGGCCAGGTGCACTGTAAGCCATCTGAGCAGGGGCCACAGCCCCTTCTGGAGGGACATCTCCTGAAGCTGCAGGAGGCTGCCACCAACGCATTCTCAGAGAGTTGATGGTCCTCTCCCCGTCACGCAGCCCACAGCCGGCCAATGTGGAGCTAAATCCAGATAACGGCGAGGGATTTGTCAGGTGAGCCTTGCGGGAAGACTGTCCTGACAAAGGCTGGCGGCCAGGGGAGGCTGAGGCGGCCATGGACAGGAAGGGAGGTGGGGTCTGGCTGTGCTGGGCAGGGGAGCTTGGCTGAGGTGCTGTGCAGCCTGACAGGAGCCCGTGGTCCAGTGGCCGCCAGAGCTGTAGGAGCTCAGACCTGTGTGTCCTGTGTGTGGGGCTGGGGCAGAGCCCTGGAGAGGCCTCTCCACGTCTGCAGGAGACGGGAGGGAGGGAGGGGAGGGCCGCTCTACAGGGACTGTGACGCTGGGGCAGGGCTCAGTGGACCCCCCGCTGAAAGGCAGTGAGGTCCTTGTACAGTGACTCTAGAGAAGGGTTGACCACACTGCAGCGGTGTGGATTGCGGGGAGCACTGCCTGCCACGGGCCCGTGGCAGAGCCCAGAGGTGAGGTGGAAACATCGAAGGGGTCCGCTGGTCAGCTGCTTTGGTTTTAGAGGGGCTGTCGGACTCCGGGGACCCTGTTGAGTCAGGGTGGAGAGTCTCCCTGAGGGAGGAGCCTCGAGTTCTGCAGACCCTCCGGAGGCCATGGAAACTGTTCAGGCTCCTGCAGGCCCCGCCCAGCTACCACAGGACAGACGGGTGGAGACAGGCCGAGGGCCTGGTCTGCGGTGGCCAAGCTCTGGGCTGGCATCCTCTCCGAGTCCTCCTGTGTGTACTTTAGCTGGGCTTTCATCTACCCATCAGCTCACCACAAGAAAGACTCTCAGCTCCCCATGCAGCAACTTTCTTCTGTGAGGGTGGCTGGCACTCACTCCGGCTAGAAACGCTGATGGCTAATAGACGTCAAATGCCGCAGTCAGGGATACCACGGCGATTCAAACGGAAAATACACCCGAGAAGATTACCAGGGGGCACGTGAGCCAACTCAGGGCATCAATATCGCGTCGCTCCTGCATGGTGGCCTCTCTGTGCCTGCCCCATCTGCACTCATGGGCATGCAGACTGTGCTTCATTTTGTAGGATCTGTATTAATTTTTCATCATTCAACGAACAGGTTAAGACTGCAATACATCTTAGTATGTCGCCCTTCAATATTTTCTCCCCTCTTTGACCACCCCTTCCCTGTTCTTAATTTTGTGTTACGTACAGTGAACTCTTGGCTGCATTCTCTCCCCTCCCCCTCCCAATCCTCTACCCCTCCTTCCTTGGCCCCTAGCCCCTCTTGCATGTACCCATTTCCTGGTGTAGGTTTGGTTGGGCTGTGTCCCAGTCTTTCTAAAAGATGATACTGTTTCATCTCTCCATGGAGTCTGTTATGCTTCAGTGAACTCATTTGTAACCCCTGGCTCACCACTCCGGGTGTTTACGTGTAGATTTACAGGCACATTCCAGCCTCTACGAATGAGGGGAGCCTTGCAACCTGTGCTCCTCTGGCTTACTTGCTTAATATTTTTTCCCACATCTTTCCATTTCCCTACTACTAGCAGGATGTCATTCTTTTTTGTGGGTGAATAGAATTCCTCTGTGTATACGTACCACATTGTCTTGATCGATTCTTCATCCACCGAGGGGAATCAAGCTGATTCCTCTTCAGCTATGCTGAACTGTGCTGCAGTGAACATGTGTGTGCTGGTGGCTTTACTGCAGCCTTGTTTGTGCTCTGTTAGCCTTGTTTGTGCAAACCTGGAGTGGGATTGCTGGGGCTTAGGGTAGCTCTATGTTAGTCTTTTAAGGAACTGCCTCACTGCTTTCCAGAGTGGCTGAGCAAGCTGACACTCCCACGAACAGCATCGTAGCATTCCCTTTTGACCAGGACCCCTTCAGTGTCTGTTACTCTTAGTTTACTTGATAACAGCCATCCTGTCTGGGGTAGGGAGAAATCTCAGTGTTGTTTTGATTTGTACTTCCTTTATGGTCAAAGATGTTAAACATGTCTTCGTGTGTCTGTTGAGCATTCTCACTTCTTCTTCTGTCACGTCTCTCTTCAAGCCTTTAGCCTACTTATTAATTGGGTTGATGTTGATCTTACCAAATGGTGTTGTGTGCTTTGCTTCCTTGGGTGAGGCAAGTTCTGAGGAATAGTCCTGGGGCTGCCACTCAGCCTTCTGAGACCGGGTGCCCACAGCCCCGGCCTGCGCCCCAGCCGCCTTCTCAGCACAGCCCGAGGGCAGGAGAGCCGGATGCACAGGGAAAATGTAGCTCAGGTCCTGAGACCTGAGTCTAAGGAGAGGTGGAGGCCACAGAGAGGGAACTGTGGCCAGAGGCCGCGGAAGGCCGCCGTGCTCTGCGGGGCCGATCACGGGAGGACTCCCACGGGGTCCTCCCATGCGCCAGGACACTCCTTAGAGCCCACACCTACACCCACAGGGTGGCTCCATGTCTTCTGATTCCTTGAGGAGGAAAGTTACTCCTAGACAGAAGTTTCAAACACTCAGTAGAAATTTTGCTTAAGCAACAGAGGGGAAGCATTGCCTCCGGCGTGCCTGGACTTCCTGTAGGGCAGCAGACCTCCCCAGATGCTGGAAATGCATCTGAGGGGGGCAGCCAGCACACGGGTCATAGGGGCTCCACTTGCCTGCCATCTTGTATCCCTGAGCATCTGGCACCCCGCCCGACGGGGCGGGCTAGTACTGGGGTGTTGATCTGTGCAGATGGAGAGGGGAGATCCAGGGGATCTTGCCTTTAGAGAGCCTCTGATGGACTGCTGGCGGGGAGGAGCGCAGGTCCAGGCTGCATGGCCACCGGGACTGCAAGGCAGATGGAAGGAGAGTATAGGGGACAGATGTAGAGTCAGAAATAGGAACAACTGCAGAGCTGCTCAAGCATGGCGAGGAAGTCCAGCAGCCAGCATTTACTGAAGCTGGCCAGGCACTGAGCAGAGGGCTCAGCCTGCTGACGCCCCCCCGGGCCTCGCAGTGCCTTCCAGGGCAGTTCCCACACAACAGGCAGGGAGATGGTGCAACTTGACTCATTTCCCCGGGTGTGGTAGACCCAGGATGCCAACCTGTCTGACGGCTCCAGCAGGCTCCTGGCAAGCCGAGGAAGCAGAGGGCATTGCCCATCCATGCTCCCCCCTGCACGGCCCACTGGCTGAGTGGCCTTTCGGATTTCATACTGCACCAGGAAATCACTCCTGTAGGGAGTGTCGGGAAGATCAATAAATGGGGACCAGGGCTGTGGCCTAGTGGTAGAGTGCTTACCTAGCATGCATGGAGCCCTGAAGTGGTGCCGTGGTTCAAGTGGTAGAGTGCAGGCCCTGAGAAAGCTCAAGGACAGTGCCCAAGCCCTGAGTTCAAGACCCAGGACTGGAAGAAAGATCAACAAAATTAACCCATTGGAAATGATGAGTGGGGTCTTGGAAAGATGAGTTATGTTAAGGAGGAAAGCTGACCAGTTGCTTGCCAGAAAGGTGTGATTTCCCCTCTGATAGAACACATACATTGTACCCCTCCTCCCTGTGTGTGTGTGTGTGTGTGTGTGTGTGTGTGTGTGTGTGTGTGCGCGTGCACGCATGTGCGTGCACGCATGAGAGAGAGAGTGTCAGTATGGCTGTTTGAGAAGCCACACTCCACTGTCTTTGTGCTTTAGTCACTTTTCAGACAGGGTCTCTTCACTTTCGCCAGGACCAGCTTTGCCCTGTAATCCTCCTACCTCTGCCTCCCAAAGGACTAGACTGGAACACTTGCATTACCAATCCCCTCTTGTTCTTTGAGAAAGGGTCTTGCTCTCTTTCTCTTTTGCTCCCTTTTCCACAGCGATAATCCCACTTGCCTTCCTTACAATATTTTTTGAGTCCCCTCATGCACAGAGCAGCAAGCTAGATATACAACGGTAGGCCAAAGTACACATGCTCTTATTCCTAGAAGGCGTAGAGCCAAACGTGGGGCTGCTCCCTCCCCCTTCCCTCCCCTCCTGTCCCTCCCCTCCTCGCTGGGATGGAGCCCTGGGGCAGCCTCCAGTGACTCTGCATGTCTATACTTGCTCAGACAATTGGGGAACAGCCCTCAGGTTTTCTAGATGAGGTAGCAAAGGATGAAAGTCAGATTTGCTTTCTGTGTCTGGAGCTGATGTTGTTTGGATGGGACCTGAGGCCTTCACCGGGCATGCTCTGGGACAGCACAATAGGGCCTCAGAGCCCCTCCTCCCCCCACCCCCGTCCCAGCACCTTTAGACAACATGAGGACCTGGACTCTACCCAGCCTACGGCCTCAGCAACCCGGATCTGGACTGGCTGGAAGCTGCACAGAGAGCAGGAGACCCCTCTGTGCCTCAGTCAATGCCTAGATGTCAGGCCTGGGGCCCAGAGCCTCAGGTGGGCTCTGCATGACCCGCCCAGCCCCAGGACACACCACTCCAGGGGTGGAGCACATCTTGCCACACAGGCTGGGCTGGGAGGGTGGGGAGCACATCTACCTCTCAGGCTGGGAGGATGCGCAGCACGTCTTCCTAACAGTCTGGGAGGGCGGGGAGCACGTCTATCTCATAGGCTGGAAGAATGGGGAGCACGTCTTCCTAATAGTCTGAGAGGATGGGGAGCACGTCCACTTCACAGGCTGGGAGGATGGGGAGCACGTCCACCTCACAGGCTGGGAGGGTAGGGAACCACGTCTACCTCACAGTCTGGGAGGGTGGGGAGCACGTCTACCTCACAGTCTGGGAGGGTGGGGAGCACGTCTACCTCACAGTCTGGGAGGGTGGGGAGCACGTCTACCTCACAGTCTGGGAGGGTGGGGAGCACGTCTACCTCACAGTCTGGGAGGGTGGGGAGCACTTCCATCTCACAGGCTGGGAGGATGGGGAGCACATCTTCCTAACAGTCTGGGAGGGTGGGGAGCACGTCTACCTCACAGTCTGGGAGGGTGGGGAGCACGTCTACCTCACAGTCTGGGAGGGTGGGGAGCAAGTCTACCTCACAGTCTGGGAGGGTGGGGAGCACGTCTACCTCACAGTCTGGGAGGGTGGGGAGCACGTCTACCTCACAGGATGGGGGTGGGGGCACCTTTATCTCACAGGCTTGGAGGTTGAGGGAGCATGTCTACCCCACAGGCTGGGGGTGGGAGGGAGCACGTCTATCTCACAGCTACAGAGGGAGCACATTTATCCCCCAGGATGGGAGGATCACATCTACCTCACAGGCTGGAGAGGGAGCATGTCTATCTCCCAAGATGGGGGGGGACAGGAGCACACCTACCTTACAGGATTGGGGGAGCATCTCCATCTCATAGGACTGGTGAGCAGGAGTCCGTCTACCTCACAGGACTGGGGTATGGGGAGCACGTCTATCTCACAGGACTGGGGTGTGGGGAGCACGTCTACCTCACAGGATTGGGAGGTGGGGGTAGGAGCACATCTACCTCACAGGATTGGGAGGTGGGAGCACGTCTATCTCACAGGACTGGGGTGTGGGGAGCACGTGTACCTCAGGATTGGGAGGTGAGGTAGGAGCACGTCTACCTCACAGGATTGGGAGGTGGGGAGCACGTCTACCTCACAGGATTGGGAGGTGGGAGTAGGAGCACATCTACCTCACAGGATTGGGGTGTGGGGAGCACGTCTACCTCACAGGATTGGGAGGTGGGGAGCACGTCTATCTCACAGGATTGGGAGGTGAGGAGCACGTCTATCTCACAGGATTGGGAGGTGAGGAGCACGTCTACCTCTCAGGATTGGGAGGTGGGGAGCATGTCTATCTCACAGGATTGGGAGGTGAGGAGCACGTCTACCTCTCAGGATTGGGAGGTGGGGAGCACGTCTATCTCACAGGATTGGGAGGTGGGGAGCACGTCTGCCTCTCAGGATTAGGAGGTGGGGAGCATGTCTATCTCACAGGATTGGGAGGTGGGGAGCACGTCTATCTCACAGGATTGGGAGGTGAGGAGCACGTCTACCTCTCAGGATTGGGAGGTGAGGAGCACGTCTATCTCACAGGATTGGGAGGTGAGGAGCACGTCTACCTCTCAGGATTGGGAGGTGGGGAGCACGTCTATCTCACAGGATTGGGAGGTGAGGAGCACGTCTACCTCTCAGGATTAGGAGGTGGGGAGCACGTCTATCTCACAGGATTGGGGAGGTGAGGAGCACGTCTGCCTCTCAGGATTGGGAGGTGAGGAGCACGTCTACCTCTCAGGATTGGGAGGTGGGGGGAGGAGCACATCTACCTCACAGGATTGGGAGGTGGGGAGCACGTCTACCTCTCAGGATTGGGAGGTGGGGAGCACGTCTATCTCACAGGATTGGGAGGTGGGGAGCACGTCTACCACTCAGGATTGGGAGGTGGGGAGCACGTCTACCTCACAGGATTGGGAGGTGAGGAGCACATCTACCTCACAGGATTGGGAGGTGGGGAGCACGTCTACCTCACAGGATTGGGAGGTGAGGAGCACGTCTACCTCTCAGGATTGGGAGGTGAGGAGCACGTCTATCTCACAGGATTGGGAGGTGGGGGGAGGAGCACATCTACCTCACAGGATTGGGATGTGGGGAGCACGTCTACCTCACAGGATTGGGAGGTGGGGAGCACGTCTACCTCTCAGGATTGGGAGGTGGGGAGCACGTCTATCTCACAGGATTGGGAGGTGGGGAGCACGTCTGCCTCTCAGGATTGGGAGGTGGGGAGCACGTCTATCTCACAGGCTGCAGACGCGGGAACCCTGATGTGCCCTATTTATTATTTATTCAACTTTGACACTACATTAAGCAACCTCCTAAGGGAAGTGCAATTGGATTCACATGAATTAAAGCACACACAGGGATGAGGCCACAACAGGAACAATTTAATTTAAAATGATAGAGCGACGTCGCCAGCTTCCAAAGGAAACAAGAAATAGATCGTCTGCTGGAAGAGAACGTCCTCGCCGGAGCTGAGGGCCGCGCGGGGCCCACAGCCCGGTGCCTGGGCAAGGCGGCTTCCTGCTCTCCCGCAGCACAGAAGCAAAACCAGGGACTCAGGGGCACATGGTGGCAAGGCAGCCAAGAGTTTCCTTGACCAGCTCAGCTCTCTGGGCTGCCGTTTTACACCACCTCTCCCCCACCCTGCCCCTCTGTTTGCTTTTTTCCTTCAGGCAATTTGTCAGGTTGTGACTGGCTTGTGTCACACAGGCCAGCCCTCCGCTGGGCTATAGCCACAGGATGGTGGGCTGGCCTGAGACACCTCTATGTCCCCCTGTCTCTTCCCTCAGCGCCAGGGGCCATGGTCACTGCAGTACGTTTCAGTCCCAGCATACCTTCCATCCAGCCATTTCTGCCTGCCTCTGCCCAAGAGGCTTGGCCAGCCCCAGTCAGTGTCTGTCCTCGTGCGTGGGGCAAGGGCTGTGTCCCCGGAGGCCACCGGCCCTCAGCACACGCTCAACACGTCCCAGCAGTCCAGGCACTGGCTGGCTGCCCGTGGCTCCACCCAGTTCTGTCTGCTCCACTTGTTTGTCCCACGAGAAGTTTAAGACCCCCACATGCAGAGGGGCTTGCGGCACGGGTCACAGCAGACAGTACCTACCCGCTCTGGGAAGCGAGGACTGGAATTGGGGGCTGAACTTCCGTGCTGTCTGGAGATGAATTCTGGGGTCACTGCGGCCAAGGAGATCAGCCCATCTCTGCCCCCAGGCACACCCACCCACCGCTCCGTCCTTCTTCTTCTTCTTCCAGTCTCACCCCACGCTCCCCCTTCCCCTGCACTTTGCCTGCCTGAGATTTGCGGCCTGCCGCCACTTCCTGAAAGGTTACATATTTTATTTTGTCAGTTAATGTAGGAGTTGTTCCTGTGGTCAGAGAGTATCCGTCAGCGGATGTAGAGGAGAAAATGCATCTAAGCAAGGGCTGGTTGTCAAACGCTTTGGAAGACCAGGAAGAAAAGCTGGTGACCTGGGCTTGGTGAGCTAAAGAATGCTTTAGTGCACCCTGAGGCTGGGGCTTGCGTGAGGGTTGGTCAAGGTGCAAGGCCAGATGGCAGCATGGCTAGAGCAGAAGCCTGGAATCAAGAATTGAGACCTTGAACCAATGACACCAGCTAAGCCCTACTGGCTGCCCCCTCTATGCCAGGGATGGGTGGTGCTGCAGGAAACCATCCTGAGCTAGCACTCATGGTTTCATGGAGACAGGTGTTCAGACACGACATCCATCCGTGAAACGCTCCAAGAGCTCCTGCATGGGTTCCGGGAAGGAGAGAGTGCTGCCTTCTTCCAAAGCAGGGTCAGCTCGAGAGGACCCCAAGGCCCGGGAAGATTACAAGATTGTCTCAATCACTGGGAATTGATTTACTGCTAAGGTAATTAGAATGAGTGAAATTGACTGGACGTTGCAGTCTGGAAGAACTTGGGAAAGGCTGCAATGCAGAGCAAGCAGGGTAGGGAATTCTAGAATTTTTGACAAGCGCACAGGAAGCCAGGCCAGCCCAAGGTGTCAGGGCCTCAGCCAGCAAAGACCCAGGGGCCTCCCTCCACTAGGAGGGCGCACAGCCACGCTCGCGGCACAGCTGCAGCCCACTGTGGAGGGCTGAGGCTGAGCCGGGGTAGTCTGCAGGCAGGCCAGCAGTTCTGGTTTTCTGTGATACCCGGGCCCATGAGGCCTGTGCTCCCGACAGACGCTGGAGGCTGGCGGTCTGTCCAGATGCCGAGCACCCGCCTGCCTGCTTGGTCCCCCCTGAAGCCTGCGGGAAGCCCCAGAGCACCAGGGGAAATCTGTGCAGCCTGGGTGCCCAGAGAGACCTCGCATGGAATGAGGAGACAATGGCAGTCGGCCTCAGGCAGACTCCCCGATCACACACAGGAACACTGCACAAGAACCTTCCAGAAGAGCAGCAGGGCAGCGTTCCACGCTCGGGACTTGTTGCAGCTCAGCCCAGGAGCTTGCATGCTTAGGTTCCTGCGATGCACCAGCCTTGTCACAACAAAGGAAGATAAGGATGGAGAGAGAGAAGCAGTGGGTCGACAGAGGGGTGGGTGAGTGGGTGACTGGATTAATGGCATAATGGGAGGAGAACGGCTGAACGTGCGGCCTGGTGCGAGGGTGCCTTGGCGAATGAGATGGTGAGAGAGCCAGAGGGGGGACTGCTGGTTGATGGATGGGTAGGTGGATGGATGGTATATGGATGGGTGGATGGGTGGGTGGATGAGGGGGAGGGGGAGCTGGTGGCTGGGTGGGTGATTGGATAAGTGATAGAAAATGCTTGGGAGGGTGGGTGGAATAAGAGTTGAATAATGGGGGGTGGGTGCAAGCAGGGAGCAGTGAGTGGGGAGTCCATAGATGGACTGATGGAGGGAGGGGCGGATGGATGGGCAGATGGAAGGACTCGTGCCCTAGAGGGGCTGTCCGCCCTGCGTCTTGCCCTGCAGAGGTGTCGACAGCGGGGGCTCAGGCGGAGGTCCTAGGATGGCGCCATGTCTAGATGTGGAAGAGGCCTCACGGCGGTCGGTCCTGGGTGACAGACAGTACAGAGGAGCCAGGTTCCCGCTTGTGTGAAGGAGCCTTCATGTGAATTTGACCCTGAGCACATTTTAGACCCACATGGCAGGATGACAAGTCGTGGTGAGAGCAGGACAAGCTTGACTTGTTGACAAGAGACCTCTGTCCCAGAGGCCTGCACTGTGAGGGCTGCGCTGCCCGTCTGCGCTGCTGTAATAAGCAGCTGTGCCCTCTGGCTTCATGGCCGATGCCAACGAGCTGCCAGATGAGTGAGCACACAGGAGTGATGCCGTGAGCCGGCCCCTCCTCTCCCCACGACCAGGAGCCCTGGGCTGTCCTGGCACCTGGCACCGGCCATCAAAGATCCCAGCGTCACAAAGAGGAACAGGAAGCAGGGATGGCAGGTCCCGTCCCCCAGGGATTAAATTCAAACCCAGCCCAGCTCAGTGCCTGGGCCCAGCAAAAGCCCTTCTGGCAAGATGGGCTTTGCAGATGGACAGTCCCTCGAGGTACCAGCGGGATCTGAGCTTGGGGATGGCTGCAGGGGAAAGGGCTGAAGAGGCGCCGTCATGGAAACAGCAGCACCTGGCCTCAGGCTCAGCTCAGCTCGCCTGTGAGGCTCCTCCCTGCCTCCGCTCTGCCCCTCCTCCCGCGTCCTCTCTCTCCTCTCTACTTCCTTGAGTAAGCTTGTTTCTCAGCAACCCTAGGGACCGACTCCACAGCACAGCAAACAGACCTCAGGCATAAATCCTCCGCTTTGTAAACACAACTGTAAACAACACAAATCATTTGACCCATCTGAGTTTTTGCATTGGCTGTAGGTGTCTGCGCCTGTGAATAGCAATGTAAAATTCCAAGTGTGCAAGTGAGTGCACACACACGCACAACTGCTCAGTCCCTACACACTGGTGGGTGAACTGCAGCTTCGGGGCTGGGGCTGTTTCCTTACAAGGCCCCGGGGAGGAGAGCCAGCGTGTGTTCATAGCCGGCGGGCAGAGCGCGACTGGAGCGCGCCTTCTTCCTGCCTCTTCTCCCTGCCCTCCACAGCCAGCCATTTGCCTCGGTCCCCTCTCTGGCCCAGGACCCCCTTCCAGTACCACCCTCAGGGCTGGGGGGGCCCTCGCCGGCTGAGGGGAGCCCGTGTTGGCGGGGAGCCCCTGCACAACTGCTGCTGAGGAAGATTACGTGAATGAATGATACTGGAAGCTGCAACCAGGATAAAGAGATGGCGATGCTAAGGAGAAGAGAAGTCCGTTTTCCCAGACAGGCTGACGAGCGATGACGTCCTGGTGATGTCCCCGAGGTCGTGGCAGTGGAGCCCTGAGGCCTGCGCTCCCCGCTGGGGCTCCCAGCCAGTTCTGGATCTGTCTTCCGTGTGCTGGCACGCCCGGCTGGACCTGCTCTCTTGAATTTCACTGTTTTTTTTCTTTCTTTCTACAAATTGCCTCCCACACAGGAAACGGAGGATGGAAGACTCCACACCAGGCCATCTGACTCTGATGCCTTTATGTTCTATCCAGAGGGCGGAACGGGGCCGAAGACTCATGAAGTGGCCATCAGGGGACAGCAACTCTTCCAGAGCTGCGGTGCCCACGTGTGGATGGGCTGGGTCTGGGCACTGGGTCTGGGTCTCCTCATCGGATTCTCGCTGGTGTTCTGGGAGCCGAGCAGGTCCAGACCTGCCAGATCTCACAGCAACTCCACCTCAGAGCCATTCCCCTCAAGAGTCAGCGGTGTCTGCGGACCACACGCCGGTCATTTCAGTCTGTGTGTGACATGTAGTTCTAAGGACATACCGAAGCCAGGCTCTGTCCTCCCAGGCCCCGAGGAAGCCAGAGCTGCAGCCCACAGGGAATTCGTGAAGCCAGCGCTTCCCCCGGGCTCTAAATGGAGCACACTGGGCGTGTTGCATGCCAAAGACACGGGGCTCAGCCTGAAGGCTTCAACGCTGGCCAAGAAATACGGAGAACCTGTTAACTACCACTGGGTAAATTCATATTCTGTCAGAACCATTTTCCTTTAAAGCACAGGATTAATAGGAAGCAACTGATAAAAGCCATACTTGCTGTGAAATATTGGGAACCCACTGGTTTTAATGTCTCCTAGGGCTGCCAGCTGCACGGGTCCCTCGGAGAGCTCTGCAGACACCACCTACTCATCTCCCCAGTCCCCACCACAGACAGAACAGAAACACTCCCTGAGACTCGGTTCCAGTGCTTAGCTACACAAATAAAAGTTCCAGGAAGAATAAATCTTGAGAAGCAACAGGAAGATGAGCATTTCTGCACAGTTTGATGAACTTGCCGGTGGTATTTACATACTAAGGACATTTGGCCCAGCCGGGCATGCTGTGAACTGTCCGTAACAGCATCCTGGACGGAAATGGGGAAATTCATAAAACCGTGGTCTGCCCCACAGTCCATCACAAGCCATAATTCTTGCTGGCCTGTTGCACAACCATCAGCTCCAAAACCCCAAAGGCATATGCGTGTGCGTGCGTGTCTCTATGCATGTGTGATTGCTATGTGTTTTTAGATCTGTCATTTCTCAGCTTCTTTTCTGGCTGGGGATTTTAAATGACTTGAGTTGTGAGAAAACCTGTAAGGTTGAACATGTGGATTTTGGAGGGTGAGAACAAATAATGAATGCTGATACATTTGGGCTTATTATTTTGACAGTTTTGAATTCCCAGACTATTCTTACCGCCAGAGCCAAAGCTTGCAAAAGTGTTTATTGTGTTCTGTTGGCCAGAATGAAAAACAAACCTGAGAAATCCTTTTGCATTGTCCAGTGCGTGCACCATGCTTTGTGGTGCCCTGGGGCAACAGAGCTGTCTGGAATCAGGAAGCTGGCCAGCCCGTCTGGCTGGCCTGAGGGCTGGAGCGCCACTGGAGGGGTGAGTGGAGGACTGACCTGCCCAGCATCACAGAGCTTCCATCCTTTCATAGCCTTCGGAATGGATTGGGTTTTCCTCATCCTTCGAATAGGTAAAATGATATTGATCTCAATGTTTTTCTGAGCCTTAACCTAGATGATCAATTCAAAGTGTCCAGTGTGTATTCTGACACTGGGAAGCCATCAGCCTGCATTTCTGCTTCCTTAACCTTCAAGAGCAGCTGTGTGCGTGGCCTTGGGTGTTTGGGAAGGTATGTGTGTGTGTGTGTGTGTGTGTGTGTGTGCATGTGTGTATGTGTGTGTGCATGTGTGTATGTGTGTGCATGTGTGCGTGTGTGTATGTATAAGTGTGTATGTGTATATGTATGTGTGTATGTGTGCATGTGTGTGTGTGTGCATGTGTGCATGTGTGTGTATGTGTGCATGTGTATGCGTGTGTGTATGTGTGTGTGCGTGTGTATGCGTGTGTGTGTGTGCGTGCACCCGTGTCAGGTAGAGACAAGGATAACTCTGCAGGGGATAAACCGTAGCTAGAGAGGAGTGTGGGGAGTAAAGCAGTAACGGTGGAAGCACACAGGGGGAATGTGGAGAAGACTGCTCAGGAAATGATCAAGATTTCTGAGGAGACAAGAAGTTCCTCAAATCACTCCCACCACTCAGGGCTGGAGATCGTAGGAGAGGCCTCTGAGGTTAGAACTGCGCAGTCCACCAAACAGAGCCACAGCCATGGCTGGACAGATCTGTGGTGACGATGGCTGCACCCAAGACAAACTGGAGGCCAGCAGTGGCGGATACACACCGGGATGTCATCTTGGCCTTGAGGTCTGGGGTCCCTGTTTGCAAAGACTTAGCTGGGTGCCTGTGGCTTTTCGTGGTTTCCTGAAGAGTCCAGATAGCACCTGACTGAGCAATGACCCAGAGTGCGGAATAGGAGACCATGGGGGTGCGGTGTGGCTCAAACCCTGGAGGTCAGCGCGGCAAGAGGGCCAGCGTGCCCCGGGCCAGCGTGTGCGCATCCTTCATCCCTCCCTCTCTTGCTCAAAGCTGAGACAGATCTCAATCGCCAGGAGGCAACTACCTGCAAATTACATCACAGCCATCCATTCACCAAACGCTTATTAAGCCCTAGTTCCTGGCATTCACCTGCGTGTCACAAATACACCGACAAGCCATCCAGCCACCTCTCTGACATTACAGCAGCATTGGCATTCCAGTGGGGATGGCAGACAAAATATATAGCATGTCAGAGGATAGCACAAGCTGCAGATAAAATAAAGCATGAAGAGGGACGGTGCTGCCAAGGTCAAGGCCAGATTGCTATTCTAAACAGGACCGTCGGCTAGGTCTAAGTGATGAGGTGCAATTGAGCCGAGGCCTGGAGGAGATGAGGAGCCGGCAATTGCCAGTCCTCTGGCCAAAGTCATTGAGGATGACGGTCCATTTCACATCCCTAGCACCAGCCATCAAATTTTATTCCTCAGTCACAGCCTGCAACAACTTTTCAAAAAGTTTCCAAGAACTTTTCCTCTGACAAAAAAACGAGGCGGGGGTCGGGAATTTGGCCTAGTGGTAGAGTGCTTGCCGAGCATGCACGAAGACCCGGGTTCAATTCCTCAGTACCACATACATAGAAAAAACCAGAAGTGGTGCTGAGGCTCAAGTGGTAGAGCTCTAGCCTTGAGAAAGTCCAAGGACAGTGTTCAGGCCGAGCTCAAGCCCACAACTGGCTAAAAAAAACAAAACAAAACAAAAAAAAATGAGGCGGCCATTCTACTTCACATGTGCTGGGAAATGAACAGGTAGCTCCTCTGGCTATAAGCTGAATGTCTGCTGTTTACTCTGTGCCCATCCCAGAGGGGGCAATAAACTGGTCACACAACAAAGCTTTGTACAGAAGGCAGAGCATGCAGGAACACATCCAGGCCTCACGACACAACACTCGGGGTGTCAGCAAGCTGCTTATGAGTGGTGTGATCATACAAAGGTCAGTGCAGAATCTCCCTGTCAAAGTCTGCAGAGATGGGACGACTGAGAGACCCTCACAGACACCAGAGAGCAGTCCCGTGGGAGGGCCCGGGGCTGGGTGCAGGAGAAGAAGCTAGACAAGTTGTGGTTTGGGAACCTGAACAGAGCAGAGAGAAAACATAAGCGGGAGGTGTCCTGGCAAAAGGGTCTGAGCTGCAACCACCAAACAGGATGTTTCCAGTTTGCACATACAGCCAGATGGTTAGGTTCCTTATCTACCCTGGAATGTGGACTGTATACACAGACGGAAATAGATTTTAAATTAATCTCTGAAGTGCATGAGCAAGCTCAAATAAAAGTGCAGGGAATCTTGATAGCACACATCCAGTAAGAAGATGCTAACAGCTGACCCCTGGAGACTGGACTGGAGAGGCTGGTGTGCCAGTAGCTGCGGGGACCTTGAACAAATGCCACCGTTTCACAGAAAAGGTGACTAGGAAGGGAAATAGGCCCGGCTGAAGGAAGCCAGGAGGCACGTGTACACGGGGAGTCAGACAGGATTCACACCGCCGGGAGCTTATGCTCCAGAGAGAGAGACGCTAGTCTTGACGCTGACCACAGCCGGTGTCCATGTGACGAGTGCTCCCGGGCCAGCCCGGGGCCAGCGTGCTTCTCCCCAGCGGGCCCACTGTCACCCGCCACCCCTGGGACTGCTGCAGAGTTCCGAAGAATCTGTGCTCCTACTTTAATAAGAGACACAGTGAGAGCAAGCAGGCAGCTCATCCTGGGAAAAACAATAAATGAACAGAATTCATATCTACCCACTCTGCTTCTGAGGGAATATCAAATAAGGACATACCATAAGTTTAAGGAAATGAATATTTTAATAAAATAGTAAAGGAACAGGACTATCAGAAAGATCTGGCATATTTGATACAGGATTTTCAAAATTAGACGTCTTATAAATCAAATTTAATTCTCAGTAGAGGGTTTAAAATTGTATTGTTCTTGCTGTTGGGCCTTCGAACTCATATCCTTGAAAGCACTCCATCTCTTGATCCATGCCTCTGACCCTTCTTGCTTTATTTTTCACATAGGATCCCTACCTTTTGCTTGGGACCAGATTCAGACCTTGATCTTCCTGAGTAGCTGCGATTATAGGCATGCAGTGTCATTATTACTAGATTTTAAGATGCCAGAATAGAGAACACAGAAATAATCAACGAATTTCTCATGCCATGGCACATGAAGGAAGACATGGGAAATGAGAAAGATTAACAGTCAAGTAGACAATGCTATATCTACATTTACACATGAATTCCAGGAGACAAGAAAAGGGGAGAGATGCAGGGTGTGTGTGGGGGGGGGTGGAAAGGGAAGACAAAACAAAAACAGTGAACACAATGGCAAAGAACTCCAAATCAACTGAAGCCAAGAGTTGCACATACGGAGAGCCCAATAAATCACCATAAATAAGTATCAAGATACATTAATGAAGAGCCATAAAACTCAAAGGAAGTGAAGACTGTAAAAGCATTCGGGAAAATGACTTACAACCTCAGCAAACATCTCAGCAATGAGACCACAAAAGAATGGGGCTCTGCCTGCAAAGAGCTAGCCAGCACCTCCACCACCCCATGACACACAGCGCTGCAGATAAAAGATATTTCCACACAACGAACCTGACAGGTCCATGCTGTCAGAAAGCAAGCTCTTCTAGACATGTATGTGTCTGTGTACAGACACACATCATGCACTCATTGGTAAAACATACGTGGAGAGAAAACAAATGCAATGTCTATACCTATGCATGGAGAGAGAGGGGGACGAGGAAAGTAAAACCATAAATGACAAGGACTGTTTAGCAAAAGAAAATGGCAACCATGTAATTAGACTTAAATAAAACATTGATTACATAAAATAATAATGAATGTCTAATTTCTGGAGCTAAACGATCTACAATGCCATTAATTAATCATCAAAATAGACTTCAGGAAGGCACTTTTTTAAGAATAAAGGTACAGGAGTCATTCAAGGCCTCAGGGCTTGGCCCTGGCCTGGCGCTGGGTATGCTGATGGGAAATACCCGTCTTTCCCTGGAGGAGGACCAAGCCCCAGATCAGTAAAGAGCTGCTCGCAAGGTCACACCAAGGTTGATCCTCAGCCCAGCTGATGGTCAGCAAGGCCAGGCCCTCTACTCACGCTCCTGGGAGACACGCCCCAGAAAAGGTGCCAGTGGGGCTCTCCTGCCCACCCCAGCCTTGCCCTGCTCAAAGGTCCAGCATGGTGGGGCCAAGCGTTAGCCCTTCCCCGAGGTGGACCTCTGCCTGCAGGCTCAGCTCCCTGCTCATTCGCCGGCTCCTCCTGGGTCCTCTGTTCTGTCCAACCTCAATGACTGTCTAGCATTGGTCCCCAGCTGGGGTCTCCTCCTACTGCAAAACTGTCACACACACACACACACACACACACACACACACACACACACACACACACACACACATCTCCAGGCCCACACTTACACAGTTGTGCCACTGTGTGTGAGCACAGGCCTGCAGGTCCACACATGGATCACACTCTTGCACTCTCCATCCCTACCCTCTCTCCTGCCCAGCCCTGTGTGGCCCTTGTGGCACAGACCCGTAATCCTCCAGGGACGCTGGCACCAGCCCCTTCCCCGCTGCCTGCCTGGCTGGCATGAGGACTGGATAATTGCATCTCCAAGCTCAGGTTGGGAGGCTGTGACCCCTGCGGCGCCTGGGTTTGGACCTGGCCCTCGGAGGAAGCAGTCAAGGGTAGATGGGGCCATTGGGTGGCCCTGGGGACTTGGGAGAGACAGGCCTGGAGCTGGCTCCGGTGTAGGGTGGGTGGCACGCATGTGTGATGCTCTTGCAGCCCCCTCCCCCACTCCTCACCGGCATTCTTTGTGCTTCTTGGCTGCTTTGTCATCCAAGATTAATATTTATTTAGAGAATTATTTTCAAATAAGATAAAAACCAATATTTCAAGCACAAGTCTTACGACTCAGGCAGGAAATTCTGCATATTTTCAAAGCCATTTGTCAAATCCACTCTGGCTTGAGACGAGCAGGAGGGGAGCTCCAGAGCTAGCACCTCACCTCATTGCCTCATTTGTTCATCTGAGTGTGTGTGTATGCGCGCGCTCGCGCGTGTGTATGTGTGTGTGTGTGTGTGCGGGTGTGTGTGTGTGTGTGTGTGTGTGTGGTGTGCCATGCAGTCTCATCAGACGCTACTTTAGGGTACCTCAGAGTTGCCAGCTGCTGAGCGGGTGTGGGAGGCCCAGAGGAGGGTTTGTCTCAGAAGCTTGCCTCATCAGCTGGATAGACAAGGCCAGAGAATTCCTACTAATGCGTTCATGTCAGAATGCTCCTCCAGGATTGGTATGGCAGCTCACGCCTGTAAGCCCAGCTGTTCAGACACCAGAGACAGAGGGGTGGGACTACACGTCAGTGAGAACCACACTTCCACTAACGAGCTGTGTGGGTGACAGTTCTCGCTTTGTAAGGAGGAGGAGTGAGGTCCAGGGAGACATGGGCAGAAATAATGAAAGAACCAAAGCAACAAGAGCTCTGGGAAGAGCCCCTGCCCGGCAGGTATGTGGCCTTGAATTCCAATCCCATTACACTCCCTCTCCCCTCCAAGTCTGCCTCCCATCCTTCTTCAGAATGGGCTCTGATGTCCTCTGCGTCTGGGCCACAGCCCTTTGTTTGGGTTCTGATGTCTCCAAGTGGGCTTTTGCGTTGGAATCCACCAATTAAACCCGTGCTGGCTGGAATCACAGCCTCCCTTCCCCGCTGTGCCCAACCCACACATGTCTCCTTTACAAGGCCCGGCTCACGGCCGTGGAGCGCACACAATTAACCACATACGTCTTACTTCATACAGAAGCAGAGTATGTGCAGACGAGGATTTTTCTAATGGTTTTTAAAAATACATAAAAACTTCTCGGGAAAAATGTCGCTTATGAGGAGAATGGCAACGAAAGCTCGAGTCTCTGGGGAGATATTTAAAGCCCAACTTCTGTAATGATCCTCAAGTTCAAAGTGAGGCTGCCCTCTGCTTGTTAACGAGGCCCACGGCCCCGGCCTCTGCAGGTGGTGGCCCAGGACACCTTCACATGAAGCCCCTGTTTCCCTGTTAAAGCGTCCTCTGCCAGCCCCTCTCACTCAGCTGCTTCAGCCACTGTACCCCCAGCCCCCACCCCTCTCCTCAGGGACCTGGGAGACAGAGATGTGGGGTGCGCATCACTGCTGAGCTCTCCAGCCCACCAAACACACCACCTGGCAACACCTGTCTCCTTCCAGGTGTGTCCTGAACCAAGACGGCAGGAAGACAGGGCCCAAAGGCTTCTCTTCCGCCTGGGTCTTGGAGCCTCATCCAAGGCTTGGGCCCAGAGCTGTCACTGGGTGCCACCATCCCCAGGGGCTCCGTCATAAAAGAGTCCAGAGAGTCACAGCAACCCCCCCAGACCGCTCACTGTACAGAGGTGGAGCTATTCTCCCAGGACCCCAGTGCCCCGCTCTGTGGCTGGCTCCTTGGGGAGCTGAGGCCTGGCAGAGGTCTCTCTCGGCAGAAAGGCTGGCTCATGATCCCTCTGCCTCCCTCGAAGAATCCCCAGTCTTCTGGTGCAGCAAAGGCCCCTTGAGATGCAAAACCTGCTTCCCGTTCCCTCCGCTGGCTCTGAGGCCTCCGTGGACCCCTCCCGAGCACACGTGTTCCTCACAGCTCCCGTGGCTGGAGTTCCTGAGGCACTCCCTTCTCCCAGTCCTCATCGTTTATCTGGAAACTTCCAGGGACCTGGCAAAGCCTCCTGATCCACCGGGGAAGCTGGGCAATGCCTTTCCACGACACCCTGCCGCACAGATGTCTGTCACCATGTTTTCCCAAGGGCTCTGCCTCTGGACCCCTCCCCACCACTGAAGACGAATTCACAGGCCTCTTCTAGAACACTCGGGAACCTCATTGGTTAGTCAGCTCAGGTTGCCATAACGACAAACCAGACAGAAGACGTAGACACAGATATTTATTTATTTATTTATTTATTTATTCCTTACAGTTCCAGAGGCCCGAAGTCCAGGACTGGGTGTCAGCAGAGCCCAGCCTTGGTGAGATCTCTGGTCCCCGACAACAGAGGGCATGCATCCTCCCCTCGAGGGGGAGAGAGAGAGAAAGAGAGAGAGAGAGAGAGAGAGAGAGAGAGAGAGAGAGAGAGAGAGAGAGAGAGAGAAACAGAGAGACAGAGAGACAGAGACAGAGAGACAGAGAGACAGAGAGACAGAGAGACAGAGAGACAGAGACAGAGAGACAGAGAGCGAGAGCGAGAGCGAGCGCGCTGCCTGGCATCTCATTTCACGAAACACCACTTCCTGTGTGGCTCCACGCTTGGACTCACCTGACCCTAGGCCTTGGGCATAGGCCCATGGGCACGGATGGACTGGACAGCCCCCGCCCGTGGTGGCAGCTCAGGGGTGGACACCCGGCCTCCCTGTGCACTCTGGTCCCGTCCCAGGTCTGCGTCGCAGCTCACCTGCTCAGCAGAGTCCTGTCTTCATCCGAGCAGTGCTGTGTTTCCTGGAGCCCGGAGGCCTCTCTCCCTTCTCCACCTCGACTCTCCTACTCTAGTAAGTGATCCCAGGGTCCAGTACCAACCGGAAGGATTTACGGTTGTGCGGCTGGGAACGGCGTGGGCCATCTTGGAGCCACGTGCTTCATCCATGTCCCTGAGGAGACCACCGGGTGACCCTGGTCCAGGTCACAGCCAGGCAGAGCTGGTGGCTTGGTGCTCAAACCACAAGTCCAAGGCACCTCAGGCCATAGGGAGAAGCTCTTCCTGGGCTCACCGATGTCCTGGCTCACCTGTCCCCGGCTCACCTGTCCCGGGCTCACCTGTCCCAGACTCACCTGTCTGGACTCACCTGTCCTGACTCACCTGTCCTGGCTCACCTGCCTTGTCTCACCTGTCCCGGACTCACCTGTCCCGGCTCACCTGTCCCAGGCTCACCTGTCCAGGGCTCACCTGTCCCGGGCTCACCTGTCCCGGACTCACCTGTCCAGGATTCACCTGTCCAGGACTCACCTGTCCCGGACTCAACTGTCCTGGACTCACCTGTCCCGGGCTCACCTATCCTGGCAGCTCACCTATCCTGGCTCACCTGTCCCGGCTCACCTGTCCCGGGCTCACCTGTCCTGAGTGCCCATCAGTGCCGCCCTGACACCCTCAGCCTGCCCCAGCCACACCAGCAGCACGCATGGAGGCTCTGACTTGTGTAACGTGCAGGTGGGCAGGTCTGCATGGGGCAGGGAGAAGGATGGACACATCCTTATCCATCCATGGACATCTCCATGGGCGGACCTCCCGCCAGCGCCTCCTTCCCTCCCTGCCACAGTTCCTGAGAGAGGAGCCGGCGTTTCCACACCACCGGTGCAGACGCCAGGCCCCCAGCCCGGACCTCTGCACCACATGGCTGCAGACACAGGGTTCCGTGTTTTGTGATGGAAATGACCTGGTCCCCCCTCCTCTTCCCGCAGCCCCTAGCCCGGGAGCTCCGCGTGACAGGCCACCATCCCCTGTCAGAGAAGGAGCTTTGCTAAGATGAATGTCAAGTCATCTGCAATTTAGGAAGTCTTAGCAGGAAGGCAGGGTTGACCTTTCAAGACAGCGACAGCTGGCTGAGTGATTTTCAATCCAGAGGAGTGTTACCTGGAGGGATGGCCCCTCCGCTGTCACTGGAGGCGATGGGCTGAGCGTCCTCCATGATGCGTGAGGCCCTGTCTCCGGGGCTGGCTGCACAGGTGCTTCTCCGCCCCGCTTGCAAAGAACCTTCTGGCACAGGTGCTGCTCTGCCTTTGATTTGCTGTGCAGCCTTGGTGGGAAGCTGGCTCTGGGGACACAGCCCTGGTAGGACACATCCCCAGGGGACATGCCTGAAGCAATGGCTGCCACTTCCCAGTGAGACAAGAAGGAAGAGCATGGAAGCATTCCTCTTCCCTAAGGCCTCTAGACAGGTTGGCTCAGCACAAAGCCCAGCCTGAAGCCCAGCCTGGAGCCCGGCGCAGAGCCCAGCAAGGCAAGGCTTTGCTCTGGGTTGCTCCAGGTGGAGGCGCTGGCAGAGGCGAGGCTCCGTCCATCCTCACATATGCAGGGGATGCACCTGGCATCTCTGGCTCTTTTCCCAGAACCGCTGGCAGGCCGGTGCACCAGACTGATGGATTGGGCTTTGGAGAGGACCTTTCAGAACCACCTGAAGACAGAGATTGGTCTGGGGGAGCCTCCTGCAGCGTGCCTGCCTAGCAGAGAGAGATGGGGGCGAGAGGGGGGCACAGTCTGCTGGCACACAGGCCAAGTCCCTTTGTCATGGCAGCACTTGCTAAGTGAGGATACACATCCTGACCTACTGATGGAGGAGGAAAAGCCCAGCCTTGCCTGGGGTGTGACGTCACATGGTGCACTCACGGGGTCCCCTGTCTGCCATGGAGACCTTTGACTTCCTACCACCAGACTCAGCTCCTACATCTGCAGAAGGAAGCTTAGGGGAAGGCCTCCAATTCCAGTGACCTCGCCCCTCCTTCCTCTTTCTAGTGCCCCTGGGCAGCCAGGAAGTGTCCTGCCTGCTGGATCCGGCAGAGGGCGTGGACGGGAGGCTGAGGCCCCCAGAGCAGCCTCCTTATCAGCAGAAAGGGCGCCCACACCGCCCCAGCCTCCTTCCCTTCTCCTGCCCCGGAGAAGTGGCTTCTTGTCCATGCTGGCGGATGGCGCTGAGCTCCCATCTCCAGCCCTGTCACTTGCAGCTGTCACTCGTGGGGTCCAGACATGTGCTCCTACCGCAGGCTGCTTCTGGGAGGAAAGGTGACAGGTGACCCTTCCCTGACCCTTTCCTTCATGGCTTCTCCAAGTCCCTCCAGCAGCTCCATTCATCCCCTTGGCCTTGAGAGGGAGCCCAGCTTGCTGCCACTCATCCCTCCAGGATCCCAGGGGCTCCAGGCTCGGGGCTGGCCAGGGCTGGCCCTCCATCCCTGCTCTGATCCCGGCCCTGCCCTCCCAGTACCTGACGCTGGCTCATGTTTCCCAGCAGACACTCGAGAGGACCCCTTCTCCCCGCCAATCTCCTGCTTCAGTAAGTGCCCTGTGTCAGTGGGCAACCTTGCTGGATGGAGCCAAGAATCAGTCGTGGGTGAGGGACGCCACCGGCCTCCCGCTGCAGCAGGCCTGGAGAGGCCGGTCCATCCAAACCACGACGGTGAAGACACTTCCGGCATCAGCACCCCCGGGGCGGCGTGGAATGTCCGCTGTGTCCACGCAGAGACTCTCCAGAGGTGCCTTCATCACTCCTGGGAGAGAACGCAGGACTTCTGTGGGTACCAAGATCGTGTGGGCTTTGTTCTTCTTGCTTCTTCAATGTCAGTTTTGAGGAACTGAGAGTTGGAGATACTTTGTGCTTACTTTTTATTTAATTCTTTCTCTCAGAATCATAAAGTAAAAGTATTTAAATTCATATTTCAACAGAGAAAAGAAGCCTAACATCTTTCATCCACGTTATGCATTTTTGCTAATTTTTTTTAACATTTTGTACTGGCATCCTGAAGGCTGCAATTTCATGAGTCAGGAGAATAAATAACAGATAAAAATAAATGCAGCTCTCAGCAAAGGTGAGTGTGAGCTCCCTCAGGAATGGAAAACTAAATGCACGCATTAGCCCAATGCCTCAGGACACACCCAACACAGGATGGATGGGGGGGACCAGAACCCGAGACCCCTGATGCCAGGACAGGTTATCTGCCCCCTCCACCTGCCCTGGAGTCTGTACCTGCTTCAAAAGCAGCAGCCCCGCTCACGTCTCCCACAGGAAGGCAGGAAGGAGCTGGGGTTTGAGAATGGAGGGCTGAGCTCTCGAAGCTCAATCAGACATCAAGAGCCTCGGGACCTGCGCTGATGAAGATGCTGATTTGGAGAGGTACAACGGTGCTGAGTGCTGGGCAAAGTTGGCCACAATTTGCATGCATTATCTACCTCCATCTTCTCCCCCTGGCTTGGCGGAATTCTGATCGACAAAAATGATACACACTGAAGATGGACAGCGTGGTGTTTTGATTCGTATGCATTGTGGCGTGATTGCCACCATCACGCTAATTAACACACGCATCGCCTTGTATGGCCGTGGGCTTTGGCCACGAGGACACTTGTGGTCCCTTCTCCTGCACATTTCAGCCCTAGGATGCAGAGTTGTTAGGGGTTCTCAGCTCACTGTGCTCCGACTTCCCAGAACTCTCTCACCGTGGGTTACAGACACCTTCCGGCACGTCTGCCCATCTCGGCTGTCTGGTAAAGAGAGCGGGTCCTTCCTTCCGGCCCGAGGAAGATGGAGAAGCTGCCGAGCTTTCCAAGGAAAGAGGGAGTTAGGGCAAATAATAGCAGAGTCGGGGACCCGGCCCCAGCCACGTCCCCTCAGGAGCTCTGGGAAGTGAGTGGCTGTGACTTGATGGTCAGAAAGCATGGCACCACATGTGGCCCCTTTATGAGTAGGAAGTGATTCCCCAGTGTGGAAGGAGCCCGGCTGTACCCAACAACCCTCCCCACCCATTTCCACCCAGGCCAGGAGGCTCATGGTCAAAGGGAGGACGGGTCCCTGACTTTCCCGGCTCTTCTGGAAGGCAGGACGCATTTCATAGATGGGTTTATGGCTGGAAAGTGAATTCCAAGAGGAATTGTCCCTGTGATGGCCGGGTGGCACCTGGCACCTCCTGGCAGTGCTGCCCCTCTGTCCGGCTCCACCTTCGGGCTGGATGGGCGGCTCACACAGCGCCTCTCCGGGCTCTCCCTGGCAGGGCCCCTCCGCCTCTGCCTCATCTCCGCCAACGTCTCTCATCTGAAGAGGAGGCTGGCAGGAAACCCCTCCCCCACGCGGGGATGTCAAGGCTGCAAAATCGCAGACACAGACAACCTCAGAGGGGAACTGTGAGAGGCTGCAGGAAGGGCGTCTCGGGCCGGAAGGGCAACTGCGTGGGCACCCGGAGGGGAGCCAGGTTCTGACAAGGTTCCCGGTCCCCGCAGGCCCCTCGCCGGGACCGCCCACCCTGCCAGCGCCAGGGAACAGGCTGAAAATAGAGCTAACCAAATAAGGGAAAGCTGGTGTCTCACCTTACAGATACCTGGAGATGGGGCACCGGAGTCAGCCTGCTCTGCCGGGGTGAGCTGCCGGGCCAGGGCCTGCCCTGGGGACCCCCGAGCTTGCCACAGCGAGACATGTGTGACCACGATGGCACTTGACCCGGGAGCAGCATTCCCTGAGGGGTGTCGGCAGCAGCCATTACTGTCTGTGACGGGCTGACGAGCCTGCTGTCCAGAGTTCTCCTGTCCTCTGGCTACAGGGCCGGGGACCCCAGCGGCGTGTGAAGCTGCTGGCAGGGTGGGTGTCACGTCCTCACTGCCTTCCCGGGGTCCCGAGGGCTGGTATTCAAGTGATCTCCTGGTTGGAGGAGCCTCAAGGCGTGGTCAGGGTGGAGACCTGGAGGGATGAGAGCTGCTGGTCCAGGCTCTCGAGCTCATGTGGGTCTGTGTGACTGGTAGGGTTCAGCCTCAGGGAACCCTGGCCACATCTCCTGGCTCTCACCCCGCCCTCACCAGGCACCCGGCCCCCGCCACATAAGCGTCCCCCTCCCCTACCCCAAGGCCAGCCCCCTGCCGCTGCAGGAAGGGGTTCTCCACAGCCTACCCAGAAGACAGCGCTGGGGCTGGTCCCGTGTCCACGGCACGCCCGGCTGGTCTGTGGGCCCTGAGATTGAGTGAACATGTTCGAACAGACTCCTTCTCCACATGGACTCAGATTCTCCGCTGCCCATGGCTTTACCCTGTGGCCTCCCTGTCCTCCTCCCTCCCTATCATCAGGCACCTCCCCTGTCCCCTGTCCTCCCCAGGCCCCTCCACTCTCTTCCATTCTCTGAAGATGCTCACCCTATCCCCACACTTCCAGGAGCACAGCGGGCACAGGCCCCAGGCCACAGCCTCAGGGCACCATGATGGTCAGGGGCAGTTCCCCTGACCTCCCAGTCCCTGGAAGGGACCAGCCCTAGGCTAAATCACAGCTCCCTGTCCACTCAGAGAGGAAGAAAGGGCAGGGCCTGACTGACCCAGGGTGGCCGCCCCAGTCCTCGGCCAGCCCTCCCGACTGACTCCCCGCCAGGCAAGCCCGGACCAAAGGAGGGGGGTCCATTCCTCACTGACCCAATGGCACTGTCATCCATCCAAGACGCTCAGCCTCGAGCCACAGCCTGCCAGGCTCAGGCTGGTGTGTGCATACGGCTCCGCCATGCTCAAGAGGAAGCTCAATCTGGTCTTGCCTTGCTCAGCCCCTGCATTCAGATCTCACCGAAACGCCGGCGTGTGCCAGAGGACCGGGCTGCAGCCCTGGCTCCGGTATTAGGAGCCCTGAGACCCCGGGAGACACAGAAAATCCTTCCGAGGGTGAATCCGCCTTAGTGACATGGAAGAGTTCACGTCGGAGATTCATGGTCCCGAAGCCTGTTGACAGACAGAACAAAGTTCTATACTGGCTAGGAATTACACCCAGTTGTAAATAACAGGGTTTCATAAGACAGCAGCTTAAACTAAGTGGGGGTTTAATGAACAACATTTAAAGAGAAATTGTTAATTGTTAATTCTACTTCAATGGCCCGAGGATATCAGAGCCAGCATCTCTGATTTCCTGGTTATTTCCTTCACAGTGAGTGATTCACAGTGATTGCTGTGTGTCCCCGGCAGCATGGTCAGAGAAGAGGCAGAACCCAGAGGATGCCATCCAGAAGTGCACTCGACCAAGTGGTGAGAGAGAGGTTTCCTAGAAGTATTTGCTTGTTTGGTTGGTTGGTGTTTGGCCAGACAGTTTTGCCTCTGGAACAAAAATCAGAATTCTTTTATCTGAGAATGAAATCGCGATCGGTGTATACTCCAGAGGGTCGAAAGTGGGGTGGGCACGTTCCAGAAGCCATTGGGGTCTTTCACCAGGTAACAAGCCAGGGCCGCGGAGGGCGGGCTGCGGAGGGTGGGCTGCGGCTGGGCGGAGGGCGGTTCTGTTGGGCTGCTTTACCCTGACAGCCTCTAAGGTGGAAGAAACCAGGCAACGTTGTCCAGCTTCACTCTTCCCTGTGGCATGTTCAGGTTTCTTTGTCCTTAGAAGAAGGTCATCGCTCAATCTCAAGGACCGAACGCCTGGGCTCGGCTTCCCACGTGGCGGGGACAATCCACGTTCACAGCTGCCCTGGCTGTAGCCTTGGGAAGAAACCCCAGGTTCCTGTCTCTCAAACCTCTGCTGGGAGCACTTTTCAGGGTGCCTTTTGGACGAGCTACCCTCAACACATACCTCTCACCCAGAGCGCCTGGGGAAGCATGGTCCCCTGCCTGTGAAATCTGGTCTACCGGCAAATGCTCAAAGTATGTGAGCCCTAAGTCTCCTCAGCAGAGCTTCCTGCCTTGCTTCAGTCTCCAGAGCCCCATGCTTCCCTTTCATGGCATCCCCGACCAATTCTGAGGACAAAGTGGAACCCTGTGGACAGCTTACACAGAGCTGGGCCTCTGGACGCTGACATCTCTACTTCTTGTCCCCTCAATGTGCCAAAGCCGACAGAACAGTCACCCCCACTCTCCCCCAGTCCTTCCCTAGCCATGGCATTGTGAGAACCAAGTTCTACTCCCCTCAGAAAAGTCCCGGAGAAATGGGGACCCCTGCATGTGGCCAGGCAGCCAGACAGTCACACATGGACTTCCAGCCCTGGATGGTCCTGTCATCTCCAGGCCCTGGTTGAGGAAGCTGCCCTTGGCCACCGGGAAACACTGGAGGAGGCTGAGCAGGGCTCAGCTCCCGTGTGGCCACAGCCGCTGGACTGCAGGGACCCAGGCTGCGGGAGGCGCCCCACCAACAGAGACAAAGATGCCTCGGGACCAGCCCCTGGACCAGGAAGGCCGTGCCCGGGACCCACAAGGGTCATCTCACCGGTGGCCATGGCATCCTAGAATCCGGATGGTGGATTTAGACCTGGGGAGAGGGGAGAAGGAAGATTCCAGGAGGAGAGTATGCCCTGCTCTGAGAACCGCTCGGCAAGTCCTTAGCCTGGAGAGGCCATTTTGGTGGAGCAGCTGGGGTGATGGTGCCGTGACGAGGCTGGCCAGGCTCTGACCTACTCCACACCACCATTGCCTCCTCCTCCCCTCCTCTTCTTTCCCTTCCTCCTCCCCCTCCTCCTCCCCCTCCTTCTCCCCTTCCTCCTCCCCCTCCTCCCCCTCCTCCCCCTCCTCCTCCTCCCCCTCCTCCTCTTTCTCTCTCTCTTCCTCCTCCCCCTCCTCCCCCTCCTCTCCTCCTCCTCCTGTCATGCAATCCTCCATCTGCAGAGTCAGGTGTGCGTCTGAAGTGCCTTCATCCGAGTGCTCTTTCTTGGTCACTGGCGAGCAGCGAGGAGGAGCTCTGGGCCTGCGGAGTGAGTGGAGGGGCCCGGGTCTCCTGGCAGGGCACCAGGAGGACCCTGTGACCCGGCAACCCCACGGAGGCTGGCTCCCACCCACCTCGCTCCTCCAGGAGGAGGCACTGTGGGGGCATCAATCCCTGCCGCCCCGAGGCCCTGGCCGGTGCTCAAGGCCTCGTCTGCCAGCTGTGGGTTTTCTGGTGATGCGGCAGGCCCGTCTCCATGCGGCACCCGCCCTCCTGGCCAGCGGCTGCTTGGTTCTGGCTTTGCTGCTGAGGAGAGCCGACAGTGAGCAGGAGCTTCCCGCGCCGTGGCCGTGGGTGTGGCCTTGTGTCCTCACAGGGAGCGGGAGGGAGGCAAGCCCCCCCCTCCGCTTCTCTCCATGACAAGCTGCAGGCCAGCATGGGAAAGGGCAGGGGCTAAAGCCAGGGCTGGACCCAAGGCCCTGCCTGGCCACGGCCTCGGCCGGTGAGTGCCAAGGTGGATCGGGGTGCTTCCTTTGCGTCTTGAGGTGCTGCTGCAAGGCGGCTGCACTGAGGTGGAGGGGCCGCCCGCTCCCCACATTGAAGCTCTGGGCTGACCCGCAGCGGCTCGCTTAGCCCTGGCAGCCTGGGCCAGAATCTGCCAGGGGCTCCGCTTCTCTTGGCAGCAGCTTGAGCAAGATCCGACTGCCATCTCCCCAGGCGGTGACGGTGACGCTTGGCCCTGGACGGAGGCCGGGGGTGGGGGGAGCTGTGGCGCCCCTGCCAGATGCAAAGCGGATAGCGCTCTGGGTCTGCTGGTGCCGGACAGCCACGCCCAAGGACAGAGCCCGCGCTCCGGGTCTGCTGGTGCCGGACAGCCACGCCCAAGGACAGAGCCCGCGCTCCGGGTCTGCTGGTGCCGGACAGCCACGCCCAAGGACAGAGCCCGGGCAGGTGAGAGAGCAGGGTCAGGACTCAGCGGCCCCTCCTCCACTGGCCGGGGAGCCCAGGGCAATGGGATGGCTCGAGGGAGGTCGTGAGGTGCTCTGGGCGCTGGTGCCTGCTGGACAAGTGTTTCCACGTCCAGCTCTGCCAGCCAGAGCCAGGCCACGTCCTGGAGGACGCACATCCGAGTCTGAAAGCAAATCGACTTGGACACGCCAGACTCCTGGGTCAGCTGGAAAGAGGCTCTGTCACAACTGCAGAACACGGGCTTTCCAGATGGCCTCGCTCCCCTCGGGGAGGGGCCACCCCTGCCAGGCCCCCGCTCGCAAGCCAGCCAGGGAACTCCGCTCCTGGCCCCAGCCAGTGTCTTCTCGGGAGACAAGGCCCTGGGTCTGGGTGGCCGAAGGAACTTCCTGTCAGGACAGCTCGCCTTGGAGGGGCTCGGATCCTCACGTCTCCCCTGCAGACTTTGTCGTCCTCCAAGACTCACCGGCCATCCTCCTCTCTCACACTCACACCCTCCATCCTCCCTCCCTTACACACTCACACACCCTCTGTCCTCCCTCCCTTACACACACACCCCTGATCCTCCCCCCTTCCTCCCCCCACAAGCCACCCTCCCTTAGACACACACCCTCCATCCTCCCTCCCACATACACACTCCATCCTCCTTCACACAAAGAAGCAGTAAATGTTGAGGATGCATGATCAATGTTGCCAATTACTCTGATTTGATGATTATATAACATACACATGTATTAAATACCATATTGTACTCCCTCAATATCTTCAATTATTACCTGCCAATCAAAACTAAAATAACGTTTAAAAACAAAAAGGAAAAAGGAAGCCCTCCTGTGGCTGCACTTCTGAAAGGTTGTGGAAGATGTGCAGAGCTCGGCTCGCTACGTGTCCTTCTCAAGGTGGTCTTTGCAAGCCCAGCCCCAGGGCTGTGGTTTCAGTTTGTTTGTTTGTTTTGGGTTTGCTCATCTGGTTACAATGTGTTACTGAAATTTTAGCATCTGTGGTCTTTCAGATCTTGTGGTTTGTGTAAACATTCCTATCTTCTTGTCTCATGAAGTCTTCATTCATGTTCTTTGATCATCTTTCCAGTGAGTTGTGAATGTTTTCTTAATGCCTTAGTAGCTACCTTTAAATTTCAAGAAAATTATTCTTCTCTAATAAATGTCCTAACTGTACCTGTTCCTAGTCAAATACTACATGTATGCACATTTTTCTAAGGTGTGTGTGTGTGTGTGTGTGTGTGTGTGTGTGTGTGTGTGTGTGTATTGGCTTTTAGGTAATTTATTTAAATCATGATGTTTACATTTTTAATTTAATTTAAAAAGATTTTGGCTTCAATGCTAGTCCCTTTCAAAACCACTCTTACTCTAAAGTTACTTCAAAAAATGTCCTTGTGTTTCAATTCTAGGAGACTCTAGGACCTGTGTCAGAGCCGGAGGGGAGCTGGGGGGAGCTGCGGGCTAGGCCACCCCATGGAGTGGGCAGGGGCAGGGAGGGTGGAGGCAGAGGGGGCGCAGAGGGAAGTTTAGCCTTTATCTCACCCCCGGGGACACTGACATGCTGTGCACGTGGTCGGAGTGGTGTTCCTGACAGCAATAAGAAGGACAGCCAGGCTTCTCCACCCTCAGGAAGGCCTGGCCCCCTTTTATCTCTCTCTGTTGTATGGATAGTTTTTGAGTCCTCCCAGGGTTGTATGTCATAACTGTCTACAATAAAACCAGGGTTTGGTGCTGGCCTCCCTTTGTTGAGCTGGACCCAAGGGAGTCTGTCTACCACTCACTTTCCTTTTCATGCAGGATCTGGTCCATCCAAGTGCCAATTAACCCAATTTTGTTTTATGATCCTCTTGATTTCCCTTACCACGGGTTACCACAGTGGTGTGTGGACCTAAGCACTTGGCTGCTTCAGTTTCAGTTTGTTTTGTATTTTAACAAAAATTACCCATCAGGCTTTCTTCAGACTCCTCAGGGAGCTCTGTCACTCCGCCATGACCATAGGCCTGCACCCCAGGAGGACAGAGACAGACACAGGAAGTGGCTCGGGTGAAGCAGAGTCCCCTATCCACATCCGGGTCACTTCTCAGCCCATTCCAACCTCACGCTGTGCATTTTCTTCAGCCATTTCCTGCCGTGTGCATAAACATTTTCAATTTTCAGGTTTTGTTGTTGTTCTTGGTCATGGGTGATGAACATACGTAGTTATAAACGAGATCAAGTCAAATTATTTTTCATTACTGAAGTGTTTGGGGTAAAAGGTACTTAAGCAGCCCTACTCTTTCACACAGTTGTCTACAACTCTCAGGCCTTCTTGATAAGAATTTTATGTTGGGTTCTCTTCTTCCAGTTTCCACTCGGGTGCCCCATTCATCTACATATACGGTTTCACTTCCCTTTCAGTTTGCCCGGCTGGGCAAAGCTTACCATCTATTTTGTTTATTGGGGTTGTTTTGGACAATGAAATGTGTATTATTTCATATTTTAGCTTTGAATTCTTTGTCAGTGACTTTGTTGCAAACATGCTTTGCAGGCTGTAGTTGCTATCTTTCTGGTGACATTAAATGCAAAGAAGCTACTTTGCTATGTGGCTTCGTTGTGTGTGATTTCCATGCCAACGCCACGCGTGTTACACCAGAACTGGCACCAAACTGGGGTTTGTTCACAGCACGTAGGTGACAGAGGTCCATCACCTGTGGACACAGACTAACAATGAAATGCCCAAATGCAGACATGCAAGTGCAAGTGAACGGATCCCACCGAGGAGATTGAAACCAGTGTTAGCTGTTGCCCAATCCCCGCTACCGCCATGGAGCACAGCAGAACAGCACAGCGAACACGAAAACCACTCCCCAGACCCTTGAAAGAGAATCACACATTTCAAAGATCAGAAAGGGACATAAAATTGTAAAAGTATCCATTATCAGTATAGAAAAAAAATAAATGAAGTTACACCATTGAAAAATAAAATGAACACTACCTAAAAGGAAATTACTTAAGCAACGTATCTGTTTTTAAACCAGTACTCCACAGCAATGCATTTGTTTCACAATTAATACCTAAATTCATTTTCTTGTGCAACTATTTCCATTTATGGAAAGTCTATTTCTAATTGAGGAGAATAGGGAAGACATGTTTGCTCATTAATTCTGGCTTCTTTTTCTGGTCTCATGCTCAAAGGGGTTTGATCTCAGGGTTTTGTGCTTAACAGGTCTTGCACTCTACCTCTGAGCCATAACTTTAGCCCTAGTTTTTTTTTTCTCCTATATTTATAATATATAACTCATGAAGCAGTGCTTGTATAAAAAAATCACATAGCATTGCAAAAAGCATACAATTTCCCAAAACAGTTTTGGGTTTTGGTTGCATTTCATTTTCTAAGGATGCACTCAAATAAATGGTTTCATGCAGACATTATGTGATATTATCTTTGATAAAAACTATTCCCATCATTTCATCTCCTCACAGCATGACCTCTGATATCCACTTTGTGCAGGGTCTGCTCTTACCAGGACGCCAGAAAAACATTAAGGCTGGATTTACAAGAGGCAAGGTTTTCCAAGCCGTCCATCTCCAGAGATGGCAGATGAGAGTCTGATGACCCAGCAGGGCCCGGTCCCTCTGGAGGTGGGGCTTGGAGGGAGTGGGCATGCTCGCTGGGGCCAGCGCTGGGCGGAGCAGACGCTCCAGCTCTAGTTTAAGCTGATTATTTTTGAGATAGGATCTCCTTCCCTCTCTGGGCAGAAACCTAGGCACTGATCTCCCCATTTTAGGCTTCTCACATTGGCTGATTCCAGCCTGTCACCTGGTAAGGAGTGCAGGCTTGATCCACTAATATCTGCCTTGGTTTACAAATGTGACATCCTTGTGACCTGCAACTCTTTTCCGGGCCCACTGTCGGCTCATGGAGCTTCTGACGGCTCCACTTTCCTCCTGTCCTTCTCTCCAGTGTTGGCTGGGCTGCTCAGTCTTCTCTATGTATTTCTGTGACCTTCGCAACTCCCTTCTTCCTGGGCTCCTGTCACCTTGCCCCTGGCGGACTGCCCTGGGTGGCCGGAGCCACTCCCATAGCAAACTCACCACCACCTGGGGCTCGAGACTTGTCTAAAGCAGATTTCAAAGGAACTGCTGAGACTGGATTACGTGTGGTCATGAGAGAGAAAGAGAGACAGAGACAGAGACAGAGAGACAGAGACAGAGAGAGAGACAGAGAGAGCGCCCACACACCAGGGGAGAGACACCAAAGGACAATAGAGCTCACCGAAGCAGGAGGGAGCCCTCACTGGGTTCCGGGGTGCGGGGCGGGGGGGGGGGGGGCGGCGCATCAGCCTGCAGGGTTTGCGGCCGTGTGCTGGGTGACTAGTGACGTGTGCTCCTCCCCTCTTCACTCAAAAGACTGCAGCAATCTACCCTGGGCTTGAACAGGAGGAAAGGCTGTGAAGTCACAGCTTGCAGTCGTGTTATTTGGGACTGTCGAGAGCCTTCTCTGCCACGCATGCAGAGTGCACGCTGCTCACTGCGGCCTTTACTGGCATGTCCCGCTTTCAGGCCAGGCCATCATTTCTTCTTCAATCATTTCTATGTATGTGCTCCTGATGCAACTCTCCTGCTATTTCAGTCGCTGTTACAGTAGGTTCATGCATTATTTGCATGAATTAATTCCTGTCAGTGGGTTTCCTTGACATTTTTCCATGCAATTCGGAGCTTTCACTCTTCATTTTCTCAGGGCTTATTCTGATGAACAGAATTTGTAACTGTAACTATACTTGAATCTATGTGCTTTTGATTGTTTTTTTTTTTTCATACCCTAGCAACCCAACAAATGATTCCCTACTCTAAGGCCTACATCAGTTATGCTTTTCCTCTGAGATGACGGATGGTTTTGTTTTGCCGTCCTTAGATAATACACGGGGAGCTGTTGCTGTAATTGGCATCAGGTAGGAGCTCATTGTTCCGTTTCTCTTCTCAGACCATCCTGTCTCCTCTCTCAGGTCTGCTGTCTTTCCTAACACGTCCCAAGTCTCATGCAAGCTCTGGGTTTGAGTCTTCTCTATATTTTGCTTCTCTGGCTACTGTACCCCACTTGGTCCTTTATCAAAGCCTTAGGACTTTCTGTAAAAAAAAAATAAAGTAATACAGAGGAGGGGAGGTAAGCTGATATTTTATCTTGCTCTTCTTAAAAACTGCACAGTATTTTCTAAAACATACCTTTTGTATGAATTTTTCACTTACCCAAAATTTCTGCAAATATCCTTTTTAGGAATTTTTCTAAACGTTCCTCCCCTCTATACTTAAGATTGCATTAGGAATGATTGACATCTGAATATTACTGTCTTTCTCACCATAAAGATGAAGGTCTTTTTTAATAGACTCTTTGGTTAAGAGTAGTTTTAGATTTACAGACAAATTATAGAGCTGGTACCATTTTCCTAATTGTTAGTCTCTTACATTAATTAGCATAGTACCCTTGTTACAATTAAGCAAATGTAGAGCCTTTATTCACTGAGGTCCACAGACTTAGTTTTTGTTAGTTTTTATCTAATGGGCCTTAAACCCTTCTATTACTTCTAATAATTCTTCAATAGATTAAATTGGTTTCCATGGAAGCAATTATTCACAGTGAGCCTGGTGACAGAGTTGGTGTCTCCCTGGCAATCCAGGTTCTCCATTTTTTCTTGCTTTTCATTTGTCTGTGCGCTGATGTGGGGTTTTATCACCTTACGCAGTGCGCTATATTGTGAGCTGCTTTGTTTCTCATCTACACTATAAGGAGACTGGTTTTGTTGTTGTTTTTGTTGTTCTTGAAGTGCCATGGAATGGCCTCAGGATATTTAATGTGCAAATAAGTGTTTTGAGTCACACCCTCAGCTCCTGATCTTTTAGAGTACGTGTCTTGCTGTCACTCAGGCTGTCCGTCCCCTCACCATGCAGCCCAGGCTGGCCTGGGACTCCAGCTCCTCCAGACTCTGTCGTCCTCTGCTGAGACAGCAGGCTTTCATTTTCTGTTCCTATGATTTTCGCGTGTGTCAGTGAACGTTCCCTTTGGGATAAACGTGTCCAGTTCCTTTCCTCGTTTGGGTAGTGTTTTCTTAATGTATCATGAGGAGAAGCAGCTCTTTGCTCACCACCCTAGGTGGCCTTTGATGAAGGCCTCTTCAGGCCTTCAGACCCAGACGCCCTGGGTCTGCGGCCTTTGTGCTGAGTATCCACAGGTGTGGGATGGAAGCACATTTGTTACCTGTTTAAGGGATTTTCTCCCACTGCGTTCTGTGGCGGTTTCTGGAATGAACGTGACCCCTGAGCTCGACCTGCTCTGATGTAGCCCCTCCTCCCCCTCCACGGTGAGAGCAATAGTAAATCACGAGGTGACCTGGGCTAAGCACGCATGGCTGTTTCCCCGTGTTTCCTGAACTTCACCCCCCACTGTTTGCACGGGGTGTGAGAGGCACATTGACCACCCACACCGGGTGACCGGCCTGCACTGGAGACCCAGGATCCCTGCTGCCAGGGTGGGGCTGCCGTGGTCAGGAGGCAGGCAGTCGTCGAGGTGGGCTCCGCTTCCGCCTCTGGGCGAGGGCCTGCGGCTCCAGCGATCCAGGCTTGCACCAGTATTAGCCCAACAGCGGCAAGTCTGGTGGTCTGGGCATGGAACTTCTAAGGTAGTGATACAGACATGAACTCAGAGACACGGTAGTCAGTGAGTGCATCTGGATACACACGTGGGTGTTTGCACACAAGGCTAGCACTCTACCACTTGAGCCACATCTCCACTTCCAGCTTTGATGTTTTTCAGCCTGGGTAACCCTCAGACCTCAGCCTCCTGGGCATCTAGGATTGCACGTGTGAAACACCTGGGCCCAGTTCAGTTTAATCAGTTTCTACAGATGTCCCTAATCTTGTTTTGTGCTTTCATTGTTCCTGGCATGCAAACACATATTGAATTTTGTTATTTATCTTCTATCCAACATCCGTAAAATGCTGCCTTATTCATTCCCCAGTACACAGCCGTGTCATCTGGAATAACGGCGTGACGTCTTCTTTCAAGTGTGTGTGGATTTTGGTGTTTTGGTGCCGTGTCGTAGGGACTGAGGCCTTGTCACTCGGTACCTGGCAGCCAGGCTCTGTCCCGGGCTCAGTGAAGGTGCACTGCTGCTTGCTCCCAGATGTCTTACAGAGGCTCTGAGGGAAGTTTCTTTCCAAGACCAGTTGTTTGGAGAAAGTTTATTCTGATTTGTTTTCCTTCCCTTGTCTCTTTCTCTTTCACATGAGTCAATGCTAAGCCTTTTTCTGCAACTGTTCAGATAACTGCACGAGTTTCCTTGGTGAAGTAAACCTTTCTAAAATGATGTCAGAAGGGTAGCTTTTTCATTTTAGTTCTTTTTTTTCTTTTCAAATTAATTTTGCTGGACTCCCTGGTTAATATTTACTGGTGACATTTTTCCTCTTCATTTTTAGTTCTTATAATATCATGTTTTAGGTTCATTATTATAAATAGCATACCTATAGCAGTTTTCTCTTTTGCTAACTTATGATCTTTTAGTTATTTCATTGGTGAGATGAGTTTACTGCCTTTATTTTTCTTGCCAATCTATTTAAGTGTTTCCAGTGATCATACTTAATTTATGGAGGGCCACTTGGCTTTCCTTCTTCCTATTTTAAAAATTAATGTTTATTCCTTTTCTACAAATCATCTGAAGGAATACCTGTATAGAAGCTTTGGGACTATCATCTAATCATTTGACATTCAGAGAGCATAATAAAATCAAATTATAAGAAGAGTAAAGAGGAAATTTGAAAACTTAACAAGTGAACCTGCCAACGGCAGTCAAGAATTCGGTGTACATCTTAGAAATCCAGAAGAGTGATGGGAAAGGGTGGGAATGCTGGAAGGCACGACATTGATCAAGATGCATTGTGTTCATAAACGGTTTGTTAAGTGGCAAACTCTGTACAACTACTTAAGGATAATGATAAAAATAACTTAAAACACCTTAACCAAGAGAAATATTACAAAGGAAAATAACAGGCCACCCGGTACCCGCTCAGAAATTCCTGTGCACGGAAGCGGTCATGTGATCAGACTATGAAATTTTGATTCCTAGAGAAAAATCTCTCTGAGACATCACTGGACTCTTTAAATGCTCAGAGTGGACCCACACCGGGCGATGGGGTGTAAGACTGTGCCGGGGACCACAGCCCTGCGTCCACTCTTACGCCAGTCCTCAGTCCCCGCAGCGCCACCCTGCAGAGCCCAGCACTGTCCCCAGAGCTGTCGAGGGGCCAGTGGACATGGGCTCAGAGGCCTGTGTGAGTTCGGCAAGCTCCTGTCACCAGTCTTTGCCTTGAATCACCATGTTACGTCCACAGTTGGGTTTTATGTCTCTTTGGGGGCCAGTAGGAGAACGCGTCACTTCACAAGTATAAAATGTTACAGTCTACCAACTGTACAAGTATCGATTCTCTATGATAAAGAGACAGGCCTTCCCAGATGGTGTGGGCAGGCAAGGGAGCAGGCCAGCCTCCCCCTGGTCCTCTGGAGCCCCTCCCCCTCCCCCTCCCCCCACGGCTGTGAGTTCCCTCTCTGCTCAGAGGGGTGGCTGTGGCACAAACTCCACCAGCAGGCCCGAGAGAGCATGCGTGAGGATGGAGACAACCTATGTCCAGAAAGGCCAGGAAGAGAAGAAGCTGAGGACTGGCGCTGGGCTCCGGGCAGTGGGGATGCCTGGTGGGCGGCTCGAGAGCCGAGTGGTCTGCCAACATGGGGAGAGGGCGTCTGCAGGAAGCCTGCGCGCCTGCGCCTCTGTCCCTCCCAGCACCCGCAGCCTGGAGCTGTGCACACACGTGCAAACCAGACCGTCTTCATCAAGAGGCTGCTTTCTGGAAGCTTCCTCGGGCGTGGAGGAGCCGATCTGGGCAGCGGGCGGGGGCTCAGCCTGGGCTCCTTTCCTTTCCAGTCTTACTGCTGTCGGCGGTGGCCAGCAGCGATGCAAGACTTGGAGCTAAGGTCACCCTGGAGGAGCCACCATCAGAGGCAGCGCGGACCTGGGGCCACACGCCCCAGACAAGAGGATGCCATCCAGGAAGGGGCAGGGGGCTGGGGAAGTTGCTCAGCAAGGTGGCCGGACCTGGGAGAGCCCAGCTGCGTGCTGAGATCCTCCCACCCGAGCCTCCCCATCCCTCCCCACAGAGGCCGGGCACCAGAAATGAGGACGAGAACCAGAACCTCCCAGGACGTTATGAAATCACCACTGGGGAGGGGAAGAGAAGCTTTCCTTCCCCTTCCCTCCAACCCTCTCCTATCCCTTCTTCCTCCCTTCCTTCCCGTTTCTTTCTCTCCTCTTCTATCCCTCCCTCTTTCTTTCCCTTTCTCCCTCTCACCCCTCCTTCCACTTTCCTTCCTTCCTTCCTTCCTCCTTCCAATCTTTCTTTTCATCCTTCCTTTCTTCCTTTTTCCCCTCCTTACTTCTATCCCTTCCTCCTCCTTTAATACCTCTCTCTATTCCTCCCTCCCTCCCTCCCTCTCTCCCTCCCTCCCTCCTTCCTTTCCTCTTTTCCTTCCTGCCCACTCCCCCTTCATAATTATTGCTCCGTGGTGAGCCTGTGTCTGCACTGAAGCGTTTCACGGGTGTGGCCTGGAGCGTGCGGGTTAAGAGACTCTTAAAGCAAGCCGACTGCACCTCCCAGGTCAGGAGCAGGTGGCTGGTTGCCCCATCCTGGTGGTTGGGCAATGGGGATTTTCATGAGAGGGAGCGTGAAAGACATAGCAACTGCTCAGCAAAGGAAGCGTTCACCTGTCCATCTGCCATTCCCTTCCTTGTGTGTTTGAGGAGCCTGGGTCGGATGCTTAGCCTCTCTGGAGAAGCTTCTGGAAGGTGTGTAAGGCTGGGCTGTGACTCTGGAACCGTGTGGGGAACGATTCTAGCCTCTGGGCGGATGGACAGTCCCCCACTGAGAAGAGGAGCCGATCCTCCATCCAGAGGGAAAGGCCACGGTCAGCCCTTGAAATTGACCTTGGGAGTTCCCAGAGCTGAATGCGGGGAAAACTGAAGGAGCGGGGCCTATCAGAGGGTCTGGAGCTCTGCTCCTGCCACCTCAGTACAGGGCCGTGGGGTGGGGGGGTGGGCGCCCATAAAAATGCATTTCTGACCTTTCTAGTCTGGAGGATCGGCCACGGAAGGGAGAGCTGGAGAGCGAGAGGGAGCGGGAGGGATCCAGCCTTGTACTGCCTGCCCTGGCTCCATTTTCCTCAGCACTGATCAAGCTCCGGCCTCGCTCACAGAACGGGCCGGCAGAGACTGAGCCCTGGGGGTGACAGACAAGGCAGGGTTTCTGAAAGTGGCTGGACCTGGAGTATGGACCAGCTGTCCAAGTCAAGTTGATGTCTTGAGCCTGGATGAGCCCACAGATATGACAGGAAGGCAGAACTCAACCACAGAGAAGCAGTCTGTATGTTTGGTAGATAAATCATGAACAAATAACTTGGTTTACTTAAAAAGAAATTACTAGGTAGCAACTCCTAACAAGTACTCCGCCAGGTAGAGGAAATGGGATGTGTGCCGATTGGGGGCGGGGAACTACCAGAGAATTTGCTGGAAGAGAAGAGGTATCAATGAATATAAAAGAATACACATGAAGATGTTAACAAACATGTCAATCTTTGGAAATGCAAGCTCCATATTAGCATTGGGATTTGACAGCTGTCGGTTGTCACCCATCCACATTATTTTCTCAGAACGCGAAGGCTAAATGTCTAAACTCTGTGGAATGGAGCCACGGACAGGGCAGGCGGCAGGATATTGACCAGTCTTCCCGAAAGAGCAGGGAGCATCCCTCGTGGCATCCAGGATCAAACGTCGTTCTTGCCGCCATCTCCAAGGTGTGCGTGTGTGTGTGTGTGTGTGTGTGTGTGTGTGTGTGTGTGTGTGTGGTTAACATGTGAGCCCGGAGGCTACACAAAGCATGGGATCTTCTTGAATTCTGTCCCATCACTTGAAGGCCTGAAAGGACCAAAAAGCCCAGCATCCCTGAGCAAGGATGGCCCCTGCCCGCCACCTTCCATCTGAAAGGCCCTTCTCTCCCCGTCTCCCGGTTGGGATGGAAGCGCTGGCTCTGGCTGGATTTTGAACCTGCCAGCATTACACTAAAACCACAATGTCACCTCTCCAGACCTTCAGTGCTCTGGTGTGCTCTGCTGACCTCAGGAATTAACTCCTTATCACCTCATTATAGAACTTCACACATGGGTACACACAAATGTACTTGTGCACACACGCACTGATTCCCTGAAGAAGCACACAACAAGGTATGAAATCCTTCCCAACACTGTTTAGGCCACAGTTGAAAGGCATACCCACCGACCTGCAGTGATGCCCGGAAAGATTCACGTCGCGTGGCTGGACTCGGAGACGCCAGACAGCTGCGTGCGCAGTATTGCATTAAGGTCTTGGGGCTGGGAGCTGGAGGGCCGGAGCGGGGCTGTGTTTGGCTCTACATAGCTTGTCAGGACTGGGAAGTGTCTGGAGTCGGCAACCTGGGAAGATCCTGTCCCGGCACGGAGATTTAGTGACATCTCTTCTCACAATTCCCCCTCACGGACCCAACACTTCCTCTACACAGTCACAGCCTGATGAAGCGCTCATCTCATTTGTATAATGCAATTTACAGCATAATTCTGTTATAATTCATGCACCATAAAAGTCACTCATTTCAAGTGCACAACACGGTGGTTTTGAGCAGATTCAAAGTTGCTCACGATCAACACTACATAATTTGAGAAATTTCCATCAATCTGGATAAAATGAACCAATTTCCTTTGGCAGCCTCTTCCTTCTTCTCATTGCATGGGAATTCCGAATCAACTTGCTGACTCCATAAATTGAAGGTTCTAGAGCCACATGGAAGTCTAATCCCCCAGGCGGTAGTGTTTTGTGGCATGCATCTTTAAGTTAGAATGATATATTCAGGAGTCTGGCATGTGGTAGTACATCCATGCTCATTTCCCCTTTTCCAGTTAAAACAAAAGCAGAGTTGTGTAAGCACTCTGAAAATCTGTTATCCAGTTAATAGACCCGTGGATGTTTCTGCCCTTTGGCTACTGTAAATAACACCGACACGAATATCCACATAAAGTTCATGTGCACATACACGTTTCCAGGCCTCCTCTGTGCGGGAGGAGTGGAATTACAGTCACGTGGTGATTTTCTCCTCAATATTTTCACCAAGCTCTCACCATCATGGAATCCCATCACCATGAACAGGGATCCCAATAATTCCGTGTGCTTGTGAACACTCACTAGTTACTTGTCATTTAAAAAAATTAGCCAGCCCAGCGTGTACAGAATGGCATCTTGTTTCTGGCTAGCTTTGATTTTCCTATGAAATGGCTAATAACGTGATGCGTTATTAATGTTATCAATGTGTTTATGCACAAATCCGATACACATATTTGTGCAGAAATACCCAACAATTATTTTTCTCACATTCAATATTCTGATTATAAACATCATCTCAGATGGACTATTTTCAACTATTTTTCTCATTGCATACTCTCTCTCTCTCTCTCTCTCTCTCTCTCTCTCTCTCTCTCTCTCTCTCTCTCTCTCTCTCTCTACTTACATGATAGAGTTGTTGAACCACAAATGTCTCTAACTTTAATGAAATCCAGCTGGGTGTGATAGCTAGACAGTCACTGTCCAAACCAAGACCTCACAGCCTTCCTCCCATTTCTTCCTCTAATGTTTTCAGTAAGAGGCAAAGACCTGGCCAGATAACCAGGGTCATGTTTTCACGCAGACAGAGGTCCAGGCTCTACTTGGAATACATCCTTGTGTCTGGGGTGAGGAAGGCCACCCTGTCCTGGAGACGCGTCGCTGGCATAGCAGAGGGCCCCACGGCTGTCAGGGTTCCGGCAGGCATGGAGCTCGTCAGCGCTGCCCCCACCACACACAGCGCTGCACTGAACACCGGTGTCCACAGTAAATCTGGAACTTAACAGGATGGTTCTTCTCTTTAATGCTTATTTATGGCTATTTTGGACTTCCTGTACATTAAATGAGCTTTAGGGTTATTGTATAATTTGGGATTTTTTTTGTTTTTTCTTTGTGTTTGTTTTTTTTTTTTTTTCAAAAGGCACTGGACCTGGGATTTTGATGGATATTTGAAAACACACACCAGACTGGGAGGGGATCACCCTGCTAATAATATGAGACCTAATGACAGGCGTGGATTCATAAAGTATTATATAATTATTTCTTTTTTTCCCAACAGGTTTTGTGGTTCTCAATTTGTACATTCTGTACTTCATTCTCGATTGTGTCCAAAATACGTTGTTCTTTCAAAGTTATTGTAACTAAATTTGTTTCTCCAATGTTGACTTTAGGTTGTCATTGTAAGTACACAAAATTTTGGTATGTTGACTTTTGTATATTTGTCATATACTATCTACCCTTAGTGAACTCACTTATGTGAATGATTGTATTTGAATTTTTTCAGAATTTTCTATATGCCATATCATGGGCCTTTCCTCGACAGCGTCTCCTGAGTCCTGGGCCTTTCCTAGACAGCGTCTCCTGAGTCCTGGACCTTTCCTACACAGCGTCTCCAGAGTCCTGGACCTTTCCTAGACAGCACCTCCAGAGTCCTGGACCTTTCCTAGACAGCGTCTCCCGAGTCCTAGACCTTCCTAGACAGCGTCTCCTGAGTCTTGGACCTTTCCTAGACAGCATCCCCTGAGTCCTGGGACTTTCCTAGACAGCGTCTCCACAGTCCTGGGCCTTTCCTAGACAGCGTCTCCAGAGTCCTGGACCTTTCCTAGACAGCGTCTCCACAGTCCTGGAGCTTTCCTAGACAGCGTCTCCTGAGTCCTGGACCTTTCCTACACAGCGTCTCCTGAGTCCTGGACCTTTCCTAGACAGCGTCTCCTGAGTCCTGGCATTTCCTAGACAGCGTCTCCTGAGTCCTAGACCTTTCCTGGACAGCGTCTCCATAGTCCTGGACCTTTCCTAGACAGCATCTCCTGAGTCCTGGACCTTTCCTAGACAGCGTCTCCTGGGCCTTTCCTAGACAACATCTTCTGAGTCCTGGACCTTTCCTAGAGAGCGTCTCCACAGTCCTGGACCTTTCCTAGACAGCGTCTCCACAGTCCTGGAGCTTTCCTAGACAGCGTCTCCTGAGTCCTGGACCTTTCCTACACAGCGTCTCCTGAGTCCTGGACCTTTCCTAGACAGCGTCTCCTGAGTCCTGGCATTTCCTAGACAGCGTCTCCTGAGTCCTAGACCTTTCCTGGACAGCGTCTCCATAGTCCTGGACCTTTCCTAGACAGCATCTCCTGAGTCCTGGACCTTTCCTAGACAGCGTCTCCTGGGCCTTTCCTAGACAACATCTTCTGAGTCCTGGACCTTTCCTAGACAGCGTCTCCAGAGTCCTAGACCTTTCCTAGACAGCTTCCCCTGAGTCCTGGACCTCTCCTAGGCAGCGTCTCCACAGTCCTGGGCCTTTCCTGGACAGCGTCTGCTGAGGCCTGGACCTTTCCTAGACAGCGTCTCCTGAGTCCTGGACCTTTCCTAGCTAGCGTCTCCTGGGCCTTTCCTAGACAGTATCTCCTGAGTCCTAGACCTTTCCTAGACAGCGTCTCCACAGTCCTGGACCTTTCCTAGACAGCTTTTCCTGGGCCTTTCCTAGACAGCGTCTTCTGAGTCCTGGACCTTTCCTAGACAGCGTCTCCAGAGTCCTAGACCTTTCCTAGACAGCTTCCCCTGAGTCCTGGACCTCTCCTAGGCAGTGTCTCCACAGTCCTAGGCCTTTCCTAGACAGCGTCTCCTGAGTCCTGGACCTTTCCTAGACAGCGTCTCCACAGTCCTGGACCTTTCCTAGACAGTGTCTCCAGAGTCCTGGACCTTTCCTAGACAGCGTCTCCACAGTCCTGGACCTTTCCTAGACAGCGCCTCCCGAGTCCTAGATCTTTCCTAGACAGCGTCTTCTGAGTCCTGGACCTTTCCTAGACAGCGTATCCAGAGTCCTGGACCTTTCCTAGACAGGGTCTCCTGAGTCCTGGACCTTTCCTAGACAGGGTCTCCAGAGTCCTGGACCTTTCCTAGACAGCGTCTCCTGAGTCCTGGGCCTTTCCTAGACAACGACTCCAGAGTCCTGGACTTTTCCTAGACAACGTCTCCAGAGTCCTGGGCCTTTCCTACACTGCGTCTCCTGAGTCCTGGGCCTTTCCTACACAGCATCTCCTGGGCCTTTCCTAGACAGCATGTCCACAGTCCTGGACCTTTCCTAGACAGCGTCTCCACAGTCCTGGACCTTTCCTAGACAGCGTCTCCAGAGTCCTGGACCTTTCCTAGACAGCGTCTCCTGAGTCCTGGCCTTTCCTAGACAGCGTCTCCACAGTCCTAGACCTTTCCTAGACAGGGTCTCCTGAGTCCTGGACCTTTCCTAGACAGGGTCTCCAGAGTCCTGGACCTTTCCTAGACAGCGTCTCCTGAGTCCTGGGCCTTTCCTAGACAACGACTCCAGAGTCCTGGACTTTTCCTAGACAACGTCTCCAGAGTCCTGGGCCTTTCCTACACTGCGTCTCCTGAGTCCTGGGCCTTTCCTACACAGCATCTCCTGGGCCTTTCCTAGACAGCATGTCCACAGTCCTGGACCTTTCCTAGACAGCGTCTCCACAGTCCTGGACCTTTCCTAGACAGCGTCTCCAGAGTCCTGGACCTTTCCTAGACAGCGTCTCCTGAGTCCTGGCCTTTCCTAGACAGCGTCTCCACAGTCCTAGACCTTTCCTAGACAGGGTCTCCTGAGTCCTGGACCTTTCCTAGACAGGGTCTCCAGAGTCCTGGACCTTTCCTAGACAGCGTCTCCTGAGTCCTGGGCCTTTCCTAGACAACGTCTCCAGAGTCCTGGACTTTTCCTAGACAACGTCTCCAGAGTCCTGGGCCTTTCCTACACTGCGTCTCCTGAGTCCTGGGCCTTTCCTACACAGCATCTCCTGGGCCTTTCCTAGACAGCATGTCCACAGTCCTGGACCTTTCCTAGACAGCGTCTCCACAGTCCTGGACCTTTCCTAGACAGCGTCTCCAGAGTCCTGGACCTTTCCTAGACAGCGTCTCCTGAGTCCTGGCCTTTCCTAGACAGCGTCTCCTGAGTCCTAGACCTTTTCTAGACAGCATCTCCATAGTCCTGGATCTTTCCTAGCCAGCGTCTCCAGAGTCCTGGACCTTTCCTGGAGAGCGTCTCCAGAGTCCTGGACCTTTCCTAGACAGCGTCTCCTGAGTCCTAGACCTTTCCTAGACAACGTCTCCAGAGTCCTGGACCTTTCCTAGACAGCATCTCCACAGTCCTGGGCCTTTCCTAGACAGCGTCTCCAGAGTCCTGGGCCTTTCCTAGACAGCGTCTCCTGAGTCCTGGACCTTTCCTAGACAGCATCTCCTGAGTCCTGCGCCTTTCCTAGACAGCGTCTCCAGAGTCCTGGACCTTTCCTAGACAGCATCTCCTGGGCCTTTCCTAGACAGCATCTCCTGAGTCCTGGACCTTTTCTAGACAGCGTCTCCAGAGTCCTGGATCTTTCCTAGACAGCGTCTCCTGAGTCCTGGGCCTTTCGTAGACAGTGTCTCCTGTGTACTCGACCTTTCCTAGACAGCGTCTCCAGAGTCCTGGACCTTTCCTAGACAGCATCTCCTGAGTCCTGGACCTTTCCTAGACAGCGTCTCCAGAGTCCTGGATCTTTCCTAGACAGCATCTCCTGAGTCCTGCGCCTTTCCTAGACAGCGTCTCCAGAGTCCTGGACCTTTCCTAGACAGCGTCTCCTGGGCCTTTCCTAGACAGCATCTCCTGAGTCCTGGACCTTTCCTAGACAGCGTCTCCAGAGTCCTGGACCTTTCCTAGACAACGTCTCCAGAATCCTGGACCTTTCCTAGACAGTGTCTCCACAGTACTGGACCTTTCCTAGACAGCATCCCCTGAGTCCTGGCCTTTCCTAGACAGCGTCTCCACAGTCCTGGGCCTTTCCTAGACAGCGTCTCCACAGTCCTAGACCTTTCCTAGACAGGGTCTCCTGAGTCCTGTACCTTTCCTAGACAGGGTCTCCAGAGTCCTGGACCTTTCCTAGACAGCGTCTCCTGAGTCCTGGGTCTTTCCTAGACAACGTCTCCAGAGTCCTGGACCTTTCCTAGACAGCGTCTCCTGAGTCCTGGCCTTTCGTGGACAGCGTCTCCTGAGTCCTGCGCCTTTCCTAGACAACGTCTCCAGAGTCCTGGGCCTTTCCTACACAGCCTCTCCTGAGTCCTGGGCCTTTCCTACACAGCGTCTCCTGGGCCTTTCCTAGACAGCGTCTCCTGAGTCCTGGACCTTTCATAGACAGCGTCTCCACAGTCCTGTACCTTTCCTAGATAGCGTCTCCAGAGTCCTGGACCTTTCCTAGACAGCGTCTCCACAGTCCTGGACCTTTCCTAGACAGCATCCCCTGAGTCCTGGACCTTTCCTAGACAGTGTCCCCACAATCCTAGACCTTTCCTAGACAGCGTCTCCTGAGTCCTGGACCTTTCCTAGACAGCGTCTCCAGAGTCCTGGACCTTTCCTAGACAGCGTCTCCTGAGTCCTGGACCTTTCCTAGACAGCGTCTCCTGAGTCCTGGACCTTTCCTAGACAGCGTCTCCACAGTCCTGGACCTTTCCTGGACAGCGTCTCCTGAGTCCTGGCCTTTCCTAGACAGCATCTCCTGAGTCCTAGACCTTTCCTAGACAGCGTCTCCATAGTCCTGGACCTTTCCTGGACAGCGTCTCCAGAGTCCTGGACCTTTCCTGGACAGCATCTCCAGAGTCCTGGACCTTTCCTAGACAGCGTCTCCTGAGTCCTAGACCTTTCCTAGACAGCGTCTCCAGAGTCCTGGACCTTTCCTAGACAGTGTCTCCAGAGTCCTGGACCTTCCTGGGCCTTTCCTGGACAGTGTCTCCTGAGTCCTGGACCTTTCCTAGACAGCATCTCCCGAGTCCTGGACCTTTCCTAGACAGCATCCCCTGAGTCCTGGCCTTTCCTAGACAGCGTCTCCTGAGTCCTAGACCTTTTCTAGACAGCATCTCCATAGTCCTGGATCTTTCCTAGCCAGCGTCTCCAGAGTCCTGGACCTTTCCTGGAGAGCGTCTCCAGAGTCCTGGACCTTTCCTAGACAGCGTCTCCTGAGTCCTAGACCTTTCCTAGACAACGTCTCCAGAGTCCTGGACCTTTCCTAGACAGCATCTCCACAGTCCTGGGCCTTTCCTAGACAGCGTCTCCAGAGTCCTGGGCCTTTCCTAGACAGCGTCTCCTGAGTCCTGGACCTTTCCTAGACAGCATCTCCTGAGTCCTGCGCCTTTCCTAGACAGCGTCTCCAGAGTCCTGGACCTTTCCTAGACAGCATCTCCTGGGCCTTTCCTAGACAGCATCTCCTGAGTCCTGGACCTTTTCTAGACAGCGTCTCCAGAGTCCTGGATCTTTCCTAGACAGCGTCTCCTGAGTCCTGGGCCTTTCGTAGACAGTGTCTCCTGTGTACTCGACCTTTCCTAGACAGCGTCTCCAGAGTCCTGGACCTTTCCTAGACAGCATCTCCTGAGTCCTGGACCTTTCCTAGACAGCGTCTCCAGAGTCCTGGATCTTTCCTAGACAGCATCTCCTGAGTCCTGCGCCTTTCCTAGACAGCGTCTCCAGAGTCCTGGACCTTTCCTAGACAGCGTCTCCTGGGCCTTTCCTAGACAGCATCTCCTGAGTCCTGGACCTTTCCTAGACAGCGTCTCCAGAGTCCTGGACCTTTCCTAGACAACGTCTCCAGAATCCTGGACCTTTCCTAGACAGTGTCTCCACAGTACTGGACCTTTCCTAGACAGCATCCCCTGAGTCCTGGCCTTTCCTAGACAGCGTCTCCACAGTCCTGGGCCTTTCCTAGACAGCGTCTCCACAGTCCTAGACCTTTCCTAGACAGGGTCTCCTGAGTCCTGTACCTTTCCTAGACAGGGTCTCCAGAGTCCTGGACCTTTCCTAGACAGCGTCTCCTGAGTCCTGGGTCTTTCCTAGACAACGTCTCCAGAGTCCTGGACCTTTCCTAGACAGCGTCTCCTGAGTCCTGGCCTTTCGTGGACAGCGTCTCCTGAGTCCTGCGCCTTTCCTAGACAACGTCTCCAGAGTCCTGGGCCTTTCCTACACAGCCTCTCCTGAGTCCTGGGCCTTTCCTACACAGCGTCTCCTGGGCCTTTCCTAGACAGCGTCTCCTGAGTCCTGGACCTTTCATAGACAGCGTCTCCACAGTCCTGTACCTTTCCTAGATAGCGTCTCCAGAGTCCTGGACCTTTCCTAGACAGCGTCTCCACAGTCCTGGACCTTTCCTAGACAGCATCCCCTGAGTCCTGGACCTTTCCTAGACAGTGTCCCCACAATCCTAGACCTTTCCTAGACAGCGTCTCCTGAGTCCTGGACCTTTCCTAGACAGCGTCTCCAGAGTCCTGGACCTTTCCTAGACAGCGTCTCCTGAGTCCTGGACCTTTCCTAGACAGCGTCTCCTGAGTCCTGGACCTTTCCTAGACAGCGTCTCCACAGTCCTGGACCTTTCCTGGACAGCGTCTCCTGAGTCCTGGCCTTTCCTAGACAGCATCTCCTGAGTCCTAGACCTTTCCTAGACAGCGTCTCCATAGTCCTGGACCTTTCCTGGACAGCGTCTCCAGAGTCCTGGACCTTTCCTGGACAGCATCTCCAGAGTCCTGGACCTTTCCTAGACAGCGTCTCCTGAGTCCTAGACCTTTCCTAGACAGCGTCTCCAGAGTCCTGGACCTTTCCTAGACAGTGTCTCCAGAGTCCTGGACCTTCCTGGGCCTTTCCTGGACAGTGTCTCCTGAGTCCTGGACCTTTCCTAGACAGCATCTCCCGAGTCCTGGACCTTTCCTAGACAGCATCCCCTGAGTCCTGGACCTTTCCTAGACAGTGTCTCCACAATCCTAGACCTTTCCTAGACAGCGTCTCCTGAGTCCTGGACCTTTCCTAGACAGCGTCTCCTGAGTCCTGGACCTTTCCTAGACAGCGTCTCCTGAGTCCTGGACCTTTCCTAGACAGCGTCTCCTGAGTCCTGGACCTTTCCTAGACAGCGTCTCCAGAGTCCTGGACCTTTCCTAGACAGCGTCTCCTGAGTCCTGGCCTTTCCTAGACAGCATCTCCTGAGTCCTAGACCTTTCCTAGACAGCGTCTCCATAGTCCTGGACCTTTCCTGGACAGCGTCTCCAGAGTCCTGGACCTTTCCTAGACAGCATCTCCAGAGTCCTGGACCTTTCCTAGACAGCGTCTCCAGAGTCCTGGACCTTTCCTAGACAGCGTCTCCATAGTCCTGGACCTTTCCTGGACAGCATCTCCAGAGTCCTGGACCTTTCCTAGACAGCGTCTCCTGAGTCCTGGACCTTTCCTAGACAGCGTCTCCAGAGTCCTGGACCTTTCCTAGACAGCGTCTCCTGAGTCCTGGCCTTTCCTAGACAGCATCTCCTGAGTCCTAGACCTTTCCTAGACAGCGTCTCCATAGTCCTGGACCTTTCCTGGACAGCGTCTCCCGAGTCCTGGACCTTTCCTGGACAGCATCTCCAGAGTCCTGGACCTTTCCTAGACAGCGTCTCCTGAGTCCTAGACCTTTCCTAGACAGCGTCTCCAGAGTCCTGGACCTTTCCTAGACAGTGTCTCCAGAGTCCTGGACCTTCCTGGGCCTTTCCTGGACAGTGTCTCCTGAGTCCTGGACCTTTCCTAGACAGCATCTCCTGAGTCCTGGACCTTTCCTAGACAGCATCTCCAGAGTCCTGGACCTTTCCTAGACAGCGTCTCCAGAGTCCTGGGCCTTTCCTAGACAGCATCTGCTGAGTCCTGGACCTTTCCTAGACAGCATCTCCGGAGTCCTGGATCTTTCCTAGATAGCGTCTCCTGAGTCCTAGACTTTTCCTAGACAGCGTCTCCAGAGTCCTAGACCTTTTCTAGACAACGTCTCCAGAGTCCTGGACCTTTCCTAGACAGCGTGTCCACAGTCCTGGACCTTTCCTAAACAGTGTCTCCACAGTCCTGGACCTTTCCTAGATAGCGTCTCCTGAGTCCTGGACCTTTCCTAGACAGCGTGTCCACAGTCCTGGACCTTTCCTAGACAGCGTCTCCACAGTCCTGGACCTTTCCTAGACAGTGTCTCCACAGTCCTAGACCTTTCCTAGACAGCATGTCCACAGTCCTGGACCTTTCCTAGACAGCGACTCCACAGTCCTGGACCTTTCCTAGACAGCGTCTCCACAGTCCTGGGCCTTTCCTAGACAGTGTCTCCAGAGTCTTGGGCCTTTCCTAGACAGCGTCTCCTGAGTCCTGGGCCTTTCCTAGACAGCGTCTCCTGAGTCCTGGGCCTTTCCTAGACAACGTCTCCAGAGTCCTGGACCTTTCCTAGACAGCGTCTCCACAGTCCTGGACCTTTCCTAGACAGCATCCCCTGAGTCCTGGACCTTTCCTAGACAGCGTTTCCACAGTCCTAGACCTTTCCTAGACAGCGTCTCCTGAGTCCTGAACCTTTCCTAGACAGCGTCTCCAGAGTCCTGGACCTTTCCTAGACAGCGTCTCCTGAGTCCTGGCCTTTCCTAGACTGCGTCTCCAGAGTCCTGGACCTTTCCTAGACAGCGTCTCCAGAGTCCTGGACCTTTCCTAGACAGCGTCTCCTGAGTCCTGGCCTTTCCTAGACAGCGTCTCCTGAGTCCTAGACCTTTCCTAGACAGCGTCTCCTGAGTCCTGGCCTTTCCTAGACAGCGTCTCCAGAGTCCTGGACCTTTCCTAGACAGCGTCTCCTGAGTCCTAGACCTTTCCTAGACAGCATCTCCGGAGTCCTGGACCTTTCCTAGACAGTGTCTCCAGAGTCCTGGACCTTCCTAGACCTTTCGTAGACAGCGTCTCCTGAGTCCTGGGCCTTTCCTAGACAGCGTCTCCCGAGTCCTGGCCCTTTCCTAGACAGCGTCTCCAGAGTCCTGGACCTTTCCTAGACAGCATCTCCAGAGTCCTGGACCTTTCCTAGACAGCATCTCCGGAGTCCTGGACCTTTCCTAGACAGCGTCTTCTGAGTCCTATACTTTTCCTAGACAGCGTCTCCAGAGTCCTAGACCTTCCTAGACAGCGTCTCCAGAGTCCTGGTCCTTTCCTAGACAGCGTCTCCAGAGTCCTGGACCTTTTCCACAGTCCTGGACCTTTTCTAGACAGCGTCTCCAGAGTCCTAGACCTTTCCTAGACAGCGTCTCCATAGTCCTGGGCCTTTCCTAGACACATCTCCACAGTCCTAGACCTTTCCTAGACACATCTCCACAGTCCTAGACCTTTCCTAGACAGCGTCTCCACAGTCCTAGACCTTTCCTAGACAGCGACTCCACAGTCCTGGACCTTTCCTAGACAGTGTCTCCACAGTCCTGGGCCTTTCCTAGACAGTGTCTCCTGAGTCCTGGACCTTTCCTAGACAGCGTCTCCTGAGTCCTGGGCCTTTGCTAGACAGCGTCTCGTGAGTCCTGGGCCTTTCCTAGACAGCATGTCCTGAGTCCTAGACCTTTCCTAGACAGCGTCTGCACAGTCCTGGACCTTTCCTAGACAGCGTCTCCAGAGTCCTGCGCCTTTCCTAGACAGTGTCTCCTGAGTCCTGGGCCTTTCCTAGACAGCGTCTCCATAGTCCTGGACCTTTCCTGGACAGTGTCTCCCGAGTCCTGGACCTTTTCTAGACAGCGTCTCCAGAGTCCTGGACCTTTCCTAGACAGCGTCTCCACGGTCCTGGGCCTTTCCTGGACAGCGTCTCCTGAGATCCGTTTCCCTTCCATTGTGTCTCTAGACAAGTTTCTTTCCCATTGTGTCTTGCGTGCTTTTATCATGACAGCGTGTCGAGTTGTCAAACACTGTTTCTTATCTGTGAGATGTCGTGCTGGTTTGTTCTTTCTTCTGTTGGTAGGGTACATTACACTGATTGATTTTCAGAAACTTAGCCAACATTAAAATCCCACTTGGGTATGGCACGCAATCTTTTTCTTATGCTGCAGGTTGAGGGATCTGGGATTTTACGGAGGCTATCTGTACCGGCGTTCATAAAAAACGAGTCTCCGTCTGTCTTGTTGTAAGATGGCTGTGTCTGGCTGGCCTAGCATGCTGCGTGCAGTCTGTCCAGTGGCCCCAGGCTGGTGGCGTGAAGCACAGTGACCACCGGCTCTCCTTTCCACTCTGAGCAGTCTTGCTGACTTCTGCCTGTGTGCTGCCTCCTTGCTCTGCTGAAAACTGGGCAATGCAGGTGACGTGGTGTGACAACTCTGGTAACCGAACATCCTTCACTCCGAGTGCTGCTGTGTGTCTGTCTAGAGACGTCACTGACTATCCCATAAAATCTGTGTTCTTTGTGGAGCGGCCACCCAAGTGTGTCTGTGGATAGCGTAGCTGTGGGCTGAGAGACGGGTGATTTCCTGCACCCAGGGCCTCCCTGCCCTTGTGCAGGGGCTCTGTGCACCCCTGGGAGTTCATCTCCAAGCTCTGGCAGTCATTTACAACCTTGAGACTGCTGTGACTGAATCACAGCCATTTTCCTGAGGGAAGGGCTCTGCCTTTCCTTCTCAGAGCTCTGCTTCTGTTACCGAGCTTGGTCCCGAAGAGGTCGGAGTTGCCGGAACTTCCCAGCATAGTTTACAAAGAAGGTTTTCAGAGAAGCGCCCCGGGCCCTGAAGCCCAGGCTTCTTACGCCCCTTTGCTCTCATTTTCGTGGCTCCCGCTTGGGTGAAGCACGGGGGGAGAGTTCCCCAGTGGGACCCGCAGGGAAGCTGAGTGCAGAATCCAGCAGAGCTGACACAAGTGAGGCGGGGACACGCGGCCTCCAGCCTCAGGCTGCATTGGCAACAGGAAAGCATGGAGACTGGTGATTGGCCTGGTGTCTCTGGCGGGAGAGAGGGAAGGACAGGAAGGTCAGGAAGGAAGACCCTGTGGCCTGGAAGGGAGACACACAAATGGCATGCGCTGACAGGGCCTGAGTGGAGTGTCGTGGTTTCCGGCAGGAACCATGGGAGCCCAGACGGGTCCAGACGCTGGAGGAGCATCTGAGAGGCGCTGCCTTCCCACAAAGGCCAAGCAAGGTGGACTCAGGCCACGGGAGACGCCGTAACAGACAGTGACCAGGACACTAGCCACGACTGGAGAGACAAGACCCAGGGACAAGAGATAGCAGCACACGGGAGTCAGGGTGGTGAGGAACTGACCGGCCATGACCTGACCTGAGAGCAGGGCCCCGGGACGCAGAGCCCTTGGTGGGGGACTCAGGGCTGTCCTCAGGTGGAAGGAAACACGGGGCATCCGGTGGCCAGAAGTGGGGAGCAAGAAACTCACCCTCAGCCTCCTATTGCGCAGACCTACCAGGTTCAATCTGCAGGGCTTTATCCAATCCTTACCACCTCCCGAAAGCCCCAGCTGCCACCACTGCCCTGGAGCAAGGGACCCTCCACCCCCACGGCCCCCCAAACTGCCCCTCCATCTCCAAAACCACCTAAACTGCCCCATCCACCCCCACAGTCCCCAAACTGCCCCTCCACTCCCACAGTCCCCAAATTGCCTCATCCAACCCCACAACCCCCAAAACTGACCCCTCCAAACACACAGACCCCCAAATTGTGCCCTCTACCCCCACAGCCCCCAATCTGTGCTCTCCACCCCCACAGCCCCCCAAACTGCCCCTCCACTCCCACAGTCCCCAAACTGCCCCTCCACTCCCACAGTCCCCAAACTGCCCCTCCACTCCCACAGTCCCCAAATTGCCTCATCCAACCCCACAACCCCCAAAACTGACCCCTCCAAACAGACAGACCCCTAGATTGTGCCCTCTACCCCCACAGCCCCCAATCTGTGCTCTCCACCCCCACAGCCCCCCAAACTGCCCTCTCCACGCCCACAGTCCCCAAACTGCCCCCTCCAACCCCACAGCCCCACAAGTGTTCCTCCACTCCAGAAGCCCAAAAGTGCTCCTACACAATCCCACCAGAGCTCCTCCACCTCCTCCAGTGCTCCTCCACCTCCCCCAGTGCTCCTCCACCTCCCCTAGTACTCCTCCACCTCCCTCAGTGCTCCTCCACCTCCTCCAGTGCTCCTCCACCTCCCCCAGTGCTCCTCCACCTCCCCTAGTACTCCTCCAACTCCCTCAGTGCTCCTCCACCTCCTCCAGTGCTCCTCCACCTCCCCCAGTGCTCCTCCACCTCCCCCAGTCCTCCTCCACCTCCCCCAGTCCTCCTCCACCTCCCCCAGTGCTCCTCCACCTCCCCCAGTCCTCCTCCACCTCCCCCAGGGCTCCTCCACCTCCTCCAGTGCTCCTCCACCTCCTCCAGTGCTCCTCCACCTCCTCCAGTGCTCCTTCACCTCCTCCAGGGCTCCTCCAGTGCTCCTCCACCTCCTCCAGTGCTCCTCCACCTCCTCCAGTGCTCCTCCACCTCCCCCAGTGCTCCTCCACCTCCCCCAGTCCTCCTCCACTTCCTCCAGTGCTCCTCCACCTCCCCCAGTCCTCCTCCACTTCCTCCAGTGCTCCTCCACCTCCCCCAGTCCTCCTCCACTTCCTCCAGTGCTCCTCCACCTCCCCCAGTGCTCCTCCACCTCCTCCAGTGCTCTTCCACCTCCTCCAGTGCTCCTCCACCTCCCCCAGTCCTCCTCCACTTCCTCCAGTGCTTCTCCACCTCCCCCAGGGCTCCTCCACCTCCTCCAGTGCTCCTCCACCTCCTCCAGGGCTCCTCCACCTCCTCCAGTGCTCCTCCACCTCCTCCAGTGCTCCTCCACCTCCTCCAGTGCTCCTCCACCTCCTCCAGTGCTCCTCCACCTCCTCCAGGGCTCCTCCACCTCCTCCAGTGCTCCTCCACCTCCCCCAGTCCTCCTCCACTTCCTCCAGTGCTCCTCCACCTCCCCCAGTCCTCCTCCACTTCCTCCAGTGCTCCTCCACCTCCCCCAGGGCTCCTCCACCTCCTCCAGTGCTCCTCCACCTCCTCCAGTGCTCCTCCACCTCCTCCAGTGCTCCTTCACCTCCTCCAGGGCTCCTCCAGTGCTCCTCCACCTCCCCCAGTGCTCCTCCACCTCCTCTAGTGCTCCTTCACCTCCTCCAGGGCTCCTCCAGGGCTCCTCCACCTCCCCCAGTGCTCCTCCACCTCCTCCAATGCTCCTCCACCTCCCCCAGTGCTCCTCCACCTCCCCCAGTGCTCCTCCACCTCCCCCAGTGCTCCTCCACCTCCTCCAGTGCTCCTCCACCTCCCCCAGTGCTCCTCCACCTCCTCCAGGGCTCCTCCACCTCCTCCAGTGCTCCTCCACCTCCTCCAGTGCTCCTCCACCTCCTCCAGTGCTCCTCCACCTCCCCCAGTGTTCCTTCACCTCCTCCAGTGCTCCTCCACCTCCTCCAGTGCTCCTCCACCTCCCCCAGTGCTCCTCCACCTCCCTCAGTGCTCCTCCACCTCCTCCATTGCTCCTCCACCTCCCCCAGTGCTCCTCCACCTCCTCCAGTGCTCTTCCACCTCCTCCAGTGCTCCTCCACCTCCTCCAGTGCTCCTCCACCTCCTCCAGTGCTCCTCCACCTCCTCCAGTGCTCCTCCACCTCCCCCAGTCCTCCTCCACTTCCTCCAATGCTCCTCCACCTCCTCCAGTGCTCCTCCACCTCCTCCAGTGCTCCTTCACCTCCTCCAGTGCTCCTTCACCTCCTCCAGTGCTCCTCCACCTCCTCCAGGGCTCCTCCAGTGCTCCTTCACCTCCTCCAGGGCTCCTTCACCTCCTCCAGGGCTCCTCCAGGGCTCCTCCACCTCCTCCAGTGCTCCTCCACCTCCTCCAGTGCTCCTCCACCTCCTCCAGTGCTCCTCCACCTCCTCCAGTGCTCCTCCACCTCCCCCAGTGCTCCTCCACCTCCTCCATTGCTCCTCCACCTCCCCCAGTGCTCCTCCACCTCCCCCAGTGCTCCTCCACCTCCTCCAGTGCTCCTCCACCTCCTCCAGTCCTCCTCCACCTCCTCCAGTGCTCCTCCACCTCCCCCAGTGCTCCTCCACCTCCTCCAGTGCTCCTCCACCTCCTCCAGTGCTCCTCCACCTCCTCCAGTGCTCCTCCACCTCCCCCAGTGCTCCTTCACCTCCTCCAGTGCTCCTCCACCTCCCCCAGTGCTCCTCCACCTCCTCCAGTGCTCCTCCACCTCCCCCAGTGCTCCTCCACCTCCCCCAGGGCTCCTCCACCTCCTCCAGTGCTCCTCCACCTCCTCCAGTGCTCCTCCACCTCCCCCAATGCTCCTCCACCTCCCCCAGTGCTCCTCCACCTCCTCCAGGGCTCCTCCACCTCCCTCAATGCTCCTCCACCTCCTCTAGTGCTCCTCCACCTGCAGGGTCCCCACCAGAGGAGGGTTTGCGCAGTCTCCTCCTGTCACAGTGCTCGAGAAGCCTGGAAGGAGGCTACCCTAGGTGGGGCTGAGCTGCTGGAGCGGGACGCCATGCATATTGATGAATGGATCAATGTCGAGGCAGACAGAGGTCTCCCCGGCTCGCCGTGACCTGCCCGGGTCCTGTCCCTGTCCAGTGTTTCTATCAATGACTTGGATAAAGGCCTCACGGGCCTGCTTGTCAAATTTGCAGATCAAAGCTCCAGGGGTGGCTAATGTAGTGTATGAAATATCCGGCTACAAGGGCCTCTCGACAAGCCGGGACAATGAACTGCCGAGAACAAGACAGGGATCAGAAAGGTGCAAAGTCAGGGCGGGATCACCTGCTGCTTCAAAAACCAAGCTGCAAGTGTGCAACTCAGCCTGCCTCTCGCAGCGGACCGACCACGGCCTGGGCTGGCCCCGCTCTGTGGCGGGGTCATTAGCAAGGCTGCAGCTGCCCTCTGGGCATCAGCTCAGGCCAGGGAGTGGCCCAGGAAGGGTCCGACAATGGCATCATCACAGCCAGGCCAAGTGGCACTGTCCAATCAGCCCTGATCCTGAGGGGTCGTCAGGGCAGAGGGACCGGCACACAGGCATATTGGGAGCAAGAAGCCTGGAGTTCTCAGGAAAACTGCAGGCGACCTCTGGACGCTGTTCAGTCCAGCAGGCGGCAGAGAGCCCTGGGCAGAAGCTGCCGCAGTGTTGACTTCTGGCTGAATTGAAGCCCAGCTTTTCTGACAAGAGCTGCTCACCTCAGGGTGCCTGGCCTCCCGGGCTGGGGCCTGGATGCTGGACGTGACAGGCAGATGGCCTGTCAGGGGCCTGGGACTCCACCCCAGCAGATGGAACTGCAGCGAGTTGCTGTCCAAGCCTCACTCTGCCAATGAGAAGGCTGAGGCCGGAGGGACAGGAGGCCCCAGAAACTGGCAGTTTAGCCTTAAAATTCTTCCCTTGAAGTCCACATGAGGTGTGTGGAAGACATGGCTATTCGGAGGCCTGGAGAGGAAAAGCCGAGTTCCACGCGCTCCCCTTCATCTTGTGGCGAGTGTAGACGGGAGCCAGCCCCGCCAAATCAGACGGCTTCCCCCGAAGCCCAGCACACCTTCACGACGCATGGCTCCCTCAGTAGTGGGCTCCCTGGAACAAGGTGGAGGACTTCTGGGGGGGGGGGAGACATGGTCCACAACCCCAGCACCCACCAGGGCTGGAGCCCCAGTTTGGGTGGCCCAGAGAGGCTCAGAGCTACCTCAGCTCCAGAAACAGATTGGACTGGCCATGGAAATGGTGAGACCTGGTGTGGTGCTGAAGAAGCCTGTGCGTCCCTCCACTTTCCCTCAGGACACACACCCCGCATAGGGCAGAGCCACGGCACTGTGGGCGCGAAGGCTGAACACTCACGCCCAGGGCTGCAGTGTTTACCTTAGCAGGTACACCCCTTAGCAGGTGTTTTCTTCCAGATTGTTGTGCTAATTGCAAAAAACAGGAGTAGCAGCTGCCTACAAAACATGCGGGAAGTTCACACCCTTCCCTGGGAGTAATTGTCACTAACAAGTAGGAGCGCGTCTCTTCCCTTCTCTCAGATTAACACTCACACGTTCTTTCTTTCAATGAGGTGAAATCTAAACAATCCCTGTTTACCTTGCTGGTTTGGCCCCAGAGGCCGGAGCAGTCCTCCAGGCGCTGCCCTGGACAGAGCTGGTCAATGAGGCTCTGCCGCCATCCAGGCTGACATTTTGTTTTTCTTGCAGTTAAAATCAGCCACCTCACCTCTGAGGGGCTTGGGGAGGGTCAGGCTGGACTCTGCCCAGCCCTCATGCCCTGGGCAGAGCTTTTCCTCCGCTGGTGAAAGAGCACAACCAGGTTTTGTTATTTCACTTACGTGGAGTTCACTTATGCGTGACTTCACCTCGAAGTCACATCTGGACGCCTGGCCTCCGTAGCCTCTGGGCAAGAGTCACCTGCACGTCCCTGTGCTGGGCTGCTTCTTGCCTTGTTCCCCTCTCAGGCTGTGGATTAGGATAAGAGGTGATGGGAAATCATTCCAGGGCTGGAAGTCGCTGCAGAAGATATCTTTCTCCAAGACACACGTGCATCCTCGGGAAGGCCAGAGTCCTAGGGGACAATGAGACCTGGGGCAGCGTGGCCTGGAGAGCGGGTGGAGATGCTGGGTGGCAGCTCAGCCTGGGGTGACTGAGTGGCCTCGGATACAGAGAGATCAGACCGCATGGACTCTGTGCCTTGGTCTGATGGCTGGTGGGGCGTCTGAGCTCTGTTTTCAGGTGGGTGTGGCCCCTCCAGGTCACTCTGGCAACTCAGGGCAGGGGCCCCGAGTGGGTGACCACTCAGAGTCTCCAGCCCCCGTGTCCCGCCGGCAGCCAATGTCGGTACAGTTCTTTCACCGTTCGGGAGTGGCCCACTGGAGCTCTCTACCCTGCTTTCTCTACCCTGCTTCCTGCACCACAACAAGCAAACACAATGGCACAACAATGTGGCGGTCCAGCTGTGGACAGCCACCCCAGAGCAGTGGGCAGGTTGGGGAGACGCCGGCTGCCGAGGTGGAGCTTAGCTGTGTCCTTCTCCAGCCCAGAGGCCACGGGCCTCAGTTGGCTTCTGCATCCTCTTCTGCTGCTACACGCTGCTCACTGCGAAACGGATTCCACAGGCCCGGCCCTGGGGCTGGCTCTCAGCTCAGTCAGGATGGCCCCTCACGCGGGCACAGGTGCCTCAGCAGCACAGGTTGCCACAGGTTGCATGCTTGCCATCTCTGCACACCTGCCACGTCTCCCTAGCCGTAAGTCCTCCCTAGATTGGAGCCCTACAGACGCTTCCGGAGCCCCACACGCCCCACCCCGGGCACCTTCCAGGTGGAAGTCTGCTAGCTGTGCTTTGGGGGTGACAGGATTTCCTGCCCTAGCCTCATCTTCTCTCTCAGCTCTGTGCGTCTACTCCACACCACACCCGAGCTTGGGGTAGGCTAGGCAGACTTGGAGAAGAATGAATGCTGTACAAGAAACCAGAAAATACCCACTGGTCATTTTAATTAGCCATGGAAATGAGGTCTGTGTTTTCATCCTCATTACGAAGATTGTTCTCCTTCCAGAGGAAAGTGGGCCAGCCCTGCCTCCACTCTGCATGGCCTCAGCCAGGTCTGCCAGCCGGTCTCAAAGTCTCTGATGGGCCCCGGGCGGTGGCTTCTGGTGACCGGGGACTGACCACGCTGACACCGGCCCAGGGGTCAAACAAGCTTAGGTAGTGTGCTCCATCATTCACTCATCCACACGCTGGCCTTTCTGGTGTTTTGTTTCTCATTAAATCCCCATTGCACGCTCAGAGAAAGCCATCGTGGTTTGTAAACAAGGCTTCGGTGTCCCAGCTCAGAGTTCCTCCTCTGCCGTCCGCAGAGAGAATGGTTTCGGCTGCTGACGGCGTGCGTTGACCACATCCGAATGTCCTCCTGTGTCTCGGAAGTGCCCTTCTGTGCTCTGGCCATTGGAAACGAGGTCAGGTGACACTCATCTTTTGGAGCTGTGTCTTTCGTGGCATGTAATCTGTGACAGACACTCCTCTCCTTTTCAGGACTCCATTTTTACCCCTGCTGAGGTTTCTGGCTGTAAGAATCACTCCCTTTGGCTTGCCCGGGGCCCTGAGAAATTCTTCTTACACCCCAGTTTCCACTGCATGGAGGTCAGCTCCTGAGGCTCAAGTAGAAGTCGTTTGGCTGCATTGTGGTTCTGCAGAGCTTTTTCTCCTGTCAGGAGGACAGGAGATCAGGTGGCCCCAGCACAGCTGGGTCGGGCACTGCCATCCTGCGTGGGTCCCTCAGGATTACCCTAGCGCTTCACTCTCCATCAACAACTTCCGATGGTGGGACTTAGGTCCTCAGGCCCTTTTGATGGTTGGAAAATAGTACTGCTGACATTTGATCATTCCTTCTCATTCCTTCGTGTGAGTATTTCTGCACGAAGGATTTTCTCATTAACCATTTGGTAACCCTGGGACATGCCAGGCTGCCTCTCCCTTCTCCTCAGGTTCTCCAGAGTGCGGGAAGGCCTTCACCCCCAGCAGCGGTGACCACGTTTGTCTTGTGTGTGTGTCCCAGGCAGTGATGGTGGTCTTCAATCAGTTTTGTCTCCCTTGTCCCCCACGCAGTAGATGTGGGTGGTTCTCTGGCTTTGAGATAGGGCAAATCCCTCAGCTTTGCCTTGCATTACTACAATGAAGCCAACTCAGCCACTTTTCTAGAAATCCATGTTCATTGTATACTAGGAGATTGTGTTTAGAAAATACAGTCCAAATTGCCAGAATACTCTCTTTTAGGGAATGCCAATGCTTTTGTTGTTTGTTTGTTTGTTTGTTTACTGGACATGTTCTTTATTAGCTGATACTGGTTTTAGAGGAGTGGGAGGATTCCAGTGTTTCATCTCCACACAGGCTTACACTGCAATCCAATCCATCTCACCTCCTCCCTCCAACTCCCTGCCTCTGTCCCTCCAAACGTTAGCAACCCCCACAGATTTCAGATCATCGATGCTGACAGTATTTGACCTCCTTTCCTGGGCATTTATTATGGGAGCAAACAAGGACAGATACACATTTATAAAAGGGGAGAAAAACCTTACTTTACATGGATGCATTCAGATTGCTCAGGACTACTGGTCGACCTCATTGCTGTGCTGCCACTCTTTTATCTCTGTGGCTATGCTACAAATCTCGACTCCAATCGTGTTGGTATAATTACTACTTGTTTGATCATGCTGATTTACAAGAGGTTGCTTCAATTTTTTTCCTTCTAACAATAAAGCCTCCTATTTCAGTTCTTTTGTACATAGGACTTATTCCTCTTGGGAGATACTATTAGGATATTGAATTTAAAGTCAATTATAATAATTCTCTTTTTATGTGTGTATGCCTTCAAACTCAAATATAGCTTATTTCAGGTTGTTTTGAATTTTTCATGCTTTCATATTTTCTTTTGGATACAATCCTTCTAAGAATTACTTAAAGTTCACATAGTTTCAAAATCAAATCTATAAAATAAGGTATATTTCAAGGGATTTCACACATTCCCCCTCTCTCTGTACCTTCATTCCTCCATAGATGATTATTTAAGTTCATTTTTTGGTTTATTGTTTCATTTGGTTTCTTCCATTTATATAGAAAAATGAAGTTTTCGAACATCATTTTGTTCTTTGTGGTTTTATTTTGATTTAATAATACAATCTGGTAATAACTCCCTATCAGAGGGAGCACAGGACTTCCCAGCTTCCCTTGGAACTCTGTGTGGCCCTGGTCTATGCCAGAGAGGACTTGTCATGCCCTCCCGTGGGCTTCTGGCTTCTCCCTGGCCTACCATGAATAGTAACTCCTGCAGAGCGTGGCAGTACAGCAGTACAGATGCTCTGACCACATGGCGTTCCTACATGGGTTGAATCAAAAGCCAGAAGTCAAGGTGGGAAGCATGTATGGTCCAGGCCAGGGCAGTGGGTGGAGATGGGCCCATCTATCTTCTGTCCACATGGGAGAGGGGGCCACGGGAAGAGTCCTGCACATGCTGCAGAGGTGCCATCCTGCTCCACAGCACAAGGAAAGCCACCATGAGAGCAAGAAGAGCCCAACATGTCCCAGGACCACAGTCGTCCTCCCTCCTCGGTCCTGGCTTCCAGCACACGTCAGGGCAGCTCCACACAGGGGAGGAGCCTTCCCCTCTTCCCCCAAAACTCCTTTGGCTTATGTGGAACATGCTCTCTGTATGGTCTTGTTGACTGATGGGCTGTGCTGGGGCTTGGTCCTATGGAACAGCTCCCGAGGACAGTGGCATCACCCCTTCTAGCTGATGGACAAGGCTTAGCAGGAGAAGCCCGGCCTACTCCTGCTGCTCTGTATGCCCATGGCCAGGACCTGGGCTCCTGTCCACATGTCTGGTGCTGCCAGGTAGTGGCTGCCAGCCAGGAGCTGCACCTGTCAGACCTTCTTGCAACAGTTAGGACCATGAGTCTCATTCTAAGCGGTGTGTTTGGAGTGCACTGGAAGTGACGCTGTGGCCTGAGGCAGTGCAGAGGCTTCTCGGGCCTTGGCTTTCTGTGGCTGATAAAGAATGTGGGCTCAGACTCGGGGACGACATGGCCTCTCGGGTGCCAGTTGGATCTGAGTTACTGAGTTACCATGTGGAAGGCTGATGATGTTTCATGGCCCATGTTCTCTTTTTCCCCCCCTTTTTCATTAGTGTATATGAATTCGATTTCAAAGTTTTCACTGTGGTATTTCCATGCATGGAAACAGTGGGCTTTGCTTAAATACATCCCTCTTTTGTCTTTCCCTGCACTCTGCTCTGTCCTCACCCCTTTCCACTGCTCCCCACTGCCTTCCTGTCAGAGTGTGTTTCATCCAGACCAGATGCCCTCTCCTCATCACTCACTGTGAAACCCACACATTTCAAAGCTCAGTTCAGTCTGTGTGCCAAGAGAAATGCCTGCTCCTTGTGCCTCTGGGAGGCTCCTGCTGCACCATTTTTGGTCCCATGTCTGAACAGAGGGGACTTTGGAAGCGGCAGGGCACCCACCTGCAGCAGCACCATGGCGCTGGAAGGCACAGGGGCAGATCTGGTCCCAGACCTGCATCACATCTGCCACACAGCTGGTTTACAGCTCCATCACAGCCTAAGAAACTGCTAAATGTATAGACGACCCCAGAGCTGCACCTGCTGGGATGGGGGAGGCAGGAAGCAGTGCAGACTGGAGTCCCAGAGGCTAAGGAGCTGAGACAGTGTGGTCTCGATGCCTGGCTCATTCTCCTTACCCTAGTTAGGTTGTTGCGGATGGAAACATACTCATCTTTTATGTGACTGAATAATATTCTTCTGCGCGTGTGTGGGTCTGCGTGCCTGTGTTAGTGGACAGGTGCATCCTCATGTGCATGGACTCACACTTGCTTATCCGGTCTTTCATCAGCAGGCGCAGACTCTCTACATTTTGAATATTTCAATGCATGCTACAACAAATATTCAGGAGCAGATATTTCTTTGAAATATTTATTTCAACACCTTGGCTACACTGAATGTTAATTGGCTCGTTATGCCTGGTAAGGGCAGAAAAAGGGTTGTGTAAATAGGACAAATGTCATCAGTGCAATACATCTGAGGCCCAATGGCTAAAGAGGGGAAGGTGGGGCCCTGGAGACCCCAGCCAATGGGCATCCAAACTTCCAGTTCTTGTGAACCCTCTCCTCTCTTCAGAATCACAGAGGCGCTCAGAACCTGTACTTCTATCTGTTGACATTTACCACATCAGAGATTAACACTGACATGCTTCTTTACTTAATTTAAAATTGCAACAAGCCCTTTACATGTAAACATAACCTATTTTTAATGAAAATTACACATCTTTCCAAACAAATCACAAGTTAGTATTTTGTATTTCTGCACATTTCCATGGCTTAATAGAAGACAGATGGGGTTTGAATTCCCTTCTGCATTCAAACTGTTGCAATATGTTATTTCACATGAATTATATGGAGACAATTTGTTTGTACACAGATCAGATATGCATACAGTAGAAAAATGGAAAACCATTTCAATAGACTTTAAATTGTGATGGCGCTCCCTTCCCGGCACTGTACCAGAGCTTAAAAATGGTGGATTGCATGCAGACCTGAAGCAATATCCATCAACCTTCACACTTTACTCATACTACAAAGCCAAAGGATGTGCATTTCACATCCAGTTTTCTGTCATGCTTGCTTCTGTGGCATTACGCAGTGGTGTTTAAAAGCAGGAATCCAGGTAGTCAGCTAGGCCTTTCACATATGAATGCATTATGCTAAGAATACGAAATATCACATGCTTTAACCTCTCTACTGATGTCTTTAGGACATTTTTAAGTTGATTTTTTGATGACGTGAGAGCTGGGGACCTAGTTCCACCTTCTGAATATGGATATTCAGTTTACCCAACACTAGTGAAGATGCCGTTCTTTCTCTGGTGTATGTTTTTTGGCACTGTGGTCTAGAATCAGATGTCTGTAACAGTGTGGGCTTATTTCAAGTTCTTCTTTTGTGTTCCAATAGTCCACAAGTCTGTTTTTTTTTCTTATAAAGCTACATGCTGTTTTTGGTTCCTATGGCTCTGCCATCTAGTTTGAAGTTGGGTTTTACGACATTACCAGTATTTCTCCTATTGTTCAGCGTTACTTTGTCTATTTGGATCTTTTGCGTTTCTCTATTACCTTTTCTATTCCTGCAAAGAGTATTGTTGAATTTTGATGAGCATTGCACAGAATTGGTAGATCAATTTAGGTAATATGGCTATTTTCACCATATTAATTCTGCCAATCCCTAATTATAGGTGTTTCCATCTTCTAGAGTGTTTACTTCTTTAGTGTTTAATTTTGTTTTCATTGCAAAGACTTAGTAAATTTAAGGGTTTTTTTAACAGATACTTCTTAGGGCTATTGAGAATGTGGTCATGATCCTGATGCCATTGTCAGCCTATTCATCAATAGTATATAGAATATTTATTGATTTTAGTATGAAAATTTTATACCTTTTTACATTGCCAAAGCAGTTAATGAAATCTAAAGTATTTTTATGGACTTTAGAGTCTTTAAAGCCTAGGATAATATGATCTGGATATAGATATAATTTGACTGCTATTTGTATTCCTTTATTTCTCCTGTCTTATTGCTTTGGGTATGATTTCAAGTACTATATAGAATAAGAGTGGAAATAGTACACAACCTTAATTTGTTTCTGATTTTAGAGAAAGTGATCTCAGTTTTTTTTTTACCACATAGGAATAGTGCTGGCTCTACATCTGCCATATATTACTTCATTAGTTTATTCATGATACTATACCTACTACCAAAGTTGTGGCATTAGTCTGTCAATCCTTATCAGTGTAAGAATGGATAAAGAAAATGTAATAGAAGTATGCAATTGAATTTTACTCAGCTACAGGGAGAATGAAATGTCACTTTTATAAAAATGGATGAAACTGGAGACCATCCTGTGAAGTGAAATAAACCACCACACAAAGGCATGTACCACTTACTGTCTGCACGTGTAAAGTCTAGGGAGCACTAAGGAGGTGAAGGCAGACAAATAGGGTGGCAAAGGAAAGAGAAAGGGGGAGGAGGAAGGGGAGACAACAAAGAGTGAGGTAGCCAGACTCCACGCTTGACCTATCTGTTATTGTCGGCTTTGTTGTTTCCTTCCAGGAAGCCCAGGTTCTGGGTCTACATTCGCCTCCCAGAGCTTCAGCTGACCACTTGCCAGCACCATGCCAGATGCTCTGAAGCCCAGCAGTACTGAGTCCCGTGACAAGTGGCCACCCCTGGCCACCCCTGGCTGTGTACAGCCCAGCACATCCATCCTGGACCCCATCCATCTATTTTAGAAATGCCACATCTGCTTCTTCCTCAGGTATGGAGACAAATTCAAGAGACACAGAGGCCAAACCAAGGTGAGGGACTGGCAGTGCCGTGGGTATGAACTCAGGGAGTCCACGATGGTAAAGGACCTCGGATGCTGGCAACATGAAGAGGCTGCATACCAGATGTGGTGTGGTGTGGAGGGCGTTGCGTCCACACATGCGGAGGCAGTCCAGGGGTTCTGGTGGAAGGAGAGGGAGGGCCTCTCTGCACCACACCCATGTGTGTTCCCTGCTGCCTTCAGGGAACACCCAGCTTTCATGAGGATCTCAGCCAGCTCCCCCACCTCTCCTCTCACCTGAGCTCAGGGGCCTTGTCCCAGAGCTCTGCCTCAGTAGGTTGTCTCAGGAGGTTATCTCAGGTGGTTGTCTCAGGAGATTGTCTCAGGTGGTTGTCTCGCTCGGGTGGTTGTCTCAGGAGGTTGTCTTAGGAGGTTGTCTTGGGTGGTTGTCTCAGGTGGTTGTCTCAGGAGGTTGTCTCAGGTGGTTGTCTCGGGTGGTTGTCTCAGGAGGTTGTCTTGGGTGGTTGTCTTGAGTGGTTGTCTGGAGGTTGTCTAAGGCAGTTGTCTCGGGAGATTGTCTTGGGTGATTGTCTTTGGAAGTTGTCTCTGGAGGTTGTCTAAGGCGGTTGTCTCGGGAGATTGTCTTGGGTGGTTGTCTCAGTAGGTTCTCAGTAGGTTGTCTCGGGAGGTTGTCTCAGGAGGTTGTCTCAGGAGGTTGTCTTGGGAGGTTGTCTCTGGAAGTTGTCTTGGGAGGTTTTCTCAGGAGGTTGTCTCAGCTGGTTGTCTCAATAGGTTTTCTCAGGAGGTTGTCTCAGGTGGTTGTCTCGAGGTTGTCTCAGGTGGTTGTCTCGGGAGGTTGTCTAGGGAGGTTGTCTTGGGAGGTTGTCTTGGGTGGTTGTCTCGGGTGGTTGTCTCGGGTGGTTGTCTCGGGAGGTTGTCTTGAGTGGTTGTCTCTGAAGGCTGTCTCAGGTGGTTGTCTCGGGAGATTGTCTTGGGTGGTTGTCTCAATAGGTTTTCAGTAGGTTGTCTCAGGAGGTTGTCTCGGGAGGTTGTCTCTGGAAGTTGTCTTGGGAGGTTGTCTCAGGAGGTTGTCTCAGCTGGTTGTCTCAGTAGGTTATCTCGGGTGGTTGTCTTGGGAGGTTGTCTAAGGCGGTTGTCTCGGGTGGTTGTCTCAGGGGGTTGTCTCGGAAGATTGTCTCGGGTGGTTGTCTCAGGAGGTTGTCTTGGGTGGTTGTCTTGGGTGGTTGTCTTAGGAGGTTGTCTCGGCTGGTTGTCTCAGTAGGTTGTCTCAAGAGGTTGTCTAAGGCAGTTGTCTCGGGTGGTTGTCTCAGGGGGCTGTCTTGGGAGATTGTCTTGGGTGGTTGTCTCAGGAGGTTGCCTTGGATGGTTGTCTCGGGAGGCTGTCTAAGGCGGTTGTATCAGGCGCTTGTCTCAAGTGGTTGCTGGGGTCCAGGCCATCTGCCGTATACCACGTCAGAGTAGAGTGCCTGCTGTGTTTGGACAGTTGCTTGTCTCCTGGACTGGGAAGCATTACTGCTGCAAGATACGTTTTCAGACGTAGCCTGCCCTTCTTTGGAAGGATGTGCGTGTCTGCTTTTGATGCTCTGCGCCACTCTGAATTTCACCTGACCAGGATGGTTTATTTCATATTTCTACCTCACATGTATTTATTGATGTGTTCACTTTGAAAAATTGAGATCCATTTGGTTTAGGGCCAAATAACAACTTAGCTGAAATAGAACGTGCTTTTAGCACTGCTTGGTGTCCAGCGACACAACTTGAACTCGATTAAGCTGTTTCCAGGACTCTTTCCATTTGTGTTTCAAAAGGGGGAGTGAAGTAAATGAAAAAGCAATCACTGTAAATACGTGGAACAGACACTCTTGTAATCATCAGATCATTGCTGGGAATTAAAAAGCAAGTGCACGGCACACCACTGCCTTGTGATATGGAGGTGGACTCGGATGCGGTGCTAATTAAAGCGGGGCAGTAATGGGATCGATGGAGTTTGATTACCTCGCCGAGTCTGGATGGGAAATGTAATGTCTTCAGGCCAATGGCTCATTTTCTTATAGAGTTCAAAGGTATGGAGACCAGGGCGTTCACTGATAAATGCTCAGAAGTTCATGTGGACATTAATTTCCACTGCCCGTCGTAGGCAAGGTGGAAATGAATGCACAGCCATGGATGGAATTAAATGCATTTTTCATCATCTGTGAACCCTGGAAGAGAAAACAGCTTTTAAGACCTTAATAAGGAAGGGAAGCTCTGTACTTCAGCCCGTCCCTTGCCGATGGCACAAGTCTGGCCTGAAAGCTGGCTCTATCTGTCTGTCTGCCCTGGGGAAAATGGCAGAGCCAGGGTTATCCTTCCACCATGGGCACAGCGTGCAGGGGTGAGGCTGAAGCCCCGTGCACAGGGTAGACCCTCCATGTGCCCATGCAGACATGGTACCCTTCACGCTCACTCTTCTCCCTGGTCTGCAGAAGGGAGGAAAAGCCATTTCTCCAAGGTTCTCTGAGGATAAGACAAGTGTGTGAGAGCCGCAGGACGGCCAGCTGAGTGAGGGTGGCACAGACCACTCCCACCTCCTTGCCCTTGAGCCATCGTCTTGCAGCGACAAGAGGCCCGAGGCCCCTCCACCTGCTACTCATGTCCTCTGGGAAAGCGCCATGGCCTCCCGACTCCATGGATGGCCTCCTAAGTGGATTCCCACATTTGGGGCCATGCATTTGTTCACCATAGCCAGTCCCAAGCCCTCTGTGTCCTGGACCCCAACAAGCAAGCGTGTCGGGGCAGGTGTCCCCTGGAGGCACCGCTCTATCTCCAACAGTATGGGATGAAGGCGGATCTTAACCCAGCATCTGAGGTCTTCACAGGAGGGGAGAGGCCTGGACCAGCGGCAGAGGGGATGCTGAGCCTGACAGAGCAGAGGAAGGCAGAGACTGACTGGCATGATGAAGACCCAGGCTGGGAGCGTGGTCCAGAATCAGGCAGAGGCAGAAAGGCCCTCCCGGCTCCGTGAAGAATTTGGCCAGCCTCACGCAACGGCTCTGGACTTCTGCTGCCTCCAGATCTGGGCTTAAATCTCCCGGGAGCAAGGGACGGGAAGGGGGGGCTTCTTACCCCATAATAAACACATGTGGCCTGGCTGGCTCTGCATGCAGAGACACTGCTCTGGGAAGGGGTCTGGGATCCCTGCATGTGTGTGCGTACACACACACACACACATACACACACACACACACACACACACACACACACACACACACACCAGCAGCTGTGCATCTGGCTCCACATTCTTACGCTCTTCCCCACACCCTTCCTCTATATGCACCAGGGATGATTCTTCCTGAAGGATGCCGACCCACAGTGCCATGCTTCCCGGCAGCCATGGGGCTGTGGAGGCCTTTGAAGTGGGAGGAGCAGGGGCTTGCAGCCTCCACCCATAAGGCAGGACTTGGTGGGTGAGATGGGAGCAGGAGACCGCGGAGAGCACCCCCACTTATGCCCAACCACCCCAAGAGCCAGAGACCCCAGTCTCGGGAGAAGCCTTGTGCTCGCTCGTTGGTGGGTTTGTGAGTGGGCTGCGTGGAGTTGTTACTTGGGGTCTCTGTGCAGTGCTCTTCTGGTGGCTCCTGGTCAGAGACCCTTCCTGCTCTCTCCTGTCCACGACGAAGTCATGCAGAGAGATGAGGTCATTGCTATAAAAGCTTTTTAAACACTGGGAAAGAAAAGTGACTCCACGTAGACTCAAGTTAATATCCTTATTACTAGACTGAAATTTCCCCTTACCTAGTAGGCTAATAACTAATTTGCTTCTACAGTATATTAAAATGACAGGCTTTTAACTTCTGCCCTTCGATTAAGAACCCTTGGTATGTTCTCTTTCTCTAGTGGGTATAAATGCGAGCCGTGGAGTCCAGCCTCTGCCTGCCTGCACGAGGGCCTTCTCTGAAGGAAGCCCCTTCAGACAGACGCCAGCACCTGCAGCAGGACAGGTGTCCCGGCTCAGTGCCCCAGGACTCCGGCTTACCCCTCTGCTGGTGTTTCAGAGAAGAGCCCAGCGGCTCCCTGGAGCTCTGCCTTCTTCCTCCTCCCTGTCTACGAGCAGCTCCACGCAGGCAAAGTAGAGAGGAAAGATGTCAGGAGCCGGGCCCGCCAGAGTTCTTGCTGTGCAAGTCTTGTCAGTGGGGCAATGAAAGCTATGAAAGGCATTACCCACCCATGTGCCGGACTGTGCTGGACTGTGCCGGGCTGTGCGGGGCCCCGGAATCCGGAGGTAGATAAAACACAGACTTTGCCTCTGAAAGAGTCAGAGTGGTTAGGAAAGGAGACATCTTACAGAATCTCTCCTGAGGCCTGGTGACACGAATGTGGGGTGGGGAGAAGCCGTGGGAATGCTGGAGGGAAACGGTCCTGCAGAGAAGGGGGGCCGAGAGCCATCTGGAGGGGGACTCTAGCTGGTGGAGGAAGGAGAAGCCTCCTGGACTAACCAAGACACCCCTAAGGGGATCCATTGTGGGGTGCAGGGGCCCACAAACAGAGGCATCGGGGTGCAGAGCTAGTGGAGAAAGAAAAGGAACACTGGGCAAAGAATTTCCAGCTCGGTCTAATCACAAAGTTGCAACAGCCCCGTCATGAGCCTACCTACGGGCTGGGGGCAGTTCCGATGCATGTGACCTTCGCAATTCACTGACTCGTGAAAGGAATGGGGTTCAAGTTCAGGTTGTTTGTACTCAGCACACAGGACTGTGAGGGCCGACGGCAATCCATTCCCCAGGCCAGGAGTGAGTATGGCACCCACTTGCCCCACCTGCTTGCTGCTCGAGTCTCTGTCCCTGGCTCTTCCCAGCATCCACAGCAAAGACGTGGGGGATTCAGCAAATTAAGATGAGATATCCCTGAGCCTCGGGGTGCAAATAAGGGTATGACTCATGACCCTTTTCCTCGCAGGCTGAGATGCTGCTGCACATTCTGCAGATCGGACCACGCAGACCCCTGCTCTGCTCCGGGGATTTGTAAAAGTCCTCCGCTTGACAGATGATGACAAAGGAAGTCGTGATAGACCCACGGGTGGGCATCCATGAGTGGACCTACAAAGGCGAGCAACTGCAGACCCCTGCAGGTCGGCAGAGGCATCTTGGGCTTTGCTTTCTTCAGGTGAAGATCTGGTGGGGAGAGCCCCGCTGTCCCATCTTCAGCTTGTTTCTTCACATGCCTTTTCTTTTCAGGTGAAGAGGAAGTCGCTTCCACGGCCCTGGCCCCACGCAGCCCTCTGGACTTCCCAGAAGGACAATCGGACACCTGGGCCTGAGGGGGTCTCGTGATCCTCAGAGTGGCAGCATGGGACCAGAGCTCACGCCACTCCTGGCACGTTCTTGCCAACAGCTTTCTCTGGAGTGCCCGGCTACCCTGCGGGCCTTCACTGGACGTGTGCCCTGTGCACTCATGCGGTGAGCCGGGACACCAGCGGGGCCCTGGCCGCTTCTCCACCCCTGCTCCTGCCAGCTCAGAGGTGGCCCAGAGCCGCCCTGGCCTAGAATCTGAAGGCAGCACCTTCACTGTCTTCAGGAAGTGGTGGGGCTCTGGGACTCAGAACAGGCTCCTTAGCTGGGGGCAGGGACTTGCATGGCGTCAGAACTGAGCCTCCTCTCTAGCCGGCCTCAGCTCTGAATTTGTTGTCCTGACTTGGTCGTCAGCCTCTTGGCCTAGACACTTTAGGAAGCACAGCAGCCTATTGTAACTAAGCGGACCGAGGCGCAGCCAGACACCCGTGTCAGCTCCGGGCTGCGAGGTTGACCTCACTGGATAAGGCAGACGGCCCGGCCCGGCTCCTGACCCCAGCCTTGCACAGCCTCTGCTGCCTGCCCCTGCCCCGCTCTGTGCTGTGGGCTTTGAGGCCTCAAGGCCAGGGCCCAGACAGGATGGCCAGCCGTCTGCACTCTGCCTCCTTTATTAGAGACACATGGAGTCGGTAGAGCACTGGGGCAGCCTGTCCACCCACTGAATGCTGACCAGAGCAAAGGGTAGACAAAAGATAATTCATGCTCTCTTCTTGCTTCACACCTATCTCAGCTGGGTCTTTGGTCTCCAGCCTTGAACTGAGCTCTGCGTCCTCAGCTGCCAAGTTGAGGGCTCCTCCGAGGTGGAGTCACTGATTCCCCTGGGCCGACTCTGGCTCACTGATGGAAATGGTGGGCCTTTCACACAACCCCAAGAGCCAAGTCTTCATGACAAGTTACCCCCCTTTCTCCCTCGCTCTCTCGCTCTCTCTTGCTGTCTCGCTCTCTCGCTCTTGCTCTCTCGCTCTTGCTCTCTCGCTTGCTTGCTTTCTCTTCACATCTCTCCTTCTACCCACCTGTCAATACAATCTATATGGGTAGCTAGCTAGCTAGATCCCATGTGTATGTACCTATGCATCCTCAATGGAGACTGATGAGGAGAAGAGACACGTCCAACACCCATAACTGAAATCCTGCCCTGCTCCCCTTGCCCCACCCCTGGGCTCTCCTTCCCTCTGCTTCTACCTCCACAGCGGCCAGGCCGACAAGAGGAATTTATTCCCATCAGTGACTCTCAACCAAGGACAGGTTGAGAAGGCGCCACGAGCTTAAATGTATCTCATCAAAATGTACAGGTTGAAGTCCAGACAACCAGCCACTTCACACGTGACCACACTTGGAGACAGGTCTTAGGTCCAGGGAGGTCCTACATGTGGGCCAACCCCCACAGACATGTGGGGACAGCCACGTGAATTCCCAGAGAGACCACGGGGTCTACAAGGCAGGGAGGAGGCCTCTGGAGAGACCAGGCCTGCCGAGGCCTTGACCTTGGACTTCCAGCTTCCAGGAATGTGAGGGAATAAATCCCTATCAACTCAGCTGCTCAGCCTGCCCTGTTTGACTATGACAGCCCTGGGACAATGATACACAGTGGTGACAGCCCGTTTTAAGGACTTGGAAGGAAGCATGCTGTCTGCATGGGCGGCTCCTCAGGCCCTTTTTCTCCTGGGCTGGCTTGCAGTCTATGTATTTACAGCAACATGTACTCACTTCTTTTTTGTCGGTACTGGGGCTGGAACTCATGGTTTCACACTCTTGCTCGGCTAGCACTCTAGCACCTGAGCTCTGTCTCTAGCCTTGCTCTTTGCTGGTTAATTAGAGATATAGTCTCACAGGCTTTTCTGCTGGACTGGCTCCAAATTTCAACCCTCTGATTTCAACCTCCAGAGTAGCTAAAATTGCAAGCATCCCCGCTCATCTATTTACTTTTAACCTGAGAGTGATCTTTCCCTCAAGAATTAACTGCGTGTGGACAGTGCATGACAGGGAAGCTGGCTGAACAGTGTGTGAGCTGAATGATGGCCCCGCAGAGGAGAGTATAAGGATGATTTTGTTTAAAAATTCATTCACTGTTCAGTGCCTGTGGGTGATCTGTCCCAGAACTCCAAGAAAACCAACATCTTAGGGCACTCAGGTCTTGTCTCAAACCCAGTGCAGCATCTGCAAGGAACTGACATCCGGCCCGACCAGTTTAAAGTCTTCCAGATCACTCGTAGTTCCCAACACAGTGTAGAAACCATGTGGGTTCCAGCTACAGTGTTTGGAGAGCACTGACCAAGGCCGACCATGCACGGAGCGGTGCCACCCTCCTTGGCCTGACTACGTGACACACATCAGAATCAATGTCATCTTACCCAAGTGGATTGTTTTGGGGAGGGGGCATCTCTGGGCCTGGTCTTGCAAAGCTGGGGCTCTCCCAGATGAACTATGACTCCAACCCTGTTTGGCCTTGGTTATTTTTTACAATTGTATTTTATTGGCGGGATAATGTAAAGAGGGGTTACAGTTGCATTGGTCAGGTAATAAGTGCATTACTTCTTGCACATTGATACCCCTTCTCTTGTTTTTGTCCCTGTTTCCATCCCCCCCACCTCTTCCCAACCATCTTGTTTCCCCCCTTCCCCTCCTTATTTCAAATAAACAAATAGAGGCATATACAATATACCAGGTAACAAAGTCAGATACAGTAACAACATGAGATTACCCATCAGGGCAAACAAAGAGAAGAGAAATAACATAATTAAGAACAGCAGCCATATAAGATAAGCTTAGCTATTTTTATGATGGGTGTGATCCTTTCCCTGGCGCTTCACCGTGCCACTGTGAAAGACAGGTGCATGTCACCATGCATGTCACGGTACTTCCCTTGTTTCTGGCACTTAGCCACTGAGTGTGATGGGGTCGTGCAAACGTTAATGCTTGAGCTGACCTTGAGCTGCCATCCCCCAGTTTCCCTCCTCCCAGTGCGAGGATTTCAGGCTGGAGCTACAGGGCTCCACTGTCATGTTTTAGATTTGTGGCTGGTTACAGCTGCAGATAGTGAACCACGGTTGTTGAAAGCCAACTGCAAGGTCTGTACAAATGTAACCAGATTACCTCAGCAAGAAACGGCCCTGGCTGGAGGTGCTAGGTCCATGAACTGACAGGCATCCTTCTAAGAGGAAGCGAGGGTGGGAAGACACCAGGTGTACGTGCTGAGACACAGCCTTGACTGACGGGGCCAGCCAAGGCTCCCTGGAGCGGCTGGGATCTAGAGGACGAGGGTGAATCCTCTTCTTGAGCCTCAAGAGAAGACCCAGCCTCTCTCTGGAGCCAAACCTCTAAACCTGTGACCAGATAATCCATCTCTGTTTCTTCAGGTCAGTGGACCTAGATGTCCTAGGTGACACTCAGACGGCACCCATGGAAGTGAAGGCTCGGACATATGCTCTCCTCAGAGACAGGCTGTGGACTTCTAGAACAAACACCAGGGTCCAGCAAGAACCAGTGGTCCAGGACAGGGACCCCAGCTCTCCTCTGCTCAACCAGGGGTTCTCACTCGTAGGAAGGCAAGATCCCTGCCCCTCCAGAAAATTCTCAGACATGCACAGAAAGTGATCACATTTCCACTAAGCTGCAGGTCCAGGCTTCTGTTCCATATGATTAATCGGGCTTTATTTGCCTTCCCAAGTTGGAGTTTATGTAGGCTTGGGAGGTGCGTCATATTTTATGTGCCATCTGCTGCATTTTAACAGTGGCCAGAGCATGCTGGCGGTTAGAATGGAGCGGGGAGGACCCAGCAGAGACCCACTCCATCCACAGCGGACTCGTGGAGAGCCCTCTGGGAAACACTCTGCACGCTCGTCCCCGGGCCTCGGTGCTCTCCCCAGCAGCTCCCGGTGCTCCCCGTGGGCTGCCTGCTCAGAGAAGTGCAATGTGAGCAGTCAAAAGCCCATCTGATGGTTATCAGCATGTGGGGTGGGGGTGCACGGTGCCCCTCCTCCTGCGAGGGGAGGAGAAAGTGTTGACCCCAGAGGTGGCCCTGAGCAAGCGCTAAGGAAACGGACCCTGGGAGACTCTGGTACATGTCTAGCTACAACAACCTGGGTTCCTGACGATTTGGATTAAGAGTGACCTGGTGAGCGTGAGGCTTCATGGTGACAAGAGCAAAGAGGTCATTTTCATTCCCAAGGCACAAGGGTGATTCCCTCTGGAGGCTCCGTGGACTGGGCGTAGGCCCCTCTTCCACGTGGCCTGGTGTGGCTGCCGAGTGGGGAAGAAAAGCAGTCCTGCCCTGCAGCTCTCAGCTCTTCGAGGTGAGGCTGAGGATGTGGGTCAGCAGGGGCAGAGGACGAGCCTGGCGGTGTGCAGGCGGGAGAGCAGCCCAGAGGCCCTTTCCCAGCTCAGCTGGGGAAGACAGCTCTGCAGGGAAATCTTTCAGTCCCTGACGCTTGGCACGGTGGGTCTTCTGTCAGGGCAACAAGGTGGACTAACTTGAAGGGCTGAGGAACTCAGAAGGAATGGTGCATGGGATGGGTTAAGGCCTGGGCTCCAAGGCTCAGCCCCCTTCAGCCCCTGCCCCTCACATCTGCAGGCACCCAGACAGCTTCTCGGGATCAAATGAAAGGGCATTGGTGAGGGGCTTCACCACCCATGGCACGGCCTGCCCGGGGAGGGGCTGCAGCCTGGGTTGGTGAGGGCTGTGGGCAGTCAGGCTCCGGGCACCCAGGCGGGGCAGCGTGTGTCCTCTGGGGAACGGTTGACATTGAATTTTCATATCCAGTTAGGCAGGCGAGTCATGAAGGGAGCTCAGCACAGTCCCTAACCTCTCCATTCCGAACTTTTCTCCTTGGCGAGGCGCTACTACCTTCATTTTGCAGGCACTGTTTTTCTAAAGAAATTCCCAAAGACTGGTGACCCTGTGGCTCTCTAATCACAATAAGTATGGGGGCGCCAGCATGTGCTGGCCAGCGGGGAACATCTGCACAATGAAAACAGTAGAGGCAGAGACATAGTGAGGAGGCTGGGTCCCGGCCGGCCTGCAGGGCGGGTGGCGCCTCCCTCCCTGCTAGGGCTCCTGCAGAGACCAGCAGAGCTACGGTGTCTGAGAGGTGAAAGTCTACCCCGAGAAGCTGGACTTGTCCACTCGGGCAGAGGGGAAGACTGACACTTGAGAAGCAGTTGTGTGCGTGCCTGTCTGGCGTCCTGAGCAAAGGCAGCAATTTTCCTTCCCTTCTGCCATTTGCTAAGCATCTGTGAACAGAGTATTTGCAAGGTGACAGGTCCTATGGACCGACGGAGACTGCATGCAGGAGCTTCTCAGAGGACTCCAGAGAAGGGATCCCAAGGGCAAAGGGGCCCTATGGCCATGAAGAGAGGAGCGCTGGCCACCCACAGGTCACACGGGGCAGCGTCCATGTCCTCTGGGCTGGGTTCCAGGAGGGGCAGCGTGGGGTCCAGCGGGGGGACGATGTCATCAGCAGGGACGTCACTGACAGCACCGATGCAGCTAGAGGTCATCTCTCTAGGTCCTCACTCCCCACCCCTGGAACGGAGAACCCCCGCTCCACCCTCATCACACACGGGCTGGCCTTGGAGCTGCCGTGAGGCCGTCCTGACCTCACATGGACTGCACGAGGAGTGGAGCGTCCATCTAGCCGGCTGACCACAGCCTCCCCCCGCCGACCGTCCACCTGGCTGCCTTTTCCCCATCTCTTCACAGCCCAGCCTCTGGCCACACCCTGCCCTCCCCAGCACGCGGGAGGACCACCCAACCTCCGCCTCAGCTCCCCTCAGGGGCCCCTTGGAGGAGGGGCATTGTGTGGTGAGGAGGACGGCCTGTCCGAGGTCGCTGTATAGAGGCCTCGCCTCCCTTCCACCCCCCACTGCCAGGACAGCCCTGCCAGGCTGTCTACAGCCTTCCCCACGCCCCCTTCTCCTTCCTGCCCAGCCCGCGAGAGCGTGGCATCGCTGGCACTGGCCAGAATGGATCTCTCTGTCCTTGGCATCCGGAGGACACAAAACCCTGCTCGTTTTTTATGATCCCCATAATGCTGTGATGGAGTCCATTAGTCTCGTTTGAGCTCCTCATCAGAGGCCTGGACTGGAGTGCGGGCCCTGCAGAGCTGCCTGGCAGTGCCACAGGCCCTGGGCGGCTTCGGGTACTCTACAAGACCCATGGTGTAAGGACGGGACCCAGAGTGTGTCTTTGACACAGAGGACCTGAGCTCCGTGAGACTCCCTCAGTTTCTGTGTCCTCAGGAGCGAACGGGGGATCGTAACAGGCACCCCAACAGGATTGGGGGGACCCGGTGAGGTGGGGTGCAGAGGTGCTGGACTCAGGGCTCAGTACTCTGGAGGTGGCCATGCTGGACTGGTTGACTACCATCTTGAAACGATGGCCAGTGCCCCAGACGTCCGGTACCAGCAGGATGGATGCCTGCCCTCGCCCGCCCTGGGTCGCTGTCCTGCTGCAGGACAGAGACCCTGCTTTCCCCTGTCTTCTGCCTTCACAAAGCCCACCATGTTGATGAGGAAACGCCATGTGCTGAAGCAGATACCTGGAATGCAACGTCCACAGTCTGAAAATCCTCCCACAAATTAGCCAGGGGGTATTTAGTCACCCTGAATCCGTGGCCGTGGCGGAGGGGCCAGGTTCTGTCACTTTGGATGTGAGACCACATTCAATGTTTATTTTCAACAACACTACAGGACTTCAAAGGAGCCATGTCCCAGGCTGGGTCTCCATCCAGAGCTCTGCCGGTCACTCTAATTACATCAGGGTAAAGCTCAAGATTCTCCCTGGGGAGGAAAGAAAGAAGCCAGTCGCAGGCTCTGGCCACCTTCCCCCAGGCTGCCTTGGGGTGAAAGCTCTTTACACAGCTTCCAGGGGCAGAGTCCTCACAACTGCAGCTGGATGCTCTGACACAGCTAATGGTTCCTACATGGCATCTGACCCAGGCTCCAAAGGCCACTTTCAACACCGGCGACTCCTGTCCAGGAGATGCATGATCATACTCCGTCCCCCTCACTGTCCCCTCTTCTAACTGCAGGTGGAAAATAATGCCAGAAGAAAGTTCCAGATAAAAATGAAATGAGCCAAGAAATGAGCTTCTGTGGAGCAGAGTAGTGGCAGCCAGAAATTGGGAGAGGAGCTGGGAGAGGAGCTGGGGCGAGCTCCAGCTCTGTGCAGGGAGAGCTATAGCAGGGTAAAGGAAGAAGTTCTGCAATCTGGTGCTGAGTAGGGTGACTGCTGTGGATAGTAAAGAAATGTGTGAAGACCCAGCCGAGGGCTCAACTGCTTCACCACAGAGAACGGACCAAGGCAGCGGTGGGCAAGCCACCGTGAGCACAGGAATGTCACATCAAATCAGGTGAATGCGTGTCAAAACAAAGGAAGACGCACACAGAAGAGACATGGGCTTCAGGATGCTTGGCCCCCAGGGTGAGGCTTTCGGGTGAAGAATTAAGGTCAGTGAAGGGAAAGCGGGCTGGGCTCGCACTGTCTCTCCTTGGCCAGGCTCCAGGCAGCCCCATGCATATTTGACAACAACTAGAAGCTAATCCACCTCCAGTGACAGCAGAGCGCTTCCCCAGCCTCTGAGCCTGGTGGACGATGGACTCGGATGTGGACGCTGGGGCAGTCCTGCCTGTCTGTCTTTCTGTGCCCTGTCTGTCTGGATGTGCCCAGGTAGCTGAGGAGAGCAGAGGGCGGCCCTGCTGTGCGTGCAGCCTTTCCTCGACCCTCCCCTCTCCACAGTCCTCTAGGCTCCTGGACTCCTCTGTGCGTACTCGCAGAAGTGCCGCCCTCAGGTCTCGTGCCACCCCGGGGGTTGTGGACTTGAGCTTCCCAGGACTTCCCCTGGCCTGTCTCTGCTGGGCGTTGCTTGCTTCAAGTCTCTCCTCTCTTCCTATCTTATGCTAAACGGTTTTCTCTTCCTGGCATTGTCCAGATTTTTTTCTGTGTGTGCTTCTGAGATGAGTCAGTGCTTCCATTGGGGAGCATGCATATTAAAACCTCCACCGTTTAGACTCCTGGGATTTCATTCTCTCTTTCGTGACTACACCCTGCTCATCTTCTCCATTGCATACTTATTTGCTCATTTTAAAGCGTTTATTAAGGGCCTTCTTTCTGCCAAGTCTGAGGCAGACAATGGGACACAGCCAGATAAAAGTTCTGAGCACCTCAGGAAGAAATCCTTACTCAGCACACAGCAATCTCCAGGGCAGTGGCCAGAGGCCTGATGTCCTTACGAGAGCCAGGCCTGAGCAGGGGACGGAGAGCAAGGCTCGGGGCCAGTCAGGCCTCCGGAGTTGCACCATTGGCTAGACGGGCCAGCCAGGCGATCAGGAGGCAGCAGGCAGTCTTGAGGCCCATCAGTTTCCCAGCTGTGCACCTGGGACCACGGCACCGGCGGCGTACACGGGCTGAGTGAGTGGCTGGGTCCTGTGTTTGCGCAGCCTTCTGGGGTTCAGGGTCTGCATGGTGTGACATGTCTCAGGCCCAGAAACAAATCAGGAGCTTCGGGCATGGCCCGGGCCTGGGCGCCTGTCACCTCCACTGAGTCTAGTGAGGGTCACTGAGTCCCGTCAGTTCAGAACCAAGAAAGCAAACTTATCCGAGAGGACCCTGGGACCCAGCCGGGCTGAAACAGGGCAGAGAAAAATAACCAGAAAAACCAGAAATAACCAGAAAAACAACCCCAGTGGGAGGGGAGGAGCTGCACCTTCCTCCCAAACAGTCCTCCTGCCCCAGGCTGCATGGCCCCTGGCCTTGCTCTCAGCAGGGCCTCCGCCCCTGCCCCTCTGCAGTGCAGCTCTAAGGCTGGCTTACTGATGAGCCCGCTGAGATGCCATGGCCTCTTAGAGACTGGAGCCTGCCCGCCTGCCTGCCTGCCCTTGCTGGAGACCTGAAGCAGAAAGTTCCTTCCCCCTCCTCTCTTTTCCCCTCCCCTACTCTCCCCTCCCCTCCCCTCCTCTCCCCTGCTCTCCTGGGGTCTCTCTTCTTCCCTTCCCTCCCCCTCCTCCTCTCCCCTTCCCTCCCTTCCTCTCCTAGACTCCCTCCTCATCACCCACCAACAGACTCAGCAAAGTCTCCTTTGCTCATACAACTCAAGTTCTCAAAGACAAAAAAAAAAAAAATAAAAATGTGATTCTTTTTCTAGGCAAAACTCCCCTTGCTTTATACATTTTCTCTAGGCAGAAATAGATTTTTAAAAAATTTCTCTTAGAAAATCGAAGGTGGCTTTAAAATGTCAAATTTTCTGACTGAGGACAAACTGTCTTTTAAATATCACATTTTCTAAAATGTACCGTTTTTAATCTATCTCTGTCATCTTTCTCTTGAACACATACCAAGTTACCACATTGAGAATCATCAAGGATTTATATTTTCTGCACAAGTGACAATGACAAGCTTGCAAAGGCAGGTAGCTGGCACTAATTAAAGGAAGACATTGCATAACGGGCTGTAATACTATACCAGGACTGCAGTCCTGGGCCAGGTGTCCAGAGGCTTCTCACTCACTTGCTGTGCGAGCTGAGCCCCACGCCTGGCTGCAGGTGCAACATTTGAACATGGTGGGCTGGGTTCCAGAAGTGATGTGGTATGCCACAACCCCACATCCACCAACACTCTGCATCCACCGACACCCCACATGCACCGAAACCTCACATCCATCGACACCCCACATCCACCAACACCCCAACACCCCACATGCATCGACACCCCACATGCACCAACACCCCAACACCCCACATGCATCGACACCCCACATCCACCAATACCCCAACATCCCACATGCACCGACACCCAACACCCCACATCCACCAATACCCCAACATCCCACATGCACCGACACGCAACACCCCACATCCACCGACACCCCCCATCCACCACCACCCTGCCTCACCCTCCTTCAGCTCTGGCTGGGGCCTGGGCCTCTGGGGTCTGCTGAGTCTGTCTTGCTCTCCAGGACCTGACCTGCCTGGTGAAAGGGTGCAGTGTGTTCTGGAATCACAATCTCCTTTGTACATCATCCTCACTTCCTCCTGGGAGGGGGATGGAGCACCTCACCAGGGGAAAGAGCACCTCACCAGGGGACGGAGCACCTCACCAGGGGACGGAGCACCTCACCAGGGGAAAGAGCACCTCACCAGGGGATGGAGCACCTCACCAGGGGAAGGAGCACCCCACCAGGGGATGGAGCACCTCACCAGGGGACGGAGCACCTCACCAGGGGACGGAGCACCTCACCAGGGGAAGGAGCACCCCACCAGGGGATGGAGCACCTCACCAGGGGAAGGAGCACCTCACCAGGGGATGGAGCACCTCACCAGAGGATGGAGCACCTCACCAGGGGAAGGAGCACCTCACCAGGGATGGAGCACCTCACCAGGAGAAGGAGCACCTCACCAGGGATGGAGCACCTCACCAGGGGAAGGAGCACCTCACCAGGGGATGGAGCACCTCACCAGAGGATGGAGCACCTCACCAGGGGAAGGAGCACCTCACCAGGGATGGAGCACCTCACCAGGGGAAGGAGCACCTCACCAGGGGAAGGAGCACCTCACCAGGGATGGAGCACCTCACCAGGGGAAGGAGCACCTCACCAGGGATGGAGCACCTCACCAGGGGAAGGAGCACCTCACCAGGGGAAGGAGCACCTCACCAGAGGATGGAGCACCTCACCAGGGGAAGGAGCACCTCACCAGGGGATGGAGCACCTCACCAGGGGAAGGAGCACCTCACCAGGGGATGGAGCACCTCACCAGAGGATGGAGCACCTCACCAGGGGAAGGAGCACCTCACCAGGGGAAGGAGCACCTCACCAGGGATGGAGCACTTCACCAGGGGAAGGAGCACCTCACCAGGGATGGAGCACCTCACCAGGGGAAGGAGCACCTCACCAGGGGTGGAGCACCTCACCAGGGGAAGGAGCACCTCACCAGGGGAAGGAGCACCTCACCAGGGATGGAGCACCCCACCACCCACCAGGGGAAGGAGCACCTCACCAGGGGAAGGAGCACCTCACCAGGGGACGGAGCATCTCACCAGGGGACGGAGCACCCCACCACCCACCAGGGATGGAGCACCTCACCAGGGGAAGGAGCACCTCATCACCCACCAGGGGATGGAGCACCCCACCACCCACCAGGGGATGGAGCACCTCACCAGGGGAAGGAGCACCTCACCACCCACCAGGGGATGGAGCACCCCACCACCCACCAGGGGATGGAGCACCTCACCAGGGGAAGGAGCACCTCACCAGGGGAAGGAGCACCTCACTAGGGAAGGAGCACCTCACCAGGGGACGGAGCACCTCACCAGGGGAAGGAGCACCTCACCAGGGGATGGAGCACCTCACCAGGGGAAGGAGCACCTCACCAGGGGAAGGAGCACCTCACCACCCACCAGGGGAAGGAGCACCTCACCAGGGGAAGGAGCACCTTGCCAGGGGATGGAGCACCTCACCAGCAGCTTAGAGAAATACAAAAAGTCAAAGCAGCCAAACTCTGTGACCAGCAGCACAGCCAGGCAGTCTTCAATCAGTTACAGGGAAGACACAGCTAAGGCAGGCAGGGATGAGAAGCCAGGACAAACCAAGGCCCCTGGCCTTGGCTGTGAGCCACTCCCCAAGCTTGCTCTTTGTTGGTGGCCATCTGTAGCCCCCACTGCTCCATTCCAGGCCAAGAGGTGATTCCAGAAGGGTGTGGAATCTCAGGGGTCCTGAGTGGGGGCCCTGGTGATGGAGGACGGGCTACAGCCTGCAGCCCCTGGCCTTGCAGTGTCAAGGATGCTCACGCCCACCGCCTCGTGTACTTGTCGGTTTCATGGCTGGCACAGGAAGACTTAGCTTCGGGCCATCTGCAAACTCCAGTTCTGGAGATGGGGAGGATCTCATGCCCTGCTGAGTGCAGCCTGACTGTCATCCCAACTGGTGCTCCCGAGGCAGAGCAGGCCCCAGGACCCGTGTGCAGGGAGGGCACGCAGGAGAAGTCCCGGGACTGTCGGGAGCTGCCGCCCTACGGCGATGCGTGGGCTCCAAGTCCAGAAGCCACCCCTCCCCCTCCCTTTGGGCTCAGGTGAGCCCAGCCAGAGCCCGTGAACATGACCAAGTGTCCATGACAGCTGTGCCACCACCCCCTGCACTGGATTTCCTTTGACCTCGTTACAGGCTCCTGTGGTTGGGGAGCATGGCAGTCTACATGAGTATGGCAGCAGGCCTCAGCGCTGTCCTTACCTTATAAATCATCTACCTCTAATGGTCATCTATCATCACTTACCCATATCTATGGGTCATCTTATCTCTCATCTGCGCGCCTGTCTGTCTGTGTGTCTGTCTATCCTCTCTCTCCATTGTGGGAGTGGGTTGGTCCTGAAGCAGATCTTACCACCTTCCTCCATCTTTCGGGAGGAAGAGGCTGACATCCAGTGACTCGGGTTCAGGGGTTTCGCATAGGGAGGGAGAAGCCCCAACCCACAAAGCAGCACAGAGAGTTCTGGGGAGATTTGTTGGGAGTGGGGAAGAATGAAAGGCTTAAAATGTACCCAGCGTCTTGGTGCAGAAGCCCAAATGCCTAGGTGCAAAAGAGAATCAGTCAGCCAGCCAGAGCCAGGATTTCCTCAGCCACCAGGCCCTCAGCCAGGATGGACGCCATGATGACAACAGAGCTTGGCTGCCTGATGAAGATTCCTCAGCATGCAGGTATGAGAGTGCCACAGAAAGCAAGGACACAGGGCAGGGGCTGGGGGGGGGGGTGGAAGCTAAGGGAAACAGATCTATACACAGTCAACCTGAGCAGCAGAGAGAAGACGGGGAGAATGAGCAGCGCCGGGGGCCAGACATGAAAGAGCTCAGGTCCTGCCGCCCCAGAGCCCAAAAGCCAGGGCTAAATGCACAAAAATACCAACATTTAGGGGGAAAATAGACCCAAATCTTTAGAACCAAGGGTTAGGTGACACTCATGAAGAGCACAAGCCGAGAGCAGGAAATCCTTATCATTGAACCCTATCAAAAATAATTCTGTGCTCTGTGAGGCCCCGGATAGATGGTGAGAGGCAAGCTGCCTCTGTGTGGAAACCCTTCCCAGTGGGGGATTAGTGGGGAGAATGTGCACAACTCCTCAGACTCTGCTGTGAGGAAAGCCTCCCTGGTTTAGAACCGACCGGGTAAAGATATGTTTTACACAGCAGCAGATAGAGCCAGCAAACACACACACACACACACACACATACACACACACACACACACACTAAAATCACCGGCCACCGAGGACTGTGAATGGTTATAGAACACAGCTCCACAGCACACCTGTCTCAATGTCCAAATGAGAATGATGGTGACCACACAGCCTGTCGGACAGGGGGACACACTGGTGAGGGGTCTCAGAGCATAGGTCCCGCGGTAACTAAGCACGCACCTTCCACACTCAGCGGCTGCTATCCTGGACGCTTATCCCAGAGGAATGAAGACTTACCACTGCTTTACAAAATAATACCGAAGCCAGCCTCGACGTCCTTCCACAGGTGAAGGGTGAAGACGCTGAGGTTTCAGCAGTATTCACTGTGGAATATGACTCAGCAGGGAAAAGGATGGAACAGGACACACACAGCTTTGATAAACTCCCAAGGACAAAAATCCTATTGTAGTAGACCCCATATAGCAGGCGTCGTCAAGGCGGTGAGGTGAAGGGGGAGGAAGGAGCACGTGGAGGTGAAGGACACCGGGGATGGCTGCGTGGTGGAAGGCACTAGAGGTCCCCGGATGTCATCTATGCTATATCCTGCCTGAGATTTGCAGTAGCATTCTGCAAGACAGGGAGAATGCAGAACAGGGCATGTTACTTATGTCTCCTCATTCTACCTTGCAGCTGCATGTGAATGTGACCCATTTGCTCCAAATAGAAAGGCCAACTGAGTAGACACGAGCTCTGAGCATTCTAGCTGCTCATCCGAGCCCTGGGCTGGGAGACTGACACCAGGCTGGCTATTCCTGCTTCTTCGGGTTGGCCGGCCCTGCCTCTTGAAACACTCCTGCGAGCATTGTACAAGCTTGTCCCCTGAAGACTGACCAAGCAGAGCCACCAGTGTCCCTGGTAATTGGTGTGGCCACACAGTGGGGCCAGGGTAGGCCCCACTAAGACTGGGTGGGTTTGCCCTGCAACCATTCCATGCTGCCACCAGGCAGGAGAGCCGTGACATCTGGGTTGCTGCAGATGAGGCACGGAGCCAGCTGTGGCTGTCTCAGCGGCCAAGCTCTTCCTCTGCTGAGGTCCAGTCCCTATCTGACAGCTGGGAATCAGGTGAGCCTTCGAGGAGGAGGCACTTGTCTGCTGAGGGGCAGGGTCTGTGCCCCTTCTTTCTCCATCTCATCTGCTAACCAACGTGCCTCCGGGCTCTGCAAATCTGTCTCTGAATTGGTGGCCGCAGCCGATCAGCGTCCCTTGAATCATTCATTTTCCTGAAGCCTTGCCTCTTCGCAGGAGGCGAGTCCACACAGCTCTCTCCACAACCCCCCACCCGGGCACCAGGAGCCCGGGCGCAGGCTGGCGGGCGAGCGGGGGGCTCTTGTTCACAGTATTGCCAATTGTGCTGTGGTGCTCACACAGGTGGAGAATCTTAGGAGTTATTCAGCTGTGACCTCCACCCACAAATGTCTCAAACAAAGAACCCACGGTGTGTGTTTTCTTAGCCCTTCATCAGCTTCAGTGCAAGCCCACGTGGGTTTGGCGATGATATTTGGATTTTAGGGTGTCCGTCTGGCATGGGAAATGGCCATTGAGTTCTTCTAGACAACGAAGCTGAGCCCAGGATCAATCCTGTAACTCAGCACAATAAATACACAGCTGAACTGAGACGCTGTCTGTCTCCAAGGGGAAGCGTTGCCATCAGGCCCGACCTCCTTTGCTGCCGTGGCTGCCGGGCTTGGTGTATGCCTCTGTCAGGTAGCTTGCTCCAGATGCTGACTCCAACCTCTGGATATCTGTCAAAACATAACCAGAGCAGATGGGCAGGGCTGTTTGCCAAGCAGAGCTGGGAGAGCTGCGTCTGGGAGCGTGCTGTGCCTGCGTTTCCACACAGTGGCGTGCAGGGCGCCCTCCAACGGGGCCGGCCCTGCTCACGTGCTGGGTGTGTGTGCCACAGGGAGACCTGCCACGGCGTTTAGTGGGTTCAGCATGGACAGCCCTTGGCGTCTGGGGAAACCCAAGCTCATTGCTCAAATCCACAACTCCTGGGCAGTTCCCTCAACTTCCTGAACGCGCTGATCTCCAGAGAGGAGAGCTGGGGCTTGCCGGGCTCCAGACTTCCATTTCTAGGCAGGGGCCTCGCTGTGGGTGGGGATAAGGAGGAAGGATCCGTGCAAGCTGAAGGGCGGAGTGAGGGCTGCACTGGGCCCTCGCTGCTTACCGGGGCAGGGCCCATCTACCCCTCATGGACAGAGTAACGACCTGAGGATCGGACTGAACTCCACACCCCTCGCCATAGTGGTTTGAATGTGAATCCCGTGGGGAGTGCAGAGAGACATTTGAACTTTTCATCGACATCGCAAACTTGACTCTGACACCAGAAGCTGTGAATGTGCCAGGGGGAATTCTAACCCCCAATGCATCTTATTTTGGGAACCTACAAGCCTCTGCCATCAATTCACGAAGCCCCCAACTTTCATTAGAAATGTCTCCAGGAACCCGAGTGAACATACACATTCAGGTTCCAGTGTTCGCACTGAACAGGATTTGCAGTTGTTCCTGTGCTCTTCTCGGAAGCCCACCTGTCCCACCCTGCACGCTGTGTGGGCCAGCGGACGTGGACTGGGCCAGGGACCCCCAGGTATTCGCCCTGAGGGCTGGCAGTCTCGGGGTCTGGAGCTTCCCCAGGGGTGTCGTTACAGTCCCGGGGGGCACTGCTTGCCTACACAGACCGTCTCTTTGAGGTGGAAACTAAATCCAGATCTATTACCGTACGTGAGCGATGCATTTGCCAAGAACCTGTGATTAAATCTCTTTCCTCCATAATGAAGACATAAAAACTCCTCTCAGAGTAACCTTTGTGGACTTCACAGAAGGAGGAATTTTGTCGCAGCTGGGCTCTGCAATGTGGGACATCACACACTTGGATTCTGCTCCTTGCACACCATTCCCTGGGGCCCTCAGAGTGGCTGGAACCCAGAAGCCAGGAGAGGGCAGGTGTGCAGGGCCCGGCTGGTCTCCTCCCATCCACCATCTTGTGGGACCTCGGGAGCATCTGCAGAGGCACAAACAAGCAGGCCATCTCATTTCTTCCCTGCAGTAATTTTCTTGCCCTTGTTGGACATTTAATTTGAGACATGGTGGATTGTAAGAAGCATCATCAATTTAAAAATGGATTTTCTGGTTTAAAAGGGAGCGTGGCATTTTATGTAAACCTTGGTGGTGAGACACTTCCTAATTGTTGGACTAGTAAAATGCAGAGTGAACACAGCGTCTCAGAAGCTGGCTATTGCAGTGCACACCTGTTGTCTGTGGTAGGTCGCAGCGTGCTCTGCCTGTCACTGGCCCCTGCTGGACATGGGACTACCTGCAAAGCTACCGTGGATACACCTGGAGCAGTGCTGTCACCAAGAGCCTGGTGGGACTGCTGCCTCATCTGTCCCCGAGTGCATTGACGCGGGAGCCGACAGCTCACGCCTGGAGGCAGAGGTACTTGAGAAGCTGAGGTGGAGAGGATCACAGTTCCAGGCAATGGGATGGAGGCTTCGTGTGTGTGTGTGTGGAGGGATGTCTGCTACAATGACAGGGGTCATTCATCTCAGCTAGGACAGGAAGCCTAACATAGGTAGATTGGTGGCATGTACCTGGGCAGGAAAAGGGAGCTGATCTCATAAATGAATGCAGAATGGGCTGGAGGCAGGCTCAACAGCAAAGCTCGGGCCTGGCAAGTCTAGGCCCCGAGTTCACGTCAATCAGAACAGCAGCAAAAGCAGACCACCAGTAAGAACTTACAAATGGACCTTACACAATGACAGTGAACATACGTTCTGGCTGTAATGGCTGCACGCCTCACACCTCACAAAAATTCCTGTGCCCGGTGTGCTGGTTCTCAGGGCAGGGGTCAGGTCAACAGGACAGAGCCAGGAGCTCTGGGCTGTGAGGAGCCTCGGCTACGAGCACGGGGCCCTGGCCTGGACGCTGAGCGGGACTGCGTCCAAACAGAAGGAAACGAGGGGGACTTGTCCTCGGAGGACAGCGAGTGAAAAGTGTGCAGGGCCAGTCAGTGGCCCTGCCGAGGGGTCACGGAAACAGGCATCGATGCTCCCCAGGGCCACCTCCATCTTCCCCTTGGAAAGTTTCTACAACTCCTAAAATTCAGTGTAGCCGAGCCTGAGCTTCCTCTACCCCAGAGCGCCGTGCACAGGGCACTGGAGCAGGGGCATTTACTCCTCAGCCTTCTGGAGGCTGGAGGCCCCAGCAAGCAGCTGCTTTCTGGACCAGAGACAGAGGACAGGGCCCTGGCCGGGGGCCGTCTCGGTGGCAAGCCATCCCGAGACACATCACCACGCACTGATCATCTTCTCTTGATTAATTTAAGCAAAGCTTCCTGGGGGATTGGGAAGTATTTTTGTTTGTTTCTAAAGGCAAGGCTTTGAATGTATTTGAGCATTTATTTATTTTTATTTTGCTAGCCCTGGGGCTTTTAATTTTTACTTTATTCTCACAGATGGTGTTCTCCTGCTTTAGCCATGCCTCTGTACCAACGTTTTCTAGGTTAACTGGAAATCAAATCTCAGTCTTTCCCATCCAGATTGGCAGCCAACCATGATTCCAATTCTCAGCCTCCTGAGGAGTGGGGGTTCCAGGCATGGACCATTGACATCGGTTCTTGAGTACTTTTCACTGAGATATTTTTCTGACAGTGCTGAAGTTCTTTATATAGCTTGGGCCCTAACCAGTCCATGGAAGCTGCAGAGCCAAGTGTGTCAGACAGAGCCATTCCAAACGGCTTTCAGCTTTCAGTTTATCGGTTGGATTTTTCACTTCCTTAATGTTGTCTTTGGAGAAGGAAAAATGCAAAAACTTTAGCTCATTTGAAATCCTCAGCTTTTCATTTTGGTTTTTGTCACTTGTGTCTTCCATAATCCTTCTCTCCACCGTCATGGCGTGACTTGCTTCAGGGGCTGTGGGCTGACTCTTGTCTTTCCTACTGCACTTCCCATCGTGTTGGGAGCAGATTTCAGTGCGTGCCGTGGCTGAAACACCATCATTATTTTACATGGGTCATCAATGATCCCAGCCACTTTGGCTGCACTTGGTCTTTGGTCCACAGTTATACAGATATACGGCACCATCGATGCTATACGTCAAACCACCACACTTGTGCCATCCTCTTGGGCTCACGATTTCATTCAGCTGACAAATGTGGCTCTGTTAGCATATCCCAGTTATACACTGTTGAGTAACACATCAAACCACAGTACTGCCAGCCGGTGAAGCGCTCTGCACACGACAACACCATGTTGAGAGCTTTTGGAGACAGTGTCTCTACCCCACGCCTTGGCTCGGGGGTCCACGTTCAAGATGGCACACTCAGTGGAGCTGGATCTCAGGGTGGCCTGCGGATTGGGGGTTTGACTTGCTAAGAGATCATTTTTCTCAGCAGACTTCGTGCATACGGAAGGGACAGGTGGTATCTCTGCAATGTGTGGTTTGACCTTTAATCTCAGTCTTCCGAGTAGTCATTGTTATACAGCGATGGAAGTGATTTTTGTAGGTGGGTTATGTACTTATTCAACTTGGTAAATTCTCATTCTTTTATGGATTTTTCCTCCCGTAGTTTCTGGTAATGTCTTTGCAAAGAACCTTGGTGACTGCGAACAATTAATTAGCAATCTTTTTCAAGGTTTTTGCATATTGATTCTCCTTTCCTCACGTCCTGCCTTGGGCAGAACTTCCAGCCCGGGAGGTTGGTGATGATAGAAAGCAGGCTCTTTTCCTCGCTAGCTTCAGCTGTAGTGCGTTCACTGTTTCATGCTGTTCTGTAATGATGAAGGCAGCGGCTTCCTCTCCATCCACACTCTACAGTGTGCAGGAGACACTGCCTCGTATTCTTGGTGTGCTGAGAGTTTCTTTGTTACTGTGAAAGGTTATTGATTTGGCTAAATTATTTCCTTATCTAATTCTGAGATCTTTTAGCTATTTCATTTTAACCTGCTGCCATGGCAAGTTAGTTTTGCTTTAATGGTGTGCTAAAATTGTGTTCTAGATAAAATTGTGCTCTGATTTGTCACAATAGTTTACATATTTTATGTGTTATTGAATTGAGCTTACTAATATTTTGTTTATATGTACATTCAATTTCTTGTTGCGATTAGCTTCTATCTTTATTTCCCGTCCATCTATTTAGGGGTTCGGTAACGATAATAAATCTCATCAAGAAAATTTTTAATCTCTTTTCTCTCCAAAATGATTGAGATTCTTCTGAAAATGACTAGACTTTGAAGTATCCTTGTAGAGAGATTTAAATTTATTGTTCCAAAGTCAATAATGACTTCTTCTGGAGATAATTGGTAATTCACATTTTCTAAAAGGTATCTATACTACCTAATCTATCATTTTCATTACAAAATCAATAATAATAATATCATTTTCTTACCTTGAACTCTCCAACAGTGATGTCTTCCATACTACACACCCATTGTGGTCTTTGGGCTTTAGCAGGGACATTTTCTACGAGGCCACTAACCAATCCACTGGCCTTTTCTTTGACCAAGAAAACTTAGCTATTAGATTCATGTATTGAGTTCCTAATTTCAATTATTACTTTTTTATGTATTCTAAAAATGATGCATTTTTCAGACATGCTATCTGTGTTTCTTTTTTATTGTTGGGGATTATGTGTAGAGGGGTTGCAGTAACATTTGACAGGTAGTAGGCGCATCACTTCTCACACATTGATGCCCCTTCCCATGGTTTTGTCCCCATTACCCTCCCCCTCAATTATTACTTTTGAATTTAGTGCTGTACATAGGAATTTTGAATTGCATCTGCAGGAATTTTAAGATTCCTTGGGTTAAAGCAATGCAAACTTCTTGTCGCACAGTTGTCCCAGGCAATACGACTGAGTCAGGGATTAGGAGGATCAGGATGGACATGTGGAGTGTCTTCTCTGACGCAAGATCCCCTCTGGTCCACGTCTCTTTTCAGAAGAATGCTTTTTATTGTTACCATAAAGGGGACGTGCCGAGAGTTTGCTGTTACCCGTCAGGTCAGGAGTCCGTGTCTTTCTGGACACTGCCACCCCCTCCCTCCCTCTCCTCCAGTCTTTTCCCCACATCCTCACCCACAGTCGCGTGGGTCATTTTCCACACAGTATCTAGTGAGTTCCACTCACGCCTTCGGTCACCCTCCGTGTCCCTCCATTTCTGTGCCCCCTTCACCCTCCCAAAGACAGGTGAGTGACCAGGAAAGACCAGAAGGAGAGAAAGCACAACAGCAGCATCCACACAGAACCTACATATGTCTGTTTCCTGGAGCTGCACTTGTCTTCTGATTCCTCTTCTGCTGTTTGACTTCTTATGCTCTTTGTGGGTCCTAGATATGAATCCTTCACCTCATAAATAGCTGGCAAAGATTTTCTCCCTCTCGGTGAGCTGTCTGTTGACTCTTCCTTCAGCTCTGCAAAGCTTTTTAATTTGATGCAATTCCATTTTAATTGGATATAGCCCCATTTGCCAATTCTTGCTCTCATTCTTTGGGGAATTTAATCTTAGGCAGAAATAATTACCAGTATGGATATCTTCAGAGTTTCCCCTGTCTTGCTGTCATGGTTCCAGACTTCCGGTCTTACATTAGTCCACACGAGTCTGCCTTCGTACAAGATGAGAGCTGAAGTTCTGGCCCCGCCTCGCTGGTCAAAAGTGACTCTGTCTTCTCCGTGATTCTTTTCCTTGATCTTTTTAAAAATGAGCTTGTTATTGTTTGTTTTATTTCCGGTCTTCTGGTCTGCTCTCTTGGTACCAGTACCACAGTGTTTTTGTTACAGTGGCTCTGTAGTATAATTTGAGGAGATGTTCTTTTTGCTCAGGAATTCTTGGCTATTGGGGGCATTCGGCTCTTCCCTGTGCACTTTAGAATTGATTTTCTGCTTCTGTAAAGAAACGCATTGGGGTTTTAATGGAAGTTGCCTTGAACCTGTCAGTTGTTCTCTGTAGTAGTGTAGCCTCAGTGGAAAGCATTTTGGAGATTCATAAAAAAAAAGCCAAAAAGTAGATTTACATTGTGACCCTGCCATGTCTAGCTGAAGAAGTACAAATTAGCATGTTGACAGGAGACCTGTGCTATTAGTAACTCCACAGCCTAAAATTCATCTATATCCTGTCAGCTGAGAACCCCTAAATCTTATCAAAGCAAATCATAGAAAATGTAGAGTGGATATATGCACATACATCCACACTGGGGCAAAATTGCCTTTAATCTGTCCGCCGAAAGTCACGTTAGCTGCATTCTAAGAACGGAGAATGAAGGAAGGTAGGACCCCCACCTCCCGAGCAGCTTTGCCGTCCAGAAACGCCATGCCATTCTCCAATGGCCTAGGGAGGAGATTCTGGGATTCACAGCCTTAGCTCCTGGGCCAGCAGCTCCACCCTCAAAGCCATTCTTCCTTCTTGTTTTTGAACCGGGAGCTTTGAACTTGCTAGGTAGGCGCTCTACCACTTCATCCATGCTCCCAATCCTTTTTGCTTCTGACAGCATTTTTCAGATAGGATTTCACCTTCGCGCCCAGGCTGACCTTGACTCTGAATTTCACAAGTACATTTCCAGCGCCACGGGCTGACAGGCACGAGCCAGTGCAGCTTTATTGATGGAGATGGAGATCTTCCAAGCTCTGCGCCCCTTCTAGCCCCCAAATGTGGGTCTCCTGCTCTGCATTTCCTGAGTGGGTAGAATTACAAGGGAGTTACTGTGCCTATTTCTTAATGTAAGCTAGCTTAAGTGTGTATCTGGGTGTGTTTATGACTTGGCTTTCTCCCTGTAGCTTTGGGGGTCCTCCAGCTTTCTTTTCCTTCCTGGTCCGCTGTAGCAGTTAGTTTTCCTGCTGGTTTAACGCTCTCCTGCATGGAGCTTAAACACATTAGAAGCAGGGCTCTTCACATGTGTTCTGAAGATAGTCTCGTCCTTGTCTCTGAATTCTCAGATAGCTGAGAGAAGAGAGATGGATTCTTACTGTCTGTCTCAGGTTCTTGTTTTGGTTTGTATTTCATTTATGGCCAGGGTTGTTGGGTATTCATTTTTGTGGAGTTTTTTTTTTTTGGCCATTTGTATTTCTTGTTTCGAAAATTCTCTGTTCATTTCATTTGCCCATTTATTGAGCGGGCTGTGGGCTCACTGGGTGTTTTGTTTTTGAGCGCCCTGTGTATTCCGATTAACAGCCCCTCGTTGGATGGAGAACTCGCCGGGAGTCTCTCCCGCTCGGTAGGCCGGCTCTTTACATAAGAGACCATTTCCTTGGCAGCGCAGAAGCCTTGTAGTTTGGCGTGGTCCTGTTGGTCGTCCGTGCTGGTATTTTCCAGGTGAAGGGGAGTTCTGTTCAGGAAGTGAGAGCCGATTCGACGTCTGTCTCTTTGGATTCCTTACCCTTCACTTTGGCAGTTTCACAGTGTCAGGTCTCACATTAAGATCTTTGGATTTGAATTAATGTTAGTACAGAGCAAACAAGTGAGTGAGCAAGCGAGCATTCAAGCAAGAGAGAGAGAGAGAGAGAGAGAGAGAGAGAGAGAGAGAGAGAGAGAGAGAGAGAGAGAGAAGATACAGAGAGACAGAGACAGAGAGAAAGAGAGACAGAGACAGAGATAGAGAAAGACAGAGACAGAGACAGAGAGACACAGAGACACAGAGAGAGAGAACAGAGACAGAGACAGAGAGACAGAGACAGAGACAGAGACAGAGAGACAGAGAGAGAGAGAAAGAGAGACAGAGAGACAGAGAGAGACAGAGACAGAGAGACAGAGAGAGAGAGAACACCGGCTTCTGTCTTGAACATGCATATCCTGTTTTCCTGGCAGTTTTTGTAGGAGTTGCTGTCCTTTTCCCTAACATATGTTTGGACTCGTTTGAAAAACCTCAGGTGCCTAAGCTGTGCGGGCATTTTCCTGGCTCTCCTGTTCTGGCCATGGGTCCTTGGGTCTTGTTCTGTGTCAGGACCATACAGCTTTTGTTACTAGGCCTTCATAGTGTGGTTTGAAGTTCGTCTTTCTCCTGACACGGGCATCACTGCCTGATAATTGGTCGATCCGGAAGCCCCAGGTCCCTTTTAGTTGCAGTACTCCCTTCCATCTCAGATTGCTCTGTCACCATTCCGCTGGGGAAACACCGGCTCCGGGGACCGCGGCAGCACAGTCAGTGCAGCCCAGCGCTCCGCTAGCTGCCGTGGCCGCACGCATGCGCGCACAGCTCTCCTCCACTTCCCGGGACACTGAGCAGGCTGCTCAGTGTCCATGGTTCTTCCCGTTCCATATTCACAGACATGCGAGCATTGCCTGAGCTGCTGTGGGCTTTCTCTGCCTGCGCCTCGGTTCTTTAAGAGGTGTCCAGAACAACTTCCATATCCTCACTTCTAACGCTGTTTGAGGAGTTCAAAGCTTTCCGCCTCCACCCAGCCTCCCATCCTTGCCCAGTGCCCTCACCCCACACGCCCAGCCTACTTTCACGTACTGACGTCCGTGTCACTCTTCTGAGGCCACAGATTAAATTCTCATAGACTCAGTGGCTTACCGAGGGGATAGATCCTATCCATTGCATTTTTGAGCCTCTGTATCCTGGATCTCTGTGCCCTGGATCTGTGTTGCCTGGGATGCCATCAAGAACTTATGGACCAATTCCATGTTCAGAACAGCCAGTGATACATGACTGAAATTCAGCCTTCTTTCCCTCTCCCACTCAAAGCAGCTGTGAAATTACACGCAGGGTCAGGTCCTCATCATGTCAGTTGATTAGTAATTTTCAGTAGAATCTGCAATTTTTACTCCCTCTCACCATGGAACCCCACATAGTCACAGCTCTATGACAGACTTTACTCTTGCGGCCACGCCACTCCGTTCGCTGTGATAGAGTTTCATTAAAATTCTCTTAAGATGCTTTAATCTATTTCTCAAAGTTACTTTCAGAAAAGGTGTCAGCGTGTTCGATACCCGAGTCACCGTGCACCTCCTTACCTCCCCTCTTCACCTCACACTGGCAGGCACAGGGCACTGGGAGTGCCAAGCCTGGGGACCCCTCTCCCCTGGGGACTGCCTGTCTGTCTTCTCCACTTTCCTCTCGTTGTTCTTGATGAGAGGACTGCGATGGGGACTGGACCGGCCTCCGACTCCTCGACTCCAAGGATGCTGCTGGGCAGAGCCCCACCACAGCCCGATCGAGGCCTGGAGAGGAAGCCCACCCCACCTGCTGCTCCCACAGAGGAAGGACCCAAAGGGAATGGCACTGGCCAGGTCTCTCCCCGCGGGGGTTCAGCAAACCGGGTGCCATGGTCTCTCCTGTCTTTGGCTGCAGAACTCTGCTAGTTCCCACCCGATCTCAGGATCACAGCGCAATTAAGCCTGTCCACCATGGGTCCTTCTGTGTGTCCAGTTTCCAGAACGTTTATGGTGGAGGAACCAGTCCAAAGTCAGGCATTGCACCACAACCGAAGCAGCTCTCAAGCTTTTCTAAGTACATGTAGTGTTTACTAAATTTGAACTTACTGAGGTTTAACCTTGACCAATATGCTCAGGTACCTCCCGACAATTTTACTACACACACTCAGGTGTAAGGACATCTTTCCATAGCACATGGAGGAGCTATTTCCAAGGCTTTCAGCTTTGCCCTCTAGTTTGCTTTCTTTCTTTCTTTCTTTCTTTCTTTCTTTCTTTCTTTCTTTCTTTCTCTCTTTTTTCTTTCTTTCTTGAATCATGGGCCATGAACTCTGGGCACGGGCGCTGTCCATGAGCTCTTCAGCTCAAGGCTAGCACTCTGCCCCTTGAGCTACAGCTCCACTTTCCATTTTTCTAGTGGTTAATTGGCTGTGCCCAGGTCCTGAGTTCAAGCCCCAAAAGCAACACCAAAATAAGGTGTTTCCCCAGTGTACTTGGTGTCCTATGCTTCGTTTTCACTCCAGCTCCGTGTATAGTGAGGAGATCATGAACACTGGGTGGACTGAAGGAGGTTCCGCCCTGATTTCCCTTTTACTGGACTCTCAGTGACTGGAGAAGCAGCGAGAGGTTTGTTGTAAGATTGGACTCCGCATATTTCCCAGGACAGACGTGTTTACCCCCACCACTGTGGGCTCTCGCTGGCTTTCCACCTTTCTCCCTGGGCCCACAGCATTCCACGGACAAACTGGTGAGAAGCTGTCTCGGGATTGGAGGAGGAGAGGAAGCAGATGATAGAAACCACCCTGGAGACCGCTGTGCAAGACAACGCACTTGAAACCAAACCTGGCCCCGCTCCAGCCTGGATCTGGAGCTCACCACCTGGGAGGCTGGCATCGCCGTGGGCAGAGGTCTGAATACGGCAGTGCAAGCAGGCCTGCCTGTTCAGTGAGAGGAGAGCTTTGTGTGTACCTTGTCATCTGCCCCTGAAGTCCAGAGCAAGTAAACCTCAGCGAGGCAAGGACTGCACAGTCGCCGCCGCCGCCGCCATGTGCCTGGCTGAGGAGGGCTGGAGGGCAATGCAGGCGGGCCAGCCTGAGTCCAGTTCAGAACGAGCAAGCAGCCCCGGATCCAGCGGGATTCGTTCACAGGACAGCGGGCAGCGGGCAGCGTTGATGCCCTGGAGGCAATTCCCACATGCAGCCAAGATTCGCTGGGAAATGGCGCCTCGTGCAGGGCCACACAGAGGGACTAAACCTGGAAGGGACTGGGAGAGGGGCTCCTGAGACACCCCGAGGTGGTGGGAACTTCCCAGTAGAGTGAGGAGGAGCTCGTGCGGCTCCCGGGGCCATGTCCGGCTTCCTCCGGAGTCTAGCCTGAGCCGTCTTACGAGCCGTGGTTCTGCTGCTCAGTGAGCAAAGCCCGGCATTGTCATCTTGTGTCGGTGAATCATTGGCTCTTCAACCCACTTACATTTTCACCCTGGCTTGATTTTTATCCTGGATCTCACAGAGGTGGGCACGGTCTCTCGGAAGCAGCTTTGGCTGGCCAGAGGACACTGTGCAGGACTTCGAATGCATGCCAAAGGCAGGCAATCAGATGAGTCCTAAGGCCTGACCTCAAAACAACAACCACTCAGAGAGAGAATGTGGAGGAGGAGGAAGGAGAAGGGTCAAGAGGCACACTGAAACGTCCAGCGAGAAAACAGACCAGACACCTCTTTCCAGTCCTCTCCTTGAAGTTTCTGTTGCCATGACAGAAAGCAGAAGGGAGTGGGTTCTTTACTGGACTTTTGAACTAGAAGAAAACCCAGAGACAAGTCATCCACCCAACACAGGAGACACAACCGCAGCAAAGCGCTCAGGCTAGGTGATGGGGGAGGAGGGACAGGCCACACACAGCCACTCTCAAGGAGAGCTCGGAAGAAGAATATGTCCAAGAGGAAAACGTTAGAGGAAAAGCAGGCAGTGATTTGCTGACCACGTGTTCATATTGATACAAGGAGAGGACACTTACCAAGTTCACAGTCAAACAACACAGACTAAAGCCGTAGGAAGACAACTCAGGGCAGAGGACAGAAACCACGCCTCGGGAACCTGCCAGACCTGCACAACTGCTCTTTATGTTTTGACAGACCAAGTTTTCAAAAAAGGAGAAAAACTAAAGGAGATGGAGGTGGCCGTGGCTGTCACGATGTGGGTGTGTGATCGTGACAGCGCCAGCACTGGCCTTACGAGGAATGAAACTCAAAGAAAACCTCCGCTTACGGAAAGCAGAGACCTCAGAGGGTGTCCTCGTGGTTCTTAGTATTACTGTAAGTTGCAGCATTTGTCCGTTTGCCATCTATTAAGTGTACCACCGCAGAGTGCTTTCTGGGTTCCAGCTCTGTTCACAGCACTCACCATCAAAGCAGTAACTGGCACGGGAGAAAACCAGCATCCAGATATGCACATCTTGCTGGGATAGAGGTGAGGTGGCGCCGTGCTCCCGGACAGCACGCCTGCTGGAATCAGGGCTCTCCCGGTTACGTTTCACGTTCATTGTCCAGAGGTATCTCACCTCTGTAAACACATGGAAATGAGGCGGAGCAGGCTCATCATCGGGTTAATCGTATGTGCGTTGTGTGCCTATCCGTGTCGACGCATGTTTAGAGTTTAGACCTAACATCAACATACAAAAGAAAATACTGATCTCTGTCCTTCTGAGCCTGACTTACTTGGCTCATCATTACAGTTTCTGGGCCTATTTCCCGGCAATGGACACCATTTCTTTGTTATGGCTGAAAAACATTCTGTTGTGTGTAGACACGTGTACATGCATGCATACATACATGTGTATATATGTGTATGTGTATCTATCGGTCACATTTTCCTGACGCGCTCACGAGTCACCTGAGTTGTTCCCATGACCTGGCTCTCGTGAGGAGTGAACACACAGGTGCAGGGGATTGACTTAACAGCTCTCTCAATAAATGCCCAGGTGTGGCATTGCTGAATCACGAGGTTCCACGTTTTGTGTTTTGAGGAACGCCCCCACCCTACTGCCTTCTGTAGTAGCCCACAAGCTTCATTCCACCAACAGAATCCTGCCCCCCCCCACCATCATTAGGTGCCATTTATCTGCTTGATCTAGCGTTTCTTTGCCTAACTGTAAGCCTTCCACACCTAAGGGGTGGCATGGCTTCCAGCAGGTATGGCAAACACTTGAGTCCTCCCACTCCCACATCTGCCCCTCGCTGTCCTCCTCCTCCTCCTCCTCCCTCTTGACACCACATCCCATCCCAGCAGGCCCTGGAGTCTCTCCTCCAAAGCCTCCCCATCCTCCCCCCTCCCTGCTCCTGTGGAGTGGGTGCCTCTCCTAGGGGACTGTATTCCCGAGAGGGACCCCGGTCTCCAGCCCTGCAGATGAGCATGAGCTGGGCCTGCTGCGGGCCAGGCTGCCCTCAGCTCTGCCTGGAACTGTGTGCTCAGGGTTTGCGTCTCAGCGGTGGTTCTGAGGCCAAGAGGGAGCAGTGCTGGCCAGAGAGTGTGTCTGGAGATCAGGCAGAGTCACAGCACATTGGACACTTCTGGATTGGCCCAAAGTCAAATTGGATCATGAGCAGGAAGAGAGAGAAGCTGCGCTGGAATTAAATGCTACTTAGATTACGCTTCCAGTGCCAGGAAAGAGCTGGCTTCAAGATGGAGCAGAGAGCAATTTTTACCAAATAAATGATGGGAATGTCATCCCTGGGGACATGTAAACACCTCCTTGGCATCTGCTTTTAATTATGCTATCTGTTCACGATCATCCCCAGATAGCACTTTTCAAAATTCCAGGACATAATTTCTACCCTTTTCATTCGGCAAGCATTTGCTAAATGCTTGCACTGTAACAGGATCCATATAAGGACCTTGGGAAAACCAAGAGACATTAGATTTGTGCTGACAAGGACGTAGTTGAGCAAGAGACTGTGCCTGGCACTCGGGGGGGGGGGGTGAACACCCACTATAAGCTGTTCAGGGACTGGCTTCCCTCCACTCGCAGCCCAGGGGGAGCCCTCCGTGGAAGACATCCATGGCCCCTGCCTCTGTGACCAGCCACAGGTCTTTGCTGTCCCCACACTGGACTAATGAGGCCTGGTGGAAGGCTGGACAGAGAACTAGGAGGAAGTCTCGCAACAGGAGGCTCCAGGGTAAGCTGGGACTGTGGAGCCACAGCCCTCCCTGGCCAGGAACCCGTGGATCCTCGTCCTGGCTCCCCTCCATGGCAGCCAGGCTTTCCCAGAGAGGACAGGGCGCAGGTGCCATTCCTGCAGGAGGGACCTCAGGGAGAAGGAAGAGGCTGGGAGGCAGAGAAGGCAGGAGGGTGGAAGGGAGGGAGGGAGAAGGAAGGAAGAGGAGGGAGAGGAGGAGGAGGCGGGGAGGAGGAGGAAGAGGACTCTGCATTTGATCAACGCCACACACAGGTCTCCACGGGAGGAGAGTCCTGGGACACAGCCTTTGGAGTCACGCTGTGGCCCATTTGAGGCCCTGGAGAAGTCTTCTGCGTGTGCCTGGGCCTGCACACCTGGAAGCCTTTGACTGTAAGTCCCTCTCGGGCTCAAATCCGCCTTCAGCTCTCTCCCGTGGCTCTCCCTGAGGCCCGGGTGAGTCGACCCACAAATGTGCTTGTGAATTTGGAAACCAAGCAGAGAATCACAGAAACCGGGCTGAGGCGTGGGAGGGGCTGACCTCGAGAAACCCAGTCACAGACGTGGAATGGATTTCATCGGGGCAGAGAGGATGCCTCGGCTGGACACAGGGCAGCTGTGTCCCCCAGGGCCCCGTCTGCACCAGGGAGGCAGGTTATCAGGGAGCATTGCTGAGGATCCCTGCCCAGACCCGTCCAGCCCTGGAAGGAGCAGGAGAGCAGGAAACAGGAGGTGGGTGGAGCCAGGGCCACCATGTCTGTCAACCCATGTACCAACACCTCTGCTGGACCACATGCCAGCCCCTCCGTCGCAGCACCTGTCTGTGGCCTCTTGGCCCTGCGAGAGTCCTGAGAAACCTAGCCAGCTATCCCGTTTCAGAGCTCAGAGCTCAGAGAGACCCGGCGGCTTCTCTGAGGTCACGCAGGGAGTGTGACACATGGCCGCCTGGCTCTGTCCGGGGCTCTCTCTGTACCAGGTTGTCTGTGGGCTGTGGCACAGATACCAAGGAGAGGTGGAATTGTGGGGCCGGGCAGCCTCACCTCCGCAGGACAACACAGGAGCGCCTGCAGTGTGGCTGAGCTGAGGGGAGGACGGCAGGCACCCGCCGGGGAGTGACACCAGTGACACAGTGAAAGCTTGGGCCTGGGTGACCACTTCAAAAGGCAAATCTGACCCCCCGGGGCCGTGTAGCCCAGCCCACAGTGTTATGCTTCCGCAGGCCATTGCTTCCGGAGACTGTGAGCACAAGATGGAGGCGAGGCGGGGTCCTTGTCAAGCGAGGACTCACTTCTCAGCCTGGAGGGGCAGCCAGCAGACCCTCACACGGTGGGAAGGGGCGGCGCTCTCCCCCGGCCCTGTCACGGGGGACTTCACACCTCATCACGTCCATTTCCTATGGGGTCACCACGGGAACTGGGTTTTGAAACATGAAGTTTTAGAAGAAACGTCACTCAGCCAGGACAATGCAGAATGTCTGCATGGGACTGGGGTCCTAGAAACCAAGGAGGGAGCGGAGTGAGAAGGAAGAGCTAGCGTGATCACCGCGGATGACTTCCAGCGCGGACGGCAGACGCCAACCCCGTGGTGCAGGAGGCCCAGGGAACGGCAAGCTGGATCAAGAAGAGAAGAACTGGGAACCTGTGCGCTGCGTTTCTCCTGTAGCCAGACCCCGGCACACCAGGCAATGGGAACACCCAAAAGGAGGCAGAGAGAGCACAACCACACTTCATCCACGCGGGAAGAACTGAACCCCGCCGCAGACCGCATCAGAGACCGGGAGAGCAGACGCAAGAATTCTGTATGGAGTGGTATTACCCCCCAAAGAAACTGTGTGCTGTGCACATGTGTGCACATGAAGGACTAGTACTCAGCCAGGGGCAGAAGTCCAGGCCTGCTGACAGTGGTTCACACCTGGAATCTTAGCTAGCCAGGAGGCTGAGATCGAAGGATCGCAGTTCAAAACTAGGCTGAGCAGGAAAGTCTATCAAACTCCTGTCTCCAATTAACCACCAAAATGGTGGAAGTGGGGCAGTGGCTCCAGTAGTAAAGTGGGTAAAGTGTCAGCCTTGAATGAAAAAGCTAAGGAACAGTGCCTGGCTGTGTTCAAGTCCCAGTCGATGATTCTCACGTGTGTGTGTGTGTGTGTGTGTGTGTGTGTGTGTGTGTGTGTGTGTGTGCAAATGGGACAGTTGTTTTCAGCAAAGTAGGGGGAACTCGAGGGCTTGGCGAGCTAAATTAAATAATCCACACAGACGTGGTCCTCCTTTTCTCTGGGGTGTGGTGGGGCAGGGAACACATACGGACCTGCATCTAGGCAAGAATGACCAGCAGTTGGAAGAAGGATGGGACTGCACAGAGGCTGGATGTGACGGCAATCATCAGATACACAGGTTGGAATGTGCAACAACACACGCTAACGTGCACAACCAGCACAGATTAATCAAGATGTAAATCAACAGGAAACAGAACCGTGAAGAAGAGCTATTGGCTATTTCCCTAGACAAGCAAAACTAAGAATCTGTCACCATCAGACCTGACCCACCATAAATGTCAAAGGCAATTCTTCAGAGAGAAGGAAAAAGTGATAAAGGACAGGAATTCAGGTTCCATGCACAATCAGTGAGCACTGAGGAAGGAGTAGATAAAGGTCAAATGGAATCTCTCATTTTATCGATTTCTAGTCAATTCAGAAGTGCAGTGTCCCCGGTGAGAGTGGTGGCTATGGCACTGAGATTAGTGGGGCAGAAGAAGGGGGTGGCGTGGAGAGTGGGTGACGGGAGGATCAGGGCCACGTCACGGCTGGGCTGGTGGCTCAGGATGGAGAGGGCCCAAGCTCTGGTTCCCCACAGAACCAGTTCCCGGGCACAGAAACTGGTGCGGCAAGCACACCGGGCAGTGCAGATTAAAGGCCAGCAGGATGGCTCCCGAGGGAGGGCAGATGACCAGGGCCGGAGAGGGGCGCTCTGCAGCGAGCCAGCAGTCTGGAAGCACATGTACCGCCAGTGTCAAATCAGCACCGGCCAGCCCTCCACGAGGTAGGTCTGCCTCAACGTCCATGCCCTGTGCCAGCACTGGGCCGCTCAGGCGGGCAGAGCGTCACTGAAGGCCCAGCTGACCTGGCCGGCACTGTCCGTCGGCCACGTCTCACAGGTGATTAGGGAACGCTGTCCCTCGCAGCGCTCTCCATGCCCCCAGGCTCAGCCCAGCCTGCCTCGAGAGAGGAAGGCCTCTGGGCCACGTGCGGGCCTGTGTGCTCTCCTCAAACCCATCTGCAAATAGTCCTGCTTGCCTGCACGTTGCAGATGGGAAAGCATCGTTTGCTCGTGAAAACAATGGAAGTACACTGCAAGTCCCCACAGGAAGGACGCACGGCGATCATGGAATGCTGGAAAAGACGATATTACTTTCTCAATGATGGGTAGGTTGAAGAAGAACTCAGAGGAGAAATTTAAAAAGTAGAGATAGGATGAATCTGCAACTCGCTCTATGATACACTGGACCTTGATAAGTTCCCCAGGACCCTGGGCCCTCATCTGCAGTGAGAGCCGGGGAGGGCACACTCTTAGGAGAGCATTACAGAGGCACAGTGCACAGGGGCATCTGATCATATAAAATGGTATTTATCAAAGCAGACTCCAGGAAATGGAAACAAGAGGTTAGGGTTTTTTCCCCCCAGTCCTGGGCTTGAGCTCAGGGCTTGAGCACTGTCCGTGGACTTTCTCAAGGCTAGCGCTCTACCACTTGAACCACAGCACCACTTCTGGCTTTTTGCTATGTATGTGGTACCGAGGAATTGAACCCAGGTCTTCATGCATGCTAGGCAAGCGCTCTACCACTAGGCCAAACTCCAGGCCTTTTGTTGTTTTTTATTTCTTTTCTTTTTGTCCTGGTTGCTCATTTATCTGTCTTGGGGGGGGGAAAAAGGAGGCAGAGAAATGGAGAGACAAGGGATGAAAAATGTGGTAGTGGTGTTCAAGAAAGGTTATGCAGGAAATGAACTACCCACCTGTGGTGGGGACACCGTGGGGAGGGGAGGGAGGCCGGGAGAAAGCGAGATAGGGGTGACACTGTGCAAAAAGAAATGTACTCACGACCTGTCTTAGGTGACTACAACCCCGCTCCACATCACCTTTATAATAACAATAAAAGATAAAGATAACACCACACCAGAACGTGTGGGAGGTAGTAAAATTAGTGATTGCAAAGGCATCTGTAGGGTTAAATGGGTATCTTAGAGATCTACAGGAATCTCACACTTGTGACCCATGCTCTCACACGAAGAGGACAGGAGAAAAAGTGACGCCCAATCCTATAGCAAGAACAAGGAGAGGGATCAGAATAAATACAGCAGAAATGAATAAATTAAGCAAGGAAATCAATGGAGAAAATACACAAAACCAAATGCCGATCTTTTGAAAAGTTTCATCATGTGAATACATTTTTAACTTGCTGAATCAAGAAAGTAGATAGAAATTGCCACTGTTGTAAACACAATCGGTATTGTCAGTATCAAACCCAGGGACATGACAAGGTAAACAAAGAAAAAATCAAACAAAAAAAACCCTATGCACACTCATTTCATATTTTAGGAGAAAGACCCAAGCCACTAACACGAGCACTGTGAGACATGGAGCCCCTGTGCTATGGTTTGAACAGCCGCACATCCCTGGTGTGACTCAAACGTACAAATGACAAATTAAATCAACTAGGCTACTACAAGAACAACAGCAAGCCCACCACCAACAAACCCCACAAATTCCTGGCTGAGATGGTTTCCCTGGTGAGTTGATAAGCTCTTCCTCAGCCAGGCACCAGAGCCTCACACCTGTAATTCCAGCTAGTCAGGAGGCTGAGAGGCGAGCATTTGGGTTCAGAGCCAGCCTAGGCAGGAAATTCTCCAATTAACCAGCAAGACACAGGAAGTGGAGCTGCTGCTCAAGTGGTAGAGCGCCAGCCTTGAGTGAGACGGGCAGGTGTGAACGTTTGAGGCCCTGCGTCCAAGCTCACCTCTGCTGAGCTGTGCTGGCAGAACTCAGGCCTCTCAGGCCTGGCACACGTGACCTGCTGCCAGCCCACGCGCCCCCCACACCCTGCACCCCCATGCTGCCCCCCCATCCTGCACAGTCACAGAACCCCGCCGGACGTTTCCCACGAGAGCCAAGGTCCTCCTCGTGCCTGGCCTGCCATCCTCCTGAGTGCGGTAGCCAACAAAAGGAAGTCAGAAGCCACTGTCCCCGCCAGGTGACAGCTGGAGCAATTAGAGAGCGGCCTGCCGGGGAGCAGGGGAAGCAAGGCCTGGCTGCCGAGGCCCGGGGCAGGGCTCTCACAAGGTCTGCCATATCAAGATCAGTTGCTTGACTGCAGGGATCTTCTCATCCCCGTGGAGGCCCTGCGAGGCTGTCTACGCAGGGGGGCCATGGGCTGAGGCCAGGAGGCCTGCACGTTTCCTTGCGGACCTGGCTTGCAGAGGAGCTGGAGTGGGGGCCAGCCCCACGGACTCTGCCCACGGAGCCCCACCCAGAGCCCTGCCGGCACTGGTCTGGGCTCCCTCTATTTTCTGCAGTCCTAGGGATTGAACTCAGGGCCTTGTGCGTGCTCCTTCAGCCACATTCGGACGTGTGGCTGGAGCCTCTCCTTATGTTTTTGCTTTACTTTTCAAATAGAGACTTTATCTTTGCCGGTCTTGTGTTTGTTTTGCCCCCAAGTCTATCTGTGCCTTCCTCACAGGGAGGACAGATGTGTCCCACCATGTCCAGCTTCTTAGTGGAGATTGGTCGTGATAACTTTTGGCCTAGGCTGGACTTGAACCCCAGTGCTCCTGCTTTTTATCTCCTGAAAGCTGGGATTCACAGGTGTGAGGTACCATGGCCTGTCCCAGCTCCGGGTCTGCATAATGCATCAATTTTATTTTTCTTTTTCTGTCTCATGCTTACAGAAAAGGGGAAAAGGGGAGATACTGAGAGAATCTGCTGTGCAGGTCACTGCATGGCGGCCAGACCCTGAGCCTTGCAGGGAGATGGAAATCCTTCCCCCTCCCTCCCAGCAGCCAATCTGTGCCCCCAGGTGCTGCCCATGGGGGCCCGGCCTGTGACACCTGATCCCAGTGACAGGGTTGTTCTAAAAGTCCCTCGACATGAAGAGTTATTTGCAAGTGTGTTTAAAGCCATAAAGTACTAAAGAAATGTGGGGTAGTATTAGGGCTGGCATTGAATACAACCTCATTAAAGCTGTTAGAGTTTATTTTTAATTTTATAAGCTAAGCTTATGCCTGTTTAATTTTGAAATGTGTCCCAGACCACTGAACGAGAACATGAAGCAGACACGGTGGGGTTTGTGGGAGCCCCACAAATCCTGGGGTGTGCGTCCTCCTCCGCTCCCAAGGGGCCCAGGCCCGGAGCTCTGTGCCACCATTCCCCTGGCTGATGGGTGCCTGGGACATGGAGGAGGCAGGCTGCAGGCCCGGAGTGGCGGACAGGGCCCACGGATTATTCCCACTGCTCTGGAAAGAGGACCGCCCCTTCCCCTGGGCAGGGCAGTCCCTTCCACCCCTTAAATGGCAGCGCAGTCTTGAACCCCTCGCTCACCTGCAAACCCTCCACTCTAGGCTGCCTGCCTGGGTGGTCGCCTGGTTCACCCCAGGGAGGTGGCTGCTCTCCCCTCCTTCAGATGCTGAGACCACCCCATGGAACAAAGGAGCTGGTGTGGGGCCCCCGTGCGTGGAGTGAGGGGGCTGCAGGAGATGGCTGGCCGGCTGCCGGGTCACGGCTGGCTCTGGCCCTCCGAGTCCTGCCACCCTGGCCCCTCCCGCTTCCTCTGATCTGGTTGGCAGGCAGTCTTGCAGGCACCTCAGCAAATGAGCTGCAGGAGGACAGACTAGTGTACACAGCTCTCAAAGACGGGGTGACTGACTGTCTGCCGCCTCCCACCCGAGGGGCAGAGGCCCCGCCGTGGGCGGCCACAGCTTGCTGGCCGTGGTCAAGGGATTGGGTGTGTTGACACTCCTGTTTCCATTCGTGAAAACCTGCCACGTCTCTCTGGCGTTCTCGCCGAGGCCTCGTTACTCTGAAATGTCACTTCGGAACATCAGTATGCACGAGCATATGTTGCCAACGACAGGGATCACACCAAATTTGAAAAGATGAGATGTTTTCGGAGCTACATTTTAGCACGGACCAAGTCAACATTTTGACATCCAGGAGAGGCTTGGCAGCAGTGGGAGTCTGGGTGATCTGACTTTCAGGGGTGCTTCCAGGGGGTGCTTCCAGGGGGTGATTCCAGGGGTGCTTCCAAGGGTGATTCCAGGGGTGCTTTCAGGGGTGTTTCCAGGGGTGCTTCTAGGAGTACTTCCAGGGGTGATTCCAGGGGTACTTCCAGGGGGTCATTCCAGGGGTGCTTCCAGGGGTACTTCCAGGAGTACTTCCAGGGGTGCTTCCAGGGGTACTTCCAGGAGTACTTCCAGGGGTACTTCTAGGGGTGCTCCAGGGGTTTTCCAGGGGTGCTTCCAGGGTTATTTCCAGGGAGTGATTCCAGGGTTATTTCCAGGGGTGAGTCCAGGGATACGTCCAAGGGTGCTTCTACATGAGCTTCCAGCCCAGCCCTGGGTTCTTCCCTGCAGGAAGCTGAGGGGACAGTCTGGGGTGGGGAGCAGGGGCAGGGCTTTGAGCCCACAGCTGGGAGCTGAGACCCTGGCCCTCAAGGCGCAGAGCCAGAGCAGACTTAGCTGAGGTCAATGGCGGCCTGTGGTCCGGCTCTGGAACAGTCGCGTGCTTATATTTTTAATTTTTCCAAATCATTATTAAAGCACAACAAAATTACAAACTTGCGCTCATTAAGAACATGTTTCTTACATAAATTTTATGGAGTCACTTAACGGCTCTTTGGTTTGCAGTGTTACTGATATGTGGGTCAGCCCGTGAATGGCTCCAGCCCTGTGCCACCCTCCCCGGTCCAGTCAAGGGGTTGCAGCCGGCCAGAAGTTCCTGCTGCTTGGTGGAGAAGGAATATCAGTCCGGATGCTCATGGCTGGCTTTGTGGTCTTTATTAACTATGTTCTGGAGGGAGTTTATGATTGTTTTATCTTGATGGCTCTAATGTTTTTTTTTTAATTCTTTTAAATCAAGGTTTGCTTGTGAATGCTTCAGAACAGAAAACCAGGTTTTTTCCTTTCTTTTAGCTGACCTTGCTGGAACTGAGAGGGATGCTAGAAAGAAGACACTGGATTTGAACACCTGCTTCAGGGTTTCCCAGGCACAAGTTTTGTCCAGCTTAGGCCTCATCAGAGAAGAGAGAGGGGCAGAGCCCGGAGCCTCCTGGAATCAGACCACGGCACCATGTTCATGAGGTCACACCCACCAGGGTGAGGATGACAGTGCCTGTGCACCGTTCTGCATTCCTGCTTCGCATAGGGGAGGCTGGACCCTGACAGCTGTCCCAGTTCCAGCCTCAGACAGCACTCTGGGATAGTTCTGGTCTCGATCTTCATTTGGAAACTCGGACCATAGAAGTTCAGAGACGCTGCAGCCTCCCTCTTGTCGGGGCTGGAGGCAGGAGGTCTGGAGTGGATAGGCAGTGGGGCCACCGTGATGGTCCACGCGTGGATCCACTGGCCTGGGTCCTGGGGTCTGGATGCTCCATCAAGCACCATTCAGGGAGGGTCCCTGAGGTTGCTTCCCCAGGACACACACCTGAGGGAGGAGAAGCACAAATGGCTCTCTCCAGTGGGTGGTACTTACCAATCCATGGGCCCTGAAGCCAGATGACCAATCCCACCCTCGGGGTGGGAGCCAACCAGTCAACAGGCGACGTACCACAGGGGGCCCCTCAGCTACAAGGTGTCAGGAACCTGAGGGGAGTCGCACAGGTGGCACGGGCAGTTGGAGAGTGCTGTCCAGTGGGCTGGAGGCCTGTGTGGAGCAGAAGGAAGGGCAGGGAGAACTGCCTTCCTCTGCCATCAAAGCTCCAAGCCAGCTGTGTATCTTCCCTGTCTTAGGAGTGAAGTTACATCACTGATTTTTTTTTTCTGGATCAGGCCTTTAAGAAGGAACTGCTCATGTCACCAGCTCTATGGGCCTCTAACTGGCAGCTGTACATTGTATACATTGTAGGACATCTGGGCCTGCAGTAGCAGGTAAAATTAGGTAAGGACATTTATATTACCTTCACATATGTACCACCCATCACATAATATTACATCATATCATTTCATACCTGTTACCTTCCAGCGTGCATACTCTGACCTTGATCCAGGAATTTTCTGGTAGGAGAAGGTATCCAGTACATATCTGATAGAAGAGAGAGGACATCCCTCAGTGGGAGATGAGCTGTCTTCTCTCCATGCTAATGGTCCATTCACGACACTAGATTTGACCCGAGTGCACAGGTGTTGCTTTATAGATGTTTGCACTCCCTTATGGCCGGGCTGTGGCTCTGCCTTCAGTGACATTAAATGACATGCAATGGTTCCGGGGTTGAAGGCTCGGTCCCTAAGGCAGCAGCGTAGAAGTGGGGCACTGGGGAAAAAATCAGACTGCTGTAGGTCAGGACTCGTCAAAGGACAAAGCCACGGCCGCCTCGTTGGGTGGGCTATTGGAGGATGCCGGAAGGTTGAGGAGGGGTGGGGGTGAAGGGAGCTATGCCTCCTCCTCTGTCCCAGCCCCTCCCTGTCCGCTTGTCTGTTGTCTGTCAGCCCATCTCTGCCTCTGAGCCTGAAGAAGTGAGCAGCGGGAGTCTGTGTGCACTCCCTCCACAGCGGCTGTCCCTCCGCCAGCAATCAGTAGGTGACAAAGGACGAGCAATTCTGAAGCTATGGATCAAAATACAGCTTTTGTCCTCTTACCTGATTTTCTCAGGGATTTCTTCACGGAGATGGAAAGCCGCCTAGGCGCACGAGCCAACTCAGCCTTGATCCCGTAACACGTGATCATTCGCACTCTTCCAGACACTTCTCTCTGGCAAACACAGGGTCCAGAGACGACAGCTCCAGGAGGTGTGGGACAGGGGAGAGAAACCTCTGGTGCTCAGTGTTCAGAGCTGGGGTCATGAGCACTGTGACAAGAGCCAGTCGGCGTTTGGGGAAGTGGACGGGAAGGCCACCGTAGCTGCAGCCACACCCTGCAGCACAGCAGGATGTCCCGTGGCCGCTGACATCCTTCCTCTGCCTGGACCGCTTCAAGGGAACATCTCAACAGGGACGACCCAGTCAGCCGTGGCCTTCACGTCTCTGCTCTGGCCCCTCTCTACCACGGTCCTAGACGACCCGTCCCGGGCCTTGGCACAGAAGGCAGGGCACACCTAGCCAGGCAGAAATTCCATGGGTGGCCTGGAGCTCGCAATTCCCAGTGCTTAGGAGTGTCTGATAAATAGGGCAACTTCAACCAGGGCCATTGCAGGGCTGTGCTGTCATATTGTCAGAGGAGATTCTTGCTCCCTACAAACGAGTTTGCGAGGATTGAATTTATCAGAACAGATGTTTCTATGTCATCCAACCAAAGCTGCCAGCGGCCCCCTGGCAGAATCCTCACAACACAAACACTCCTACATGAGCACACAAAGCAACGGCTTGGAACTTTGCTTTACTTAGTAAATGTTCCTGGCTGAAGTGAATATAAGTTTTCTTTACTTGGAAATTCAGTTATTTGGTGGATAATTCTGCCCTTGAAATGAAACCGTGGCTCTCTGCTCATTGTGAATACAATATGAGTTGCTATACTGGTCAAGTGCCAAGACCAGAGCTGAAGCTTAGGTAAAATTCACCTCAGTGCACTCAGGAAGCTTCGTCACAGAAGCACAATAAAAAGAGCATAGTTTTTCATCTCAGTCCTCTTTTAAAAAATCCCCCAGCTACTCAACCTCATGGCAGTAATTCCTTCGTTGAAGAAGTAGTCGCGTCACATAATGAAGATAGTGTCTACCTTATGTGACCCAGTAAGTAACTCCGAGAATCCCATAATGGGAGACTCCACATAAAACGCTGTTTATAAAGTATTTGGGGTATGATAAAAGGCCACCGAGCCATCATACCTGGTGGCCTTGCCCCATGCCCTGCAAACATAACTGAGAAACTGATAATCCTGGGGAGAGGACAAAGTTAAGTCAGTTGCTTGTGTAATCCACAGGGGTTCCCCGTTAATGTCTGATTACAACATGAAAATGTCCTTTCAGCCATGTGCACGGAGGACGTGAGGAGAGGAGACGGGTCAAGGATTCCAGGAGCGCTTTTGTGGAAAAGAATCCAGAAACAAACTTACGAGTGCTGACAGCTGGGGAAGTTTAGGAAGATGAAGCCATTCTTCCATCTAGACAGAGACAGTCTCCCCACCAGAGACTTGTCTGTGAGGAGCATGCAGCCTCAGAGGTCCAAAGAATATATGCGTCTCTTAATGGTAGAATGCCATAGAAGGTGGTTCTAGTTCACCCCAAATTCTACATGACAAATCACACTCAGCGTTAGTTACCGCTGCTCACTCAAGGGACTGCCAGTTAGGGGGCTGGGAGGCCTTTGCCTGCTCTGGACTGGCCTTGATTTCTCTGGGCTTTGCCTGTGCAGTGTATTCTTAAGTGACAGCTGAAGGTCTAAGAAACTGAGCAGAGCTCTGGAGCTCTTCTGTGGCCAAGAAACATATCCCTTAAAGAGGAAGTGCCTTAGAAAAACAATCCAAACTTTCGTTGGGACTCTTTGGAGAGCTACACAAGAATAGGCAAGCCAAAATTAGACAAGAATTTACAAACACTGAAACCCGGCTTCAAATAAATGAATTCACAGCTTGGAACTAGCCCTGGTATAAAAGCTTGCCAGATGAAACGGTAGTCTTTGAAGCTAAGATTGCACCATCAAAGTATCTATATAATTTTCACATACAATGTCTGACATTCAACAACAACAACAAAAAATTGATCAGGCATAGAAGCCAAAGCACACAAAACCAAAAGAACAAAGACCATGAGAGAAAAATAACATTAAAAACAGATAGATATACAAGATTTCAAAAGAGAAAGAGAGGTTATTACATATGTAGTTGAAAATTACCAAGATATATGTATGTCATACATGTATATATGTATTTAGAAATATAGGTTATGTTGTGGGCAAGTCCATAATAGAACCTACACATATAAAAATTAAATAATTGAAGAGAGATAGTAAGAATACCATCAATAGGATTCATGGATTTTTTAGAAAGATAAATGGAATGATATTAGCAGAAGTGGCGGAGAAATGGCATCCAAAAAAGTCACTCAAGAATAAAAGCAATGAAAAAGTTGGCAGAAATTGACAACATTGACTTTTACAGAATTCTGAAAATTAATTAAAAACATGCAGAACCCTTAGGATTATTCATGCAAGAAAAACGTTTGATTCTGGGTAAAGAAGGAGATCTTTGTTAATGGTTGAACTGACTCTTCTCCGCCTTCTGCTCCCAGCTCAGAGGTGGCCTTGAAATCTCACAGCACATTTCCCAGCATTTGAGGAAAGGACACAACCCTGGCTCTTTGGAGAGCCTCATTCTCAAAGCACTGGCATTATGTGACATGGCTGATGCTTCCTGTTAGTGTGAGTCAGACGCTTTTAGTGAGAACTCAGAACTTACCTAGCTCCAAGACGTCTGCTGAAAACAATTAAGACCAGGGCCTTGATGTTCAGCTGCCTAAGCCAATGGCTGTGGTAAAACACAGGCCCGTGTGAGGCATCAGAAGAGGAAATATGTGGGACCACCTGTCCCTAGGGCTGTGAGAACCACTGGTCAAAACTGAGCTGGAGGCTCTACAAGAGCAGAACGGAGTGAAAAGTCCATGTGGTAATGCTGCATGTTGAAAGGCTTCCCAAACACAAAGGGTCTAAGCATACTCCAAGGGACTGACTTGTTCCCAGCATCCTGGAGAGAATTGTCTCCACATTCATTAGTTAAAAGACTCAGCTTCAGCAAGGCTTCTGCTAGAAAACCAAGTCAAAAAAGGAACTAAAGGGGGCCGGGAGTGTGGCCTAGTGGTAGAGTGCTTGCCTAGCATGCACGAAGACCTGGGTTCGATTCCTCAGTACCACATACATAGCAAAAAGCCAGAAGTGGTGCTGTGGCTCAAGTGGTTGAGCTCTAGCCTTGAGAAAATCCAGGGACAGTGCTCAGGCCCTGAGCAAGCCCAGAAATGGCAAAAAAAAAAAAAGGAACTAAATATACAGCAACAACTATTACAACAAGAAGCAGCCATAGCAGAGGAGATGACTCTGATCTTCCAAATTATTACATGCATTATTCAAAATGCTGAGTGTTTAAAAGGTGAACTAGGTGTAAAGATGTAGGAATGGGCGGCCCATTTCCAGGAGAAATGGAACCCACAGGAGCTATCTGTAGGGAAGACAGAAGGTTGGACTTTGGAGACAAAGATGATTGGTTCAGGATGTTGAAACAGATTCCGAATGTTCGTGGAAACAAAGGGAAGCATGACAACACTGCATCATCTAACAGAGGATGTTAATACAGTCAGAATTTTTTTTTTAGCAGTAAAAATTCTGGCGTTACAAAGGTGTGCAACTGGACGTGAATTCATTAGAGGGTTTCAAAAGCACATTTCAACAGGAAAAAGAATGAAAACCTTAAATATGGTACAAAGAGCAAGGGCATGCAAGCCACCAGTCCTGCAAACCAGAAGAAAACACAGCTGCAGACCGCGGGGCCCAGCAGTGCTGGCACACACCTGTCCACTTGTAAGGACGTTGTTGTGTACACGCAACGTCCCCACAGCACAGCATGCCAGAGGCCAGAAGAAAGGGTAGTAAATTTTTAAAAAAATGCAAATCATGAAGAGCATGTTCTCTGAGTCTCAAAGCAAGAAGCTTAAAAATTAATACAAAAAAAAAGAATGGGATCTCCACAATATCTGGAACTTAATGAGCTCACTGCTAAGTAACCCACAGGCCAAAGACCAAAACCATTGAAATAAGGAAGCATTGAGGTAGAGAACTGCACAATGCTCCATTACAGCCATGCAGAGAAAGAAATGCCAGAAGACGTTCATGGCGCTCGATGTCTATATATTTTATTTAGTTCTATTGTCAAAGTGATGTAGCCGGGGTTAAAGTCACACACATGGTGAGTCTTGTCTAAGGCTGTTGCCCCCTCCCTCATTTTGATTATATTTTTTAAAGCAAAGATCTTTTTTTTTTGCCAGTCGTGGGCTTGAGCTCAGGGCCTGAGCACTGTCCTTGGGCTTTCTCAAGGCTAGAGCTCTACCACTTGAGCCTCAGCACCACTTCTGGCTTTTTTCTGTGTATGTGGTACTGAGGAATCCAACCCGGGTCTTCATGCATGCTAGGCAAGCACTTTAACCACTAGGCCAAACTCCCGGCCCTAAAGCAAAGATCTTTAACCGAGTAACCTTCAAACTTACAGAATGAGAGAAAAAAAATCAAATTTAACCAATCAAAATGAAGTAAATAAATAGTAAAAGGCAAGGCAGATGTAAATGAAACAGAGAACCAAAAAATAATAATAGAGAATATCTCTAAAACAAAAAGGGTTTATTCCAAAAATGCAACAAATTTGATCAATTTTATGTAGAATGACAGGTAATTTACTAAAATTGGGAACTAAATCCATCCAAGTTAGAAAAGATCTTTTTCATTTCTATGTATTAAATTTTTTAGTAAAAATTTAAGGGATATCATGAAATACGATTTGAAAATTCTAAATTCCTAAACTGTAGGTGCTAAATTCTCTCCATAGAAATCACCAAACTAGCTTGGCGGGGTGGCTCACTTGCCTATAATCCTAGCTACTCAGGAGGCTGAGGCCTGAGGATCAAAGTTCAAAGCCAGCCGGGGCACAAAAGGACCTGAGACCCTTATCTCCAATTAACCCCTAGAAAACGGAAAATGGGGCTTGGCTCTAGAGTAGGGTGGTATCCTTGAGCTGAAGAGCTCAGGAACAGCACCCAGGCCTAGTTCAAGCCCCATGACCCACAAAAAAAAAAAAAGAAAGAAAGAAAGAAAGGAAGGAAGGAAGAAAGAAAGAAAATAGAAAGAGAAAGAAAGAAAAAAAAACTCCAAACTATTATTGGGAGAAAGTAAGCAAATAAAATAATAAATCTAAGTGTATATTCGTTTAGTGTCAGTTCTTTCCTAATTGATCTGTGGAATTAATGCAACCTGAAGGGACATCTAGGCCATTATCTTTCTGAAATTCATACACGGTCTCTAAAATTGATGTGGTAGATAAAGGGCCAGGACGATCATCTAAGTCCTGGTTAAGATCATCATGAGGAAGAATTCATTTTGAGGAGCCACATTACCTGAAATCAAGATTCATGTCAAGGCGGCTGTAATAAAGAGTCCTGCGACAGGAGGAGCCCAAGGACGTGGGTACGAGAGCAGAGTCCAGAAGCAGAGCCCCGCACTTCAGGGGAGTGATTTACGGTGATGATGCCATGCGGTGAGGAAATGATGTCTTTTCAGTCAATGATGCCGAGTCAATTGGATGGTCTTATGGAGAAAGATAAATCTTGTCATGTTCACATCACACGCAGAATTCATTTCCTGAGACGGTAAAACCTCCATCTGAGAAGAAGGGGGGTCTGGAGACCACCCTTGTGAACTTTCGTCAGCCAAGATCTCTTCCACCGGACACAGACACAAAATGCGCAGGCCACACGAAAGAGGAGAGTGTTCCTCCACGTTAACGAGGCCCCTAAGACGCGAGTCCCAGACAGTCCACGAGAGGGTGTGCGTTCCTCACAGCCCACCAAGAAACCCAAGGCCAACCCCAAACCAGCACAAGCACTCAGCGAACACTTCCACAAGAGACTTCCACCATCATGTCCCCAGAGAGATTGTCCTGACCACCAAAAATGTATGGAGGAGTCGTCACAACGCTGGGTAACAGAGAAAACACGCCTGCTGGGAGGACGGAGCGAAAGAAAGTCTGACAACACTAAGTGTTGGCAGGGAGGTGGAGAACTGAGACTACGCAAATTCTGCTGCTGAAAGAGTTTGTTTGCATAGCTCATTTGGGAAACCATCGCAGCATTTACTGCAGATACAGAGCACTGCTGGCAGAACCCAGCCATTTCACTCCCAGACCTATCCTCGGCACAGCTGAAAATATTGAAAAGATGACACGATGGTCCTGACGTCCCCAGCGGACCGTGCACAGAGGAGCGCTCCCTCCACGGTGACCGGCATGGGTCCACTATTCACTACAAAACCGCCTGCAAGAATCCCAGGAACACTAAGTTGGACGAAACCGGGAGACCTTCAGAAGACCCAGTTGTGGTTCAACGTCTGGAAGTGGCAGTCGGAGGCGGCTGGCCGCACAGAGCAGGGCATGGAGGCCGAAGGCACCTGGCGTGTAACGAGGCCTGCTGCGGTCTTCCCGACTGCAGTGGTGGCTCTGGGGCTGCGTGTGACCACCGTTCATTCATTAACCTCCACGTGAGGCCGCAGGGTGCAGGCGTCTGACATACACGAAGGGACACGTTGGATCTGAGGGCACCTGTGTCACCAGCCGTCCCAGGCGTCCCAGCGTCCAGCTGGCCCGTCCACCGGTCAGAACAGCGCCCACTGCCGGCTGCGTGCAGCCTCCGCCGCGGAGCTGACGTGGAGGAGAGGAAGCCAGCCGCTCTGCTCAGCCTCCTGACAGTGGTGAAGAATTGCCTCTGAATTCGTCTCCGCTCTGCCTCGTTCTCCCCATCAGTCACTTTCCAAAGTGAAATTAGGGGAACAATGAGAGGCAGAGGCACTGGTCACAACTGTCTGACGTCTGCCTACAGCACAGTCCCGGAGGCCTGGGGAGCTGTGGCAGCTGGGCTGCGTCGCTCCAGTGGCCACGTGCCGTGCATGTCCTCCATGCCACGTGCGTCGTGCGTGGGGCTCAGGCCTCACAGGGCAGGGCAGCGGCCCCCCCCACGTGTGGTCCATGGCAAGAGCTGCAGAGTGGGGCTTCCCAAGGAGGTGGGGGAATGTCCTTGGGCGGTTGACAGCCAGGTGGCACCCGCCACCCTGTGCAGCAGTGTGGGGCAGGGGTAAGTGACCAGGGGCGGGGCTCCAGGAGACAGCTTGGTGGCTCAGGGGCAGGGCAGGATGTACTGAAGAGAACAGGGCCTTGGGAGCCTCCCGGGGTCCTGAGGACATGCCAGCTGTGGATGGAGGAGCAGGACAGAATCGTCTGACTGCAGTGGAGAGGGGAGGACTCCATGCCACACAAATGACCTTCAACTCCCCCCAGGACTAAGAAGGCCAAGCTGCCCAAGGAGAATGGAAACACCACGGCTCTGGGGAGAGGAGTCACAGGGGAGGCCTGGCGTCTGGGGAAATGGAATATTTCTCTAGCTGAGCCCTGGAGACCGCAGTACAGAGCTCCCCGAGAAGGGAATGGCTGCTCCCCACACATCCAAGGGAATGGCTGCTCCCCATACATCCATCCATGGCTCCATCCGCGAAGCTTTCACCTCCTTCTCCCCGCTGGTCCTCTCCAGCCTTGTCCCTCTTCATAACCAAAGAGCCCTCTTGGCCCATCCCTGTAGAGCTCACAGAACAGTGCTCAGAGCTCCTCCTCCTCTGCCCACCCCTTCTCTCCTCCAGCCTTAAGGAGCAGCTCTTCCAGTAAGAACCTCCTTACCCTTGTAATGATGGGGGAATTGCCAAAGGGCGCTCCTGGGCCAGGCCCTGGGCCAGGGGGCCTCAGTGAGGCAGGCAGGGTAGAGCCTGAGGCCAGCAGGGAGTCACACGTAGCTGCTTTGCTGTCCGTCCCGATTGTCTGTCCCCTGGGCCTCTCATCCTTAGTCCTTCAAAGAAATGCAGAGTTCTTTGTAATCTTTTGGAGAAAGGTTCAGAGAAGAACAATTTATGTCTCCAACTTACCAGCAGAATTAATCCTTTGTAATTCAATGGATCCTTTCACTGAGAGCCTGAAGCCACTTCCCATTGTCTAGCGGGGAGCTGGAGAAGAAGGAGGCGTTCTCTGCAGAGGGCATCGGCTGAACGCGTATGGGGATTATGCGTTAAGCTCAAGGTAGCCTGGCCCTGTGACTGCCCTGCTGTCCCCAGCACAGGCTTTTCCCCTGAGAGAGGGGGGCTTGAAGCTGCAGGCCTGGCTCTCATTCTGGCTGTGGCTGACCTGCACTGTGTCCTTGGCTTTAGCTTCTTGCAGCTCAGCCTTCAGATTCGTGTCACGGGACCAACACGAATCTGGGTAAGGAGTGTCGCCCTGCACTGATGCCCGGCGAGGGCCCGCACGCCTGCCTAGCCCTTGCTTCTGACTCCTGTCTCCTTTGTTTTAACACCTGGGGTCAGACCCTTGCATAACTGCACCCTGAGGCCGGTTGGTCCCTCGAGCCGTGTGTATATGCCACAACCCCAAGCCATTCCATCTGCCAAAAGGCATCCGAAAGCCCTCCATGGTCCTCCTGCAGTGGCCTTGGACTCCAGAACCCTAGGACTGATCAATGCTCCTTTATGACAAGCCCGCAGGAAGAGCTCTCCCCAGAATGAGCCCCATTAGCCGTGGAAGGGAGCTTGGAAGTCACCTGGGACACGGACTCCCCTGTCACGTAGCAGGGGCTCATCCGTGAATGGTCAGCACAGACTCCGCCTGCCCCTGCCTGGTTCTCCTAACTTGAAGCTAATGTCAGTGCGTGTGCTTATGTCTACCTGCGGCACAGCGGAGCTGTTGTCTGTCAACTCTCCTCCCTGGTGCGCCGTCACTCCCATCTGCTCTCTCTAACACCAGCAGCCAGACTCCACTGAAGGCCCCGGAGCAGGACTTTGTGGGCTGGAGCCCAGTGATGTCTCTCTTGTCTTCTTTCTTAATTCAACAAGAAGTCAAACGAGAGAAAGAGAAGCATGAGCTTTTGAACACAAAATACAGCTGTCCAGGACATCACCTGGCCCTTCTCCTTCAAGAGACCTGTGCAGGCCATGGCTGCTCTGTGGAGGACGTGGAGAAGCAAGCTGCAGCCAGCAGAGAGCCGGCCGGGTCTGGCTCCTCCCGGCAGCCCTGGGTACAGCTAGCTCTGCTGAGCACTTCCCTCTGCGCCCCACGGGCCAGTCCAGCCCAGGCCTGCCTGGCAGGGAAGAGGTGGCCGCGTCTGCTCTGTTGGAAAGACAGTGAGGTAGAAGAAGGGGCAGCTGGGAATGACTAGCCACTGTCACCTTTGTTACAGAGCGTTCACGTGACCCTGCAGTGAGCAGTCACACAGGAGATGGACGTCCCATCACTGGGCAGGAGTCTCTCCACTGGATCACGGGATGGGAGGAGGGAGAGCGGATGCGTGGACGTGGGGGTAAAGGGCTCGGGAGGGCTCTCGTATTGCCCTGATCCTGTCACTTCTCACACCGTGCTGTGCGTTAGCCCAGGGGTGACATCGTTATGTCACAGCTAACCCAGGCCGGTCTGCCAGTCCACAGCGCAGGGCATCGTCCAGGGTGTGTTGCCGCCTGAACCTTCACATCTGCCAGGGCTGCCAAGATGGGCAGATAACACCCTTCTAAGGATTCATTTGTTGCTTACTTGAAATTCAAATTTAACAAGGAATCCTGTATTTTATCTGGCAACCATACTTTTCTAAGACACATGAGAGACCCGTGACAACACAGGAACATACCCGGACCTGCAGGCTCCAGTCTGCACTATCCACCCACTTAAACAATCGCCTGCCATGGTAACTGTTCAGATACCAGGAAGGCACCAAGGAAATGACCTAGGTACACAATAGTCTGTGCTTAATTTGTAGGGGAGAGAGGGATGGAGAGAGAGAGGAAGCAAGAGAGAGAGAGAGAGAGAGAGAGAGAGAGAGAGAGAGAGAGAGAGAGAGAGAGAGAGAGAAACAGACAGACAGACAGAGAGAGACAGAGAGAGAGACAGACAGAGAGACAGAGACAGAGACAGAGACAGAGACAGGGGCAGAGGCAGAGACAGATTGAATTGTCTACACGGAGACATCAAGCCAGAAGGTCTAGAGGAGGATGCATTCAGAGGCACCATGCTTCCTTGCCCCGCACTCCTGCTCCAGGGTTTATACCCAGTACACAGCTTTGATGTCTCCCTGGACCCTGGGCCCTGGGTCTTCTCCCAGGGAGGCAGCCTGCTAGGACAGAAAACGGAAAGACAGACAGTTTTGTTGCTAATCCAATCTGGAACTCAGGCATGGTACCTGCTGCCGTCTCCGTCTCTGAATCCGACACTGAGAACCATGTTTGCATTTTTGTAAGCATGAAATCCAACCGTGATTGCCCCCTCCAGAACCTCGACGAGCTCGTGGTGAGAGGGCTGGAAGCCCACGGCATTTCCCTCCTTTCTTTTGTTTCAGTACTGGGGTGTGGACTCGGGCCTCTCACCTACCACTCGCCTTTGAGTCACACTCGGGAGTCCTTTCTTTCTGGTTGTTTCCAGATAGAGTCTTCTGTTTCCGCCCTGGCTAGCCCACCCCACAACCCTCCATTTACAGCTTCCGTGCGGCCGGAATGACCGGCAGGCGCCACCATTCCCAGGACGTATCGGCTTAGATGGAGCCGGGAAACCGTTGGGCCTGTGCTAGCCGTGGACGGAGGCCTTGCTGATCCCAGCCGTGAGTGACGGATGTGGCAGGCCCGAGCCTCCCTCTGGGGCTTCTTTCCCTGCTTCTCCTGAGCAATAGCCTTTCCATTGTCCTCAGCTAATGAAGGAAGCCAAGTCCCTGCCCAGCAGAGCCCTTCCCCAGGCACTCCCGGCCGTCTCGAGCCCAGCGGTGGGCGCTGCTTCCCCTCCACACGTGGTCAGGATATGCGCTGGATATGTGACAGGAAACATCCGGCTCTTGGGAAATGCAATTCCATTAAACGTGGCAAATATCCACTGAGTGCCCATAACTGCCCGTCACTTTGATGTGCAGCTGCTCTTCAGGGGTATTTTTCAAACTCGAGTACTCATTAGTCAGGAAACAGGACTTTCAGCGGAAATTGGTCAAACTGCATTCCTTGACCCCTTCTACAGGTTCGTTCTCCGTCAGGGGCAGTGAGGAGGACGGCGTCCTGTGAGAAGCCTCCTATGGCAGAGCTGTCACCACAACAAGAATCAAGGGGACTTCCATGGAGAGGCAAGAGGCTGGAGAGAGCCCCGGGCGAGGACAGATAGGAGCCTCTGGGCTGCAGGCCTGGTGCCTTGAATCTGATGCCTGCTGTTTGATGCAGGGTGCAGAGCAGACGAGGGCTCCCCTGACTGGACAGAGGGCATGGGTGGCACAGGACCCCAGCAGCACGTGGGAGCCGCGCTAGGCAGGGAACAGGGTTAAGCAACCGCTCAGAAGAAGGCAGGTCTGGAGAACAGCTCTTCCCCGACAGCTCCTCACGTGTGTGGGGGCCTGAGCTGCTGTGGGGGCGTGTCACAGCGCGGGAGGCTGGAAGCCAAGTGGCTCATTGAGACTTTCATTCTCACAGTTCTTGATGTCAGAGGACTGAGGTCAAGGTGCCAGGAGGCTGGTCCTTTTGAGGGGAACCTAGCTCGTTCCTCGCTTCGTCTCTGTGGGGTGCTAGAGATCTTGGTTCTTCCCGGTTTATGGATGCAGCACCTCCTAGCATTCTGTGTGTGTGTGTGTGTGTGTGTGTGTGTGTGTGTGTGTGTGTGTGTGTGATCCTGTGTGAGCACGCTCATCTAAATGTCCCCTTTCTGTAAGGGCACTAGTCATATGGAATTAGGGCCCCACCGACTCCACTATGACTTCATCTTAGCTAATTGTTTTTGCAATGACCTTATTTCCAAATAATTTATGTTGTTAGGACCTGGGGGTTAGGACTTCAACACAGAAATGCTGAGAGGACACACTGCCCACATCTGTGTGCCTGTGTGTGCACACGTGCCCGCGTTTGCCTCCCCCCCCCCGCCCCGCCCCTGCACCTGGCTCCCTTCCCTTCCTCTCCTGGCAGGGGAGGACTGAGGTGTGGCCGGGAAGGCCAGTCAGACCCAGCCCGATGCAAGGTTCTAGGTGCACGTGGCACCACTCTCTGTGCTTTACAGCACAATCCATTACCCCTCAGCCCAGCTCTGTAAGACAGGTGACAGCGCTGTCACTGCACAGAAGAGGACACGGGCAGACAAAGCAAGGGACTTACCAACGTCACAGGCAGGGGGAAGAAGAAGGCAGGCTCACTCAGGTCAAGTGAAGCAAAAGGCCAGGAGTGTGCGGCGTGCCCAGGCCAGGGGCAGACGCCCAGGCCGCGAGCTCATAGAGGGCAGGGGCGAACATCCGGGGTCTGTGCACGGGGACCCTGAGTCAAGGCTTCCTTCTAGGTGAGAGTGGCGAGAGTCACCACAGGGGCGTTTGCTTTTCAGTGGAACAGAATAGACTCTGAACAGAGCAGAAGAGCTGGGCTGGTGAGCTCTACAAAACTCGGAAGTTCATGCTGGAGCTTGACCTCCACGGTGAGACACGAAGGGTGTGGAGAGCTTACGGGTGGAACCTCCAGGAAATGACACGAATTAGATAAGTCTGGGAGTGACGTTTTTAGGACTAGGCCCTGGTTGTCTGGTAAGGAGGGGAAAGAGACAAAAATTCCCCCAGACACACAAGCGTGCCTCACATCTCTCACCTTCGGCCACCTCAGAATTCCACCAGCAAGAAGGCCATCCCCAGACCCAGGCCACTGGCCTCGGCACTCTAGAGCCATGAGCCAAAATAAGCATCACAGCTTTGTTGGTGCCCAGGCCATGGTGCTGTGTCATCAGAGGGTGTCAGGATGCGAGACGCTCTCCCCCCTGGCCAGCAGGGCTTAGGGACACACTGGGGCACGGAACGGCAGTGAGGAATCTGAACTCACACAGCTTAGCTGCGGAGTGGGGCGGGAGCTGGGAGGAGAAGCGCCATCTGGACCAGCTAGTGCGCGTGGACGCAGGAGCCTCGGTGTCATTCCGCTGAGCTCTCCATCTCTGACAGTGTTCAGACAGAAAATGCGTCTCCGATGACCTCAGCACGGCCGCCTCTCCGAGCACGACATACATTTCAATGTGCAAGAGCACTTAGTATAAAGCAACGGTCCCAGGCAGGGATGGAGGACGGGGGCTTTTGCCTTCAGGAATCGCATGATGAATAATTTCCTCCAGGTCACTTTGGGTGTTCCCAGAGTATCCATTAGGGAGGACGTGACTGCTTCCAACCATCCATTAATCCACAACTCCCAAATCTGAGTCATCACTCAGACCCCAGGGTCGTAGTTGACTTCATCGATCCAACTGTCTGGAAAATTACATTATGACAGAGCTTCCTCTCGTAATCCGTCGGGGAAGAGCCGCTGGGTTCATCTTTCAGCTCCTGCTCGCAAGGTTCGACATCTCCCCAACCCTGCCGTTGATCGATATTAAGCTGGACTCTTAAGTGCGTTGGTAATGGCTTCTCGCCACCATGGAGACGATTGCAGAGAGCACCGGCCACCCATCTGGCTCCTCTGAGCTCCTCTCCAGCTGCCATGGCCAGGCTGTTGTTAATGTGTGAGAAGGTGTCGGATTGCAGCATGGAGAAATCGAAGGCTGAAGACACAGATCATTGTGTTGTCCGGGTGCCTAATTGCCTGCTTGCTAACTGCGGATTCTCCTCCCCTCCTGGCTGAGAGGACGTCCCCCCCACCCCGACAGTCCGTCCAGCCCGCTCTGCCAGTGCCACCTGAGAAGACCCAGGACCACGAAGACCACCTGACTCTCAGGGAGGACGGCTGGCAGACTTGGGCTGTGCAGGGTCCCCCCGGCAGGTCACCACCCTGGAGGGGTCACAGGCCCGTTGAGGGCCCAGGCCCCCCAACATTGGCTTTTGAGCTCCTCCTGCTCCACCCCCTTCACATCCAGCCTCGGGCAGACCCTGGGCCTCAGGGTTTCTCCAACATGTCATCCTCTGAAAGAAGAGGGATGGGAGGGGACTGGCAGGAAGCTCCTCCTTCTCCAGCTTCCTTCAGATGTGACCCCATTGGGGGTCACAAGTGTGGCCCCTGATTTCACTGGAGGCCCAGCTCTGTCTCGGATGGTAGATGCTGACCCTGTCTCTGAGAGCCTTTCACGGCCCCACGGATACTCAAGTCCCTGCCCCCACCCCGTGGAAAACACCCACCAGGATAGGAATCCCCATCGGGGGTCGGCTTCTCAGGGCCCGGGACAGCGAGCTGCCCCTCTGCTGAGCTGCTGTAGGGCCTGGGGTCTCTGCTCTGGGGTGAGCTCACACCGAGCAGCGAGACGGGGCTCCTGGGGGAGAGGCCTGCTGTCTCTCTAGGTGCTTTTCATGGCAGCTCTTTGTGTGGTGCTTTGTCTTGGCCTAGTTCACACAAAAATGGATGGACAGCCAAACCTGAGACAGAGGAATCGGCGACGACTGCCAGTGTAGACTTGGGTCTCAGTCAGGCTGTGGCACACGCACTTGGCTCCAAAGACAAATGGTCTTTCTGCCCTGAGGGCATCTCCGTGGGGGCTGTGGAGGAAGACAGAAACCAGGAGGAGAGGACAGAAACTGGGAGGAGAGGACAGAATCTGGGAGGAGAGGACCGCCCACGCCACCCACTCCTAACAAATGCTTCCAAAGCCCTTGTCTGTTTCTGGTCGCTTCTCGGTTCACGTATGTGACAAAATACACACTGCCTACTATGGAGTAATAAAGAACTTGGAGATGTTTTTTGAAGTACAAGACTAAAACTAAAACTCTGACTTCTAGTTCTCAAAACGGCCTTGCTTCCCCGAGGTACAGAGTTGAGCCCTTCACGGCCCTCTCGTGCCACGGCCCCTTCCTAACTATCTCTGGACCACGTGAACGCCTGGACGCACAGACCACGGATGGCCAGTCTTCAAACCCCACGCCAGACACAAATACCAACCGAGCACTGGTTAGGAATTAATGGCTGAGCTATGTCTAACTAATCACTGGCGGCCAGAACCCACACTCAAACCCTGTCCTCTCATCCTCCAGCTCCGTGTCTGCCTTGTGCCGTCCCAGCCCCGAGGGTGACCCCGGCCCAGTGGGTGGCTCCCCAGGGGCTCATCTTTTCACTCTCCTCTCGGCGTGGCTTCGCTCGGTGCTGTGGTTGGAAGAGTGGCCCTAGGTTGGGGGTTTAGCAGCTCACTTCCTCCGGCTGTGGGATTGACCCTTGTTGCAAAGCCACACTGCAATCCCATTTGTCCATTCTGCGGACGAGCCCTCCGGGTGGTGCGAGGTGGGGCTGTGCTGGGTCTCCTGCCCAGGGGCGCGGCTCACGTCCGCGCCTGTTCCTCTGACTGTCATCCCAGGGGATGCCCACAGACCCTCAGGCCATCTTCACTTTTACTTCTGAAGGGCTCCGAGCCTTTGAACCAATCTCCACACCACCTCTGCCATCTTTCCGTACAATCTCTCATTCTCCTTTTCTTTTCTTTGATCCTTTTCTGTGTGTGCCAGAACTAGGGTTTGAACTCAGAGCCTTCTGCTTTTAGTGGGTGTTTTGCTCTCTATTGGTGCTCTGTCACTTGAATCAGGCTTCTAGCTCTCACCTTCATTTCAGCAATTATGGTGACAGTATTATATTGATAGTATTCATTTATGTCTCCCTAATACTCACACATTGAAAAACATGAGGAAAATAAATCATGCTCCTCTTATGTCAAGTGTTTGTGACTGACATCTCTCTGGTGTATGTGAAAAGCTATACAACTGTGAAGAACACAGACAAAATCCCAATCAAAATCTAAAATTCATGGACGTTCAAAGGATGAAGAATCACCAACACAAGTTTGAGAAGACATAATTAAACCTCTGAGATGGAAATACCTAGAAAAAAAAATTTTTGTGCGAATTTATTAAATAAGGCAACTTTTTTGTTCCTGAGGCACAAAGCCATAAAACACAAAATTGAACACAGGAAAACTGGCATTTCCAGGAAGTAAAAATGCTCATTGTCTCTTGGGAAATTCTGTGAGGAGAGTGGAGAGACAACTCACAGACTGGGAAAACACATCCACAAAGCACACGTGCAATTTAAAAACCTGGAGCCAAAAATATAAGAACACTAGTTTGGAAGTGCACAAAAGGTGGACATTTCACCAGAGGCACGTAGAGCAGCCTGTGTGGAAAACCCCAGGCATTCCACCAACGACGTTCCTAATACACCAGCAATAGCATGAAACCGGAACCGCGACAGGATGATGAAAAATCACGAAAAAAAAAGAGAGACAAATTCCAGCAAGGACTGCAGCCCCTCAGGATTTCACCATGACGGTGAAAACACCTGGCACAGCGGCTTGGGGCTCCTTGGTGTTTATCTTGCCCCTCAGTATTTACAGTGGAGAGAGAGAAACATACCTGCCGGAGATGAGCAAGCGAACGCAGCACAGCTGTCCAGCGTCTGATGAACGGCCAAGCCACCGTGGGTTTATATACCACATTTAAGTATGTGTTGCTTCTCATCAACCAGAAACCAAGAAAGCCAAAGTGGAAAAACCTCATGAGAACCTGATACCTTTCAAAACATGAAATAATATTCTCCAAACAAGTGTAAACATAATTATTACAATAACTATAAATGTACTAAGGTTTCTGGGAGGAAGGAGACTTGAAGTTGAGCAACAAATAATAAAATGGTAATGTTGTCTATTAAGAATATATTCAAAATCAAATAATATAGAAGATTATGAACTTATGGGATCCCAGGGTATTAAGAATTATATATAGAGAGATAGGTATATCAATATAGACATATAAATACATATATACATATGTATGTGTGTATACCATATATATGGTATATTTAAGATTAACTACATCCACAAAAAGCAGACAGGGGAGTCAAGAGTTCAAAACAATCATGAGCATGTATTATTTTACAATATAGTTTTGTGTACATAAAACCAATAGAAAATTTAGAGGAATGATTTGTAACTTTGTCTGAACATTGTTAACGCCACTCACTCAGAAACTGAGATAAAGTATCAGAAGGCAAAACACTAGAGTATTTCTACAAGAAGGTTAATGATGTTTTAAGTACACTCAGACAAATACACATAGGTTGAATAGCCAATATGGAGAACACATTACAACTAACACAACATAATATATTTTTTTCCTATTAGGAACAAAACCTACTAAGGCAATATATCACTCTAACTGACTGGTGGAGAGGAAGAAAGCACCCGGTTCTATTAACAAATAAATGAAAACAACTTGATCTATCTCCAATTTATGTTATGAACTCAGGCCAAAAACATAAATTATTAAAGACCATAGTTATGTTCTGGGAACACAGAATAAAAACCCACACTCTTGAAATTATTAAGAGACACACCAGGTTTCACATCCATTTACTTACATGAATAATATCCTTCCATATCAGAAATAATTACCTAATGATATAATGGTAAAAAATGAATTCAATTCATAGTACCAACTATCATTCTAAATAACTAAAATTATTCCAAAAGGAATGTATTTGCAAGAAATAATTGACATTAAAGCGAAGAGTGCAGAATAAAGAGTTCAAACAATAGGGGGGAAAATAATCTCTGAGCCGGGCTGGGGTAAATTACTATCATAAAGCTTACTTTTCCTACCTTGCACTAAAATTTTAGCTAAAATTATAATCTTTCAATCAAGCCAAGATATTGGTTCTGAAATTTCCACGCGGACCCCAGTGCACTTGGAAGAGGAAGCACAGATAGGGTTATTGTCTAGCAAGTGTCAGTGCTCAACGGAAACCCCGGCAGTCTGGCCATCGCAGTGCCAGGCCATAGGAAAGAGGTCAGCCGAGCTCCAGGCTTCCCTCTGAGAGGCTGACTGAGAGGGCCAGCTGGGATTCAAATGCCCTCCTTTCCTCTCCGCAGGCCTCAGGGAAGCGTTCACACAGACTACCGCGCCTTTCCTCATGGGTTCCCGAATCACTGCGAGACGATGGGCTGCCTGGTAGATGATGTTTTAAAGAGACAAAGTGGAACATCTGCCCCAGGTCATACTCACCGGGGGACGCCGAAGAATAGAAAGGCGTGACTCCATTCCTATCAGTATGCACATCTTTTAGTCTTCCAGTGTGGACAGATTTTCAACCAAGACTTCAGGGGCATCAATTTCTAGGTAAAAAAGATAGCTTGGCATTGCACCAATTACGTTTCCTTTCCAAAAAGACGCCAGGCAGGAGAAGCAGATGAGAGCAGATGAAGGGGTTGAGGGCTGAGGACAAGCTGTCCCCTGGGGACACAGGATGTGCCAGCCAGCACTTCTGTCTTTCCCGCAAGAAAAGCGATGAGAGTGTCCACAGAGGTTTGGCCAACAAGCAGCAAGGCGAGCTGCCTGGCCGAGAGAGGGGCGGGAAGGCCACACCAGGGAAGACAGCTCTTCAGAACCTACGGAAGGCGGATGGCAGTGGCTGGGGGGGGGGGGGGGGGTTGTCGCTCTCTGGACATGATGGCAGCAGTTGCCAAGAAAGCCATGTATGCCGATGCTTCACAAACACAGAATGAGTGATCATGTTTCAGAAGTAACCCACTCCCGGCAGACGCGGGGACAGCCCAGGAGAAGGGCGCCCTTTCGGACTGCCCATGGCAGCCTCCAGAGAGGTGCTCCTTGTGCTTTCAGTTTTTTTCTGCAAAGTTCTAACGTGCGCAAGATAGGCCAGGGAGTATAGTGGATCCCTCCCTCCCACGCCTTTCACAACACAGGACTCACTCGGCCTTGTCCCCTAGGCCCCTCCATCCGCCCGGCCCATCGCTTAGAAACCTGGAACTCCTCCTTCCTGGAGTGGGATCCCTTGTGGATAGAATCATGACGGTCTAAGTCCACGCTGCGATTTTCAACAATCCATTTTACTGTCATCAAATATACCACATTGTTCCAATTTTCCGGTGTCATTAACTGATTTCTAGCAATTTATGTGGATATCTGTGTACATTCATATGTGTGTGTGTGTGTGTGTGTGTGTGTGTGTGTGTGTGTGTGTGTAAATGCACGGAGAGGCAGACATTGCTCCCCACCTCTCTATTAAGTCTCTTCATCTTCTAAGTTAATCTTATCTACTTGTGGGTTTTATTCTCTTCTAGAGCTGTATTTGTTTCCCTTTTTTAGACCAAAATATTTATTCTTCTATTATCTTGAGTTACGTGGACAAAGAGTTGACATTTAACAAAGAAGTTACTGAGTTCAGTATCTCACAATCAGTTTCCTAGCTGCGGTTTTGATTAGTTGAGGAGATGGTGGACCTGGTATCTGCTGCGCTCTGCGTTTTGTGGATTGCTTTCCCTTGAGTGGCTGAAGCCGTGCATTGGTCCCTGACATGGAAACCTAAAGCATCTTGATTGCACAGAGTCGGTTTTTGTCTTTGCTTTGCTTTGTGGGGACAAAACACTTCCTCGATGACATTTGGTGTCTCTGTTGTAGGTTTTACGCACAGTGCTTGGCTGTTAACCTTTGTCCTCAGCTGTGGATGCCTGTCTACATTGATCCCTCTGAGTTTTAGTAGTATAATAGTCTAGCAGTTTGGATGTGTTAATTAGATGTAAAGGCTTTAAAAAGAGAACTTCTACTCGTACTTTACCTTGAGGTAAAGTCAGGCAGCAAAACAGAAATAAATCCCTTCTACCAGCTGCCAGCTTTCAGACTAAATGCAGCCACCCTCTGCCGCCCGGCTTCATGAACTCTCTCACTTCAATCCTGGTGATGTTTTCTAATGCACGTAATTCATAACTTTGTGTCTGTGTGTGTCCTGGTGTTTGAACTCAGGGCCTGGGGCTCGTCCTGGTTTTTTTGTTGGTGTTGTTGTTATCGTTCAAGGCTAATACTCGACCAGTTCAGTCACAGTTCCACTTCCAGTGTTTTTGGTCGTTAATTGGACATCAGAACCCCTTGGACTTTTCTGTCCTAGCTTGCTTCAAATAACAATCCTCAGATCTCAGCCTCCTGAGTAGCTAGGATTACAGGCGTAGGCCACCAGAGCCCAGTGATACTTCCTGTCTTGATTAACCTCAGTTTTGTTTCTGAGTGTGTTTCACACAGCTTTGGTGTTTTTGATGTCTTTGTTGCAGCTGAAGATGAAGAGAAATTCCAGGCTCTTCTGAACTCGCTCCTGCCAGGGAATTGCAATTGGCAAGTTCTCCAAGGGACCTTCATTCCTTTTATTGAAAAATGATATTTAGCCACTTAACTCCTTTTTATTGTGGCTTTTCTCTGTATCCAAAACTGTAAAGTTGAGAGAAAAAGAAAAGAAATAATACCACAATGTCACAGTGTACATGAACTAAAATGCACACCAAAGAATGCTCTGTAGTTCTTAAGTGTAACTAGTTGTCAGAGTTAGTGTCAAAATTAGTTAACCCCAAATCCCAGAGCAAGTGCCAAAGAAGAAATGCTCCCCTTTTAAAGGGAGGGAGGGAGGAAGGGTAGGACAGAGTGAGAAAGAGGGAGAGGGGGCATGTTTTATGGGCTGAGATATACATTTCATAGAATGTTTTTAAATCAACTGGCCAATAAGTTAATAAACAACATCTTTGAAAGGAAGGGAACACAGGCAGATCCATACTGAAAATAGGTCAGTGGTTTCTGGTGGCTGGCGGGAGGAAGAAGTGGCTGCTAATGAGTACAGGGTTTCTTTATGGAGCAATGAAAATCCTCTGGAATTAAATGGTGGCAATGCAAATGTTTGTGAAAATACTAAAACTCACCGAGTTGTGCCTTTTATATGGGTATATTTTACGGCATATAAATTATATCTCAATTTAACAAAAGGAAATAAATGGTATGTTCCATTACCCTCCTTGATGCATACTCTAGAGAATCCACGACAGATCTGGGCACACAGAGGTGGCAAGGTGCAGGAAGCCAGGAAGCCCAGTGTCGGGCCTTGCATGACCAGCATTCCATGCAACAGTCTCGGAGCAACGACTCTGAGTGACAGCACAACAAAGAAAGCATTTAAATTTTATGCAGCAATTTGTGTAACATATAAAAAAAAACCAAATGGGGTTATTCTACCTAAAAGCCACACAAATACGTTTGTATACGTGGACGAGTGCACACCCTGTCTACCGCCACCACAGCACAATGCCCCATCTATACCACACACCAGTGAGAATATCCAGGTGAGAGGCCAGATGGCTCCCTGGCTCAGTGTGGAAGAGGAGCCACCGGAGGGACGCAGCGGGGCTAGGTTCCTCCATCTGGCGTGAGTGGGGCTGAGGTGACTGGATCCAGCCTGGGAGACGCTCGAAGCTTTACCCCCGAGCACTGGGGAAATGGTCTACCTGCCTTCTTAATCCACTCAGAAGTTCCTGGAGCTATGAAAGTTCTGTTTGGTCAGGGTCATTGGGCCCAAGGGAGTCCCGAGCACCTGTAAAGTCCGCTTCACTTGTTTGGTTCTTGTAGGGGCACAGGGGAGTGGAGGAACCAGGATAGGCTGAAGAGTGAGGGCACGCGTTTCATTCACCCTCTGGGACTGTCTTCTCGAGGAAGGCTGATGCGGAGACATGCCTGGGGTATGGGTGGCTTAGATGAGCTGCAGCCCCCATGCCCTTCACATCCAAGGAGCTCCTGCCTCCGAAGGCCCCCCCAGCCCAGCTCCACTGATGAGCTGGAAACGTGCGCCCCTGAGCCAGGCAGCCTGCAAAGCCATCCACCGGCCTTCAGACCTCACCCGGGGTCTGTGCCTCCAGGGGACGGGGTGGTGGGACTCCTGCCCAGGAGGCAATCACGTACGGGCTGCAGGAATCCTGAGATTTGGCTAATTTTCAATAGTAGCCATGTGGGGAATATATGTGGAAATGAATCTGAAGGGTGCCAGACCAAACAGGATGGAGAATCAATTGCCATCAGGCCAGACTCAGCAGCAGCAGCACCCGGCAGAGATGCTGAGCTCCCCATGCCGGCTCAGGGGCCTTGACTGGCGGCCTGGGGGAGGCCTGCAGTCACTGGTGACTCCCACCCATGGCATGCCAGGCCTGCCTGGCATCACTGAGGGACGAATGTGAGCGGAGGAGCCGGGGCCTTGGCTGTGGACTCGTGATGGGAGCCCGTGCACCTGAAGATCAGAGGGCATGCGCCAGAAATGCACGTGCTGGGAGGAGGCGCTCTGGAAGCCTCTTAGGAGGGCTGGAGAGGCCAACGGGACCACGGACAGAAAGACAGGCGTGGCTACAGCAGGCAGAAGGGATAAAGTACAAGTCTCTGTTTCCATACTGTGGTCAGGGACTGTGTGCAGCTCACAGTGCCAGCTCAGTAAACATCACCCAAGGGACAAGACCCAGAACAATCGTCTACGTGCTGGCTGGCGGACAGAAACTCAACGTGGGAGACACAATGGTGCTTCACACATTCCCACCATGCTTTGACAGGGGACCCATACTCTGGCTCAGAGTGGGCTCTGCGGAAGGGTGTCTCCAGCTGTGGGCGTGTGCAACTGCCATTTTCCTTCATCCACGGACTTTCTGTCTGTGGCCTGGGCGAGGTGCCGTGATAGGGAGAGAATCCAGGTCTGCGCTCACAAGGCCCTGCGTGTGCACGTCAAACATTCTCCCCATGGTGACATGTGAAGGGTGGAAGACGACAGCTGCTCAGCTGCCAAGTGCAGTCTCCCCACTTCCTCAGGGTTTGTGAGAGCCAGCTGCCTCAGCCTGGCCCCTGGAACAGGGAGTGGGGGCTCTGGTGGCGGACAGGGCAGGAAGCCCCCTCTCCAGGAGTTCCTCTCCAGGGAGCTCGCTGCAGCCCCTTCATCGTTCTTCCTCGCCCAACATAGAGCTAAGCAGGCTCGAGCTCAGCCCCACGCCACCCTCCAGATGAGAGTCGCCTGGCTGAGCGATGCCGTCCCGGGCATTCTCTGAACTACTTGTCTTTGCTTGATGCACCCAGAACAGCTTAACTTTCCAACTTTATCTCCCATGTCCACTCTCAAGGGCTGTGTCCCCGCTAGACTGGGGAGAAGGAGTGTTACATTCAAATGAAGCGTTCCATGATACGTATACTAGCTGTTTTCATTTTTGAAGCAAGGCTACTATGTCCTCTGACTTTCAGGGGGAATAAAATTGCCCCTGCTGTGTGGAAGACTCTTGGGGCTGGCTGAGTTTCGGTGGGGGCTGGTACAGTGAGGAATCTCCCTTCACCACCAGTGAGGTTAAAGGAATGGTGTGAGACGGAAGGGAAGTGGTCTTATCTGCCCACAGGTAGTCTCGCCTCCCGCTTCAAGCTAGGCGTCTGAAAGCCCTGCCCCTGTGCCTGGACACTGCAAGGCCTCGGCGATGGCCCTCTGGATTCCAAAGCCCGTTAAGTTCAGGATGCCCAGCTGCAGCGCGTCATCCATTAAGTGAATGGACAGGTGAATGAGCGTCGTAGAAAAGGGAGCCACTGCTTAAACGGGGAAGGAGAGCCCTGGTCCCCGGGCCGGCCTGGCAGACTCAGAGCTCAGAACCTCGTCCGTGGCTCTTCCCTCGGCATCTTGGTCTGATGAGGTCGTATCTGTTCATCGCCTGTCCCCGCATTAAAGATAGGAGCCTTCTCATGAGGGCCCTCTGTAGCACTGACGGAGAGAGGCACCCCTTCCTTAGAAACAAGCACCCTGATTCCTAGAGTTGGATCGCTCGATCCACTCGCCCAGGGCTTGTGCAGGCTTGGGCTGCACTCTCTGGAGGAGGCGAGGACCGGGGAGTGAAGGCGCTCCATTCATCTGCCGCTGCAGTGCTGACCTCAGTGTGGTTCCGATCCAGCTCATCAACTCCAGGGAACACATTTATCCGGCCCTGAAACTCCTAGAAATGCACGTTCCCAGGCTCTACTCGGGATGTACCACGTCAGAAACCCTGGGAACGAGGCTGCCGGGTTGGAGGTGTAACCCGTCCTCAGAGAATCCAATGCACACTCCAGCCTGAAATCCAGGGCATGGCTGATGTCCCCACGGATGTGTGACGAGTGAGCGGAGAGGATTCACTCCACTGCTCCAGGGCTCTCCCAGGAGCCCAAGCCTGCTCTCTGGTCCTGGCTCCACCCGCGTTCACGCCTCGCTGATTTCCAAGCACACTGGCCAGGGCCGGCCACTCCCCTCTGGACACCCGGATGGGAGCAAAGAAGGCCCGACATTTCAAAAACTTAAAGTTATGTCCCTTCCCCAGCACAGTTTTCTTCCATTTACACAAACAGGAAAACAGTTTCCCATAAACTGCCCTTCTCCTTCCTGGCTTCACAAGGCGATTTGATTTATGAAAATTCAATTTACCCAGAACCTTCAAGAAGGACATTTGTTGTGGAAAGTGGAGTATTTGACATTTGGTCCCGAGATCGATAAGTCTGGGGACCGTGTGGAGGCGAGGACAGGCGCTCCTGTTCCCCTGTTCCCAGCACCTCTGTGACAAGGTGGACCCAGCCCCAAGCCAGCGTCAGCAGCCCGGCTGTTCTCCATTACACCCCGTGAGCAATAAATCCACACAGGGCCAGCAGGCTGCCAGGCGGTTTCGGGAAGTCTATAAAGTGTATATTTACAGAACTATGCCAAATTGTTATGGGGATTTAAAACAAAATCAATCCTCTGATCTATCCAGCCTGAGAGGGGTCTCTCACATGGGAAATGATCAATGAGTGTTGTTCAGAGCGGTGGTAATGATGATGATAAACTTAGAGCAGGGCCTTCCCGGCTTCTATGTGCAGACACGGAGGAGGCCAGGGATAAAGGCTCAGGCTCAGAGTCCTGGGCTTTCGGTGTGTGGTTGCCAAGGCATCTCTCTGTTCACGCTCAGCATAGATGTTTCTAACGTTTCAGGAAAACATTTGAAGTCATGTGTTTGACCCATTTCTCTCTGTCCAACTGAGAAAAAGGAAAAGAAAACATAGATGGGAAAGTGGACGGCATCTAACTGACTGAAAATAGAGTGGTTTTCCACACAACTTTTGACCAGCCAGTCACCCCCTTAATGGTGTGGACGTGAGAATAGACCGCACCTCAGATGCCCACCGCCTGGAAGGAAGCAGGGTTGGATGGGCAGGGGCGCCTCTCCGAGGCCCCCTGCCGGGTTTTGACCTGGAGACCGAGGCAGCAGGGAATCCTGGCCCAATCCCAGCCCCGGCTCCTGAGAAGCACATCTCAGCACAGCCACAGGGCAGCCACGCCAGCTTGGTGAGAGACGACAGGGCAAGGACAGGGCCCCCGGAGCCAGGACGAGTCTCCCCTGACGGGCTGCGAGGAAGAGCGGGGGGCATTGCTTCAAGGGAAGGGACACTGGGATGCAAAGATGCAGGAGGGTGCGGCAGCCTCGGGAAGTCTCCTACGTGAGGGGGAGTCAGCCGGGGCGGGCGGAGCCCCCATCCCGCTTGTCCTTCTAAAACTCTGTCGGAAGGGGAGCTGGCACGGCAGGGCGAGCCCTGAGCCGCAGCCCCAAGGCAGCCATGCCCAGCGACAGCCACAATTGCAGCACAAAAATAACAGAGGTGTTAGTCGAGGAGAAGCAGCGCATCGGAAATAGCAATCTAACTATAGAAGGCGACAAGGGCGCCGCAGCCGGCAGTGATATTGGACGTGGGATCTGGGGGGGGGAGAGGTCCTTCTTCTCCTTCTCTTCTCCTTCTCTTCTCCTTCTCCTTCTCCTTCTCTTCTCCTTCTCTTCTCCTTCTCCTTCTCCTTTTCTTCTTCTCCTTCTCCTTCCCCTTCTCCTTCTCTTCTCCTTCTCCTTCTCCTTCCCCTTCTCCTTCTCTTCTCCTTCTCCTTCTCCTTCCCCTTCTCCTTCTCTTCTCCTTCTCCTTCTCCTCTCCTTCTCCTCCTTCTCCTTCTCTTCTCCTTCTCTTCTCCTTCTCTTCTCCTTCTCCTTCTCCTTCTCCTCTCCTTCTCCTTCTCCTCTCCTTCTCCTTCTCTTCTCCTCCTCTCCTTCTTCGTCTCTTCTCCTCCTCTCCTTCTCCTTCTCCTTCTCCTTCTCCTTCTTCTTCTCTTCTCCTTCTCCTTCTCTTCTCCTTCTCTTCTCCTTCTCCTCTCCTTCTCCTTCTCCTCTCCTCTTCTTCTCCTTCTCCTCTCCTTCTCCTTCTCTTCTCCTCCTCTCCTTCTCCTCTCCTTCTCCTTCTCCTTCTCCTTCTCCTTCTCCTTCTCTTCTCCTCTCCTTCTCCTCTCCTTCTCCTTCTCCTCCCCTTCTCCTTCTCCTTTTCCTTCTCTTCTCCTTCTCCTCTCCTTCTCCTTCTCCTCTCCTTCTCCTTCTCCTCCTTCTCCTTCTCTTCTCCTTCTCCTTCTCCTCTCCTTCTCCTTCTCTTCTCCTTCTCCTTCTCCTCCTTCTCCTTCTCTTCTCCTTCTCTTCTCCTTCTCTTCTCCTTCTCCTTCTCCTCTCCTTCTCCTTCTCTTCTCCTTCTCCTTCTCCTCCTTCTCTTCTCCTTCTCTTCTCTTCTCCTTCTCCTCCTTCTCCTTCTCTTCTCCTTCTCTTCTCCTTCTCTTCTCCTTCTCCTTCTCCTTCTCCTCCTTCTCTTCTCCTTCTCTTCTCTTCTCCTTCTCCTTCTCCTCCTTCTCCTTCTCTTCTCCTTCTCTTCTCCTTCTCTTCTCCTTCTCCTTCTCCTTCTCCTTCTCCTTCTCCTTCTCTTCTCCTTCTCCTTCTCCTCCTTCTCCTTCTCTTCTCCTTCTCTTCTCCTTCTCTTCTCCTTCTCTTCTCCTTCTCCTTCTCCTTCTCCTTCACCTTCTCCTTCTCCTGAGTTCCAGCCACGCTGATGGCCATGTGGAGACCAGGAGACATTTCCACCCGGAAGCACCTTTGCCGGGTGGCCTGGGGAGGGGCCTGGTGGCGGCTTCGGTGGCATCAGTAGAAACCTGGGTTCGCAGACCCACTCAGCCCAGAGGGAAGGCGAGTCCACTCTGCCTCCATTCTGCCTGTGTCTGCTCTAGACCAACCCCTCTGCAGCCATCACCCTGGGCTCTGGGAGGCACAGCACGGAGGCACAGCGTCTCCAGACAAGGGACACGCAGGTCCCCAAGGACCAGGAGGGCCTCCCGGGAGGCTGCCCGCCCGGCCAGGGGGCCTCGCTCATCCTGTCCAGCCTTGACAGTGATGCCAGCCCTCTGCCATCTCCCCAGAAGAGACGGTGACCCAGGGCGACTCCAGGCTGGACTCCACTGCACACACCTTTGACCCCTTCCCTCCCCTCGAGGGAAGGGTCTACCACGGCCCGCCTCCCGAAGGCGGCCTGGGCTCTGCGCCTTGCCAGTTCAGCCCTGGTACCTCCACAGCTGAGCCTGCAGACCCCGTCCCTTCTGTTTCCAGATGAGAATGTCGACGCGGGGTCACAGGCCAGTGTCCCGGAAGGGGAGAGCACTGTCCCGAGGAGGCATGCTCTCCAGACCAGACGAGCTACGTCTGGAGGTGGAGACGGCGGAGGCCCACAGGGGACGCGGGGCACCTGTCTCCACCGTCAGTCCTGTGTTGTCATGGTCTTGAGAGACTCGACATGAGGACTCCAGGAAGAGGGAGGACCCCAGGAGAGGGAGGACTCCAGGAGAGGCGAGGAGAGGACACCCAGGAACAGCTGAGGACTACAGGAGAGTGAGGACTCCAGGAGAGGGGGGACTCCAGGAGAGGAGAGGAGTCCAGGAACAGGGGAGGACTCCAGGAGAGGAGAGGAGTCCAGGAACAGGGGAGGACTCCAGGAGAGGAGAGGAGTCCAGGAACAGGGGAGGACTCCAGGAGAGGAGAGGAGTCCAGGAGAGGGGGGACTCCAGGAGAGGAGAGGAGTCCAGGAACAGGGGAGGACTCCAGGAGAGGAGAGGAGTCCAGGAACAGGGGAGGACTCCAAGAGAGGTGAGGAGTCAAGAAGAGAGGAGAAGTCCCAGGAAGAGGGAGGATTCAGGAGAGGTGAGGACTTCCAGGAGAGATGACCTTCCCTAAGCTGGCGCCAACGGCAGGGACAAAGACCGAGGTGGGGTGGAGGGGCACTGGCGAGGAAGCGAGCACGCCCGCGGGGTGGGAGGGCTGTGGGTGCCCTCGGGGGCCAGGATGCCCCCGCCCGAGCCCCAGCCCAGCCAGGGTGGGCCAGCAGGGGCCCAGCCACGTCCGCTTCAGCGGCCTTTTCCTCGCGCTCCAGAGAGGGGAAGGTGGGGGTGGAAGGGCAAACCGGGCTGCAAAACTCAGCAACAGCCTGGCCCTGCCTGTCGCTTCCCTCGAGGATGGGTAAGAGCGGGCGGCCCAGACTCGCTGCTCACAGAGGATGTCAGGGAGAGGGGCCGTGCTCCACCCCTCCAGAGCTGTGCTCCACTCTTCACAGAGCTGTGCTCCACCCCTCCAGAGCTATGCTCCACTCTTCACAGAGCTGTGCTCCACCCTTCACAGCTGTGCTCCACTCCTCCAGAGCCGTGCTCCACCCCTCCAGAGCCGTGCTCCACCCCTCCAGAGCCGTGCTCCACCCCTCCAGAGCTATGCTCCACTACTCCAGGGCTGTGCTCCACTCTTCACAGAGCTGTGCTCCACCCTTCACAGCTGTGCTTCACTCCTCCAGAGCTGTGCTCCACTCCTCCAGAACTGTGCTCCACTCCTCCAGAGCTGTGCTCCACTGCTTACAGAGCTGTGCTCCACACCTCACAGAGCTGTGCTTCCCGCCCCACAGAGGCGCTGCCCGCTCTGGCCTGTGAGCCAGGACAGCTGAGGGGACCACCCTGCTCCTCCCCACAGGTCGGGACCCTGGACACCAAATCCATGCAGGTGCCTGCGCTTGGTGGGCCATGGTTTCTTTTCCTTTCCTTTGTTTTTTCTGTTTTTCATTTGACAGAACAGAAAGGAACCGGGTTGATAGCTCTCAATAATGTGTCAGATAAGATAAATAATGAAAGGCTTCAAATTAATTCCAAGGAGCTTAGCTGTTGTCTTTCCGGGAAGGCTGCTCTCTGAAATGGCTTCCCTAGCTCGCTCCAGCCCCCACTGGCAGGGTAAGTTTATTTTGGGCTTGGGGAATGAATTTGCAATTAAAAACCTCCCTGTCATAATCACACGTATTTGCATAATAGGGGCTCTTCATTAGAGCAGGGAGAATCAAATCAGTCTGATCATCAGATCAGTTCATCTGCTATTTATTTGAGGTGGCTGAGACCCCCAGTCACTGGGGTTCTGCACAGAGACACATCGCAGAGGCACGGGCCGTCCTCCGGGCACAGGCTGTCCTCCGGGCACCGGCCGTCCTCCGGGCACGGGCCGTCCTCCGGGCACGGGCCATCCTCCGGGCACCGGCCGTCCTCCGGGCACGGGCCGTCCTCTGGCACCGGCCGTCCTCTGGGCATGGGCTGCCCTCTGTGTGGGAATGCTCGGAGCTGGCGCTGGGCTTGGCCCTACCTGCGTGGGAGGCTGTGTGGGGCTCTGGAGGTGCCATGCCCGCTCTGTCATCTCCAGCGCCCTCAGGCAGGGCGCTCTTGTGAAATCAAGAGTTCTTCAACCCACGCGTAAGTGGAAGCGCAGCTCCGCTCTCCACAGGCACCTGTGTGTGTGCGCGTGCACAGACGTGAACACAGAGCGGCCAGACCACCTGCAGCACGCAGGCAGACGCACACACCTCAACACAGCCCGCATGCGTGCAGACACGTGTGGGCACGTCTGCGTGCCCTGTGTGTGCTCGTGTACGCGTGTGTGTCCACATGGAATAGCCCCTGACACAATCACCTCCTCCCTGAGCCACACGCACACACACGCACACACACGCACACACACTCCCCTTCCAGTGTCCCGCTTGGAGATTTAGGTTTTATTTTCGCGTGGTCTGTCCCGTGGCTTACTTTTGCTTCTCACCATCGTGCACCACCGTGTTTGAAGTGAGTTTGTGTGAGTGTTTTCGGTGGGGCTCTGGGATTTGGAGTCAGGGTCGGGGACTGAGCCTGGACTCTAACCTGGCTCTCAGTCCCTGGAGTGAGGTTCTTGCAGAAGGAATATTGTGAGGTCGTTCCTTTTAATTTCCTGACCTTTTATGCGAATTCCTCCATTTTGTTCATTGGGTTGAATGTAGTTGTTGGCAGGCTTTGTCAGGGCGCGTGCGCGTGTGCACACCACACAGGCACACACGCGTGTGCACACACGTGCACACACCTGTGCATGTATACACACCACACACGCGCACACACACGCATGCACATATACACACCTACACAGGCACACACGCGCACACACATGTGCACACACGCACACACAGCACGACGCACACACATGTGCACATATACACACCTACACAAGCACACACGTGCACACACACATGCACACACGCATGCACGTATGCACACCTACACAGGCACACACGCACACCCACATGTGCACACACGCACGTACATGCACACACAGCACCACGCACACACACACGCACATACACACATGCACGTATGCACACCACACAGGCACACACGTGCACACACATGTGCACACATGCACGCACACACGCATGCACACGCACGCATGCACATGCACACATGCACACGCACACACATGCACACACATGTGCACATGCACATACACACACACGTGCACAATGTTGCGTCAGTCTACCCGCGTGGATGCTTGATCAGTTCAACTGAAGCATAGAACATTAACCTTCGCGTTCCTCCTTTCCTTACCCAAAGTCACCTTACCTTCCGCTCTGTGTGGAACTTGGGCAGCTCCAGGGGACGAGTCCACTGTGTTTTCTGGCTCGTTATTTGGCTCTTGGTTCTTGCAGTTGGCTGTTATTTTCCAGTATCTAGGTCTCTAAGGTCTGGTTTTCCTCTTCACGTGGAAGCGAGGTGTGCTGGGTGGAGCGCGGCAGGCGGCAGCCCCTTCGCAGGGCGTGGTCTGCGTGGTCTGCTCGCTGCCTTTTCTGCGGGTGTTCCATGCAGTGCGCATTTCCTGTGGACTCACAGCACCCCCAGAACACAAATGTTCAGTCTTCCCCACATCGCGGTGAGGCGTGTGAGGTCCGGGGGATCCCCTGCCCCGCACTCTGCTGTGTAATCCATGAAGGAGGAGCTTTTCCTTTTCACTAATTTTACGGCTCTAAAATGATCCGTCTTTTGTTTTGTGGACTCTTCCACCTCTTTGCAGAGGTGTGATATACGTTTCTGACGTGCGTCTTGGATGTTCAGAGCTGCTCTTTGAAGCATTTTGGGAGAGTTTCTCCAATGTCCTTTTCAGATCACTCTCACATCTGAAATATCTTCGTCTCGGCAGCTGTCCACCCTCTTCTCGTTCAAGGTGAGAACTTAGTGGTCCTGGTAGGACGAGTCATTTTCTACGAAAACTGGGCGTTCTGAATGTTGTTTCACGGGTTTCTGAGCCCTCCGGAGGCCCGGTGTGTTGGCAGGCCTCCGAGAAATGCGGCAAGTGTGGGGGGCGCCCGGCCTGGACCCCCGCCCCCCGCTAGCACAACGATGGCGCCTCAGCTTCCTCCCTGTCGTTGCTGAGGCCCAGAGGGCGCCAGCCAGGCCTTTGCTTCTGCCTCGTCCTCTGGATCTTGGGTAGACACAGTGGGCTTTTCTTGCTGGTTTGCGTCTTCTGTTGGTCAGTTTGTCTTCTGGCAATCTTTACTGGAGGTTCCCGTGTGCTGAGGGTTATGTGAGAGCTCAAGGAATCCAGGGGGCTGGAGAGTCAGGCTGTACACCAGGCTGCCCCTCCTGTCTGCTGTGCTCTGAACCCCACAGGCGGCCTCCCCACCCCCCACAAGCGCAGCACAGCAATCGGCAATCAGAGCACAGACATGTGACCCCACCTGATCCTGGGGATGGACAGAAGGGTGGACGCAGCCCCTGATGGCTGCAAGTCCAGGGAAGGCCTTCTGCCTTCCCGACACGCCTCACCCCTGCTCACATGCCACAGGCAGAGGGGCCTGGACAGCCCTGAGTCAAGGGAGGAGGAGACAGTAACTGGACTCTCAGTAGATTAGCTGGGTGTCCAGAGACAGCGGGGACGTGCTCAAGTAACACAGGCTCATGGCTTCCAAGGCCAAGCACGACCAGGGGGGACGCTCACCACTGAGGACGTCCACGTCACTGAGGGCGTCCACACTGGTGCTCGTTTTCTTGCATGTTAAGTTAGATGTATTATTACCCACAGTTACATTCCTTCTTCACACAAGTCATGGAGCCCTGTGTGTTTCAGTGTTCTCCTCTTTCACTTCCACGTGTCTACCTCCCTTTCCCCTCTCCTTCCCCCTTCCCAGTCTCTCCACACCCACCATGCTTGTTCATACTTACTTGGCTTCACACACACACACACACACACACACACACACACACACACCATAGCTGTACATCCTCACACGATACACAGTGTGTGTTCAGGTGAATGCATTCGTATTACACACATGCATATACATCACATATTATATCTCATACAGTATATGTGTATCGTGTATGGTACATGAATGTATTTTCTGTATGTATTATATGTGTATACATATATTGCCTGTATATACATTATATATTATATTATCACACGCAGCGTGTTAAAGTTGATGTTTTGCAAAAGCAAATGGTACTCAGCGCACCTTTCCTGGCTTGCTTTCCAGCTCGGGGTCCCTGATCAAACCCCCAGGGGCCTCTCCTCAGGACCACTGTGCTCCACCCGTCAGCTCCACAGTCCGCGTCTGGGTCTCAATCCTTCAGCGCTCGTTTAGGGAACTTCTCTTTCTTTAAAAAAAAAAAGTCTCACTTGGTTTTGTTTTTACTTTTTAAAGGTAAGACTTCAAAGAACCCTGGTGTAAAAAATACTAAACTCATAAGATTCGTGATGAGCTTAGGACCCAAGCAGAGCTTGCGAGGCAGCAGCTTGGTGAGCTGAGTAAGTCCCGAATGCCTTTGAACTACAAGTTTTGAGGATTCAGACCATGGAGGGGCTGCGGAAATTCCTGCTGCTGCTAGAGCTCCTGGTTCTCCCTCGCTTTCTGAACTTGAAACCATGTTAAGGAGCTGTAAATCATATATAGTTTTAACTCCTGCTCTGTCTGCGGCAGTGGCTGCGCTGGTGCGAGGCCAGGCATGGCCCAGGGCGGAGGGCTCTGTGTTGGGTCAGCACTGGGCAGGCTGGGGAGGGCAGCTGCTCAGCTGATGGCAGGCCCTGAGCCCTCACAGAGCTGGAATGGGTCTGAGAGGATGTGAGCACCGTGCCAATTGGGCCCCGAAGGCAGGAAGACAAAGGAGAAGAGGCTGCAGGGCTGGAAGGCCCTTTCATGACCGAGGCAGGGTCCACTCTGTGTCCACCCTACAGGGGCAGGACCCACTCCGTGTCCACCCTAGAGGGGCAGGGCCCACTCCATGTCCACCCTACAGGGGCAGGGTCCACTCCGTGTCCACCCTAGAGGGGCAGGGTCCACTCTATGTCCACCCTAGAAGAGAAGGGTTCATTCCTTGTCCAACCCAAGTTGGGTGTAAGTAGGACCTAAGATATTCCAGACAGATTAGCGACTCCCTGGAAGAGACACCAGCACTCAGGCTGGGCACCAGGATGTCCCAGGCTGAACGTCAGGACACTCAGGACTGGGTGCCAGGCTGTCCCCGGCCCGTGGGGTTCCGGCTACGGTAGGCGTGGGCTACAGGAGGCGCGGTCATCACGGAGCCATGCTGAAAGCGAGGGGTCTCTAGAGAGACCACTGTCACCGGCAGTGTGACCAGGAGCCCTGGTGCCCAGCCAGGCCTCCCGGGGCTGACACCGGTCCTGCGGCCAGGTCTGTGGGATGAGGTGATAAAAGTGAAGCACCTACAACACCAGCAGAATGAGTGGACTCAGGCTCAGGCCTCCCCCATGCCACCCAGCCTCAAGACCACAGGGCCCAAGGTGGCCAGGACACACAGCCCGGAGGAGGGCGGTGTGACATCCCAGGGCCATCTGTGCTGGGTCCACGTGGAAGGAGGGACACAATGGCAGAAGGGGTGACATGTGGAGGGGAGGATGGATTCTGGAGTGGAGGAATGTGAACTCTCAAGGTGACGAGCAGAGGCATTAGAGCCTTTTAGTTCAGAGTTCCTGTGGGAGACCCGGGAGCGGGCCAACCATCGAGGCAGAATTCCGTCCTCCAGACTCCCGAGGATGCAGAAGAGTTGGAGCCCCGGTGTGGGCTGCCTGCATGGACGTGTCCCGTGTTCAGCTTCATCCCGGGCGGTGTGGGCACACGTGCCACTGTCCTGGGTGCCGGGTTCCGCCGGTTTCCAGTGCCTCGAGCAGAATGCAAGGTGAAATGTGGGATCCAGAGAACGATGGTTCTCCAGGCTGCCTGGCCTGGCCACCCTGGCTGTCTGCTCTGTCCTGGGACTGTAGGGCCACTCGGCACATTCCTTTACAACGCCACGTCGGTGAAGGGACCATCGCTGAGCGGCCGGCTCCCTTCTGTGCTGTGAGATGCGGATGCCTGCGGGCTGGGTGATCCAGGCAGCTCTGACGGCTTGCCAGACCCCACATCCCTACCCTGGGCACGGAGAGCTCATTCTGAAAGGGCCAAGCCAGAGTTAGAGAGGCAGTCCCCTCCTCCATCGGCCTGGGCTCCTCTCAGGAAGGGCGTGCGGGGTCTCGGATGAGGTGGGCACAGCCCTGATGTCTTTCTGAGCAAGTTTCACCTGTGGCATTAACAGTCAGGCTTGGGTGCTGCTGGAGCGTAATCTAGAATTACCAGGTGGCAGACGCCCGGACGGCCTGTGTGCAGGGCTACTCAAGCGGAAATTTGGCTCAGCCCGTTGTGATCCTGTTAGGAGCAGAGACGTTAATGAATGGTGTGTGCTTTCTTGCTGGCCCTGTCTGCCTCTGTGCGCTGTGTTTATCTACTTACGTATGGAAATCCCTGCCTTCTTAGTAGGCAGAGCGGAGAAGCAGCTTCTGTCTCCCTGGGAAGCTGCACAAATCGCTCCATTCAGGCTCAAGCCTCGGCCCAGCTCCTCCAGCTTAAATAAGACGTCCTTAACCCTTCCTCCAGACAGACCCTGTTGTTTGAGATGAGCTCTCAGAAACAAAGAAATGCTCCAAGAACAAAGATGCTCCCAGAAAGGGAATTCTGCTGCAAGCTACCAGAGAGCTGGAGGAGGAAACAGCTGCAGAGCCAGGCTTCGGGAGAAGGGGCTGCCAAGCTCAGTCCCATCGTGAGGCCGGTGGCAGAGATATCCCAGTTGGCCCTCCGGAGGAGCCAGGCTGGCCCTTTCTGTGCTGTCCACCTGTGGCTGCCCCGTGGTCAGCGCCACGGAACTCAGACTCAGTCTGGAGAGGCTCTGCTGGTGTCTGCCAATCCCGTCCGTCCAGCAGAGCTTCCTTGGGGATCTGTGGTGTGGGTCGAGCGAAGCCCAGGGCTCTGGTCCACCCCGTTACTGTTTGGACCGTCTGCTGCGGGATCTGCCATACAGACTGTGAGCTCTGCACATTTCCAGGGCATTTGCCCTTGGGTTGTGGCGTATCCCGTGGGCACAGCCCTCGAAGCCACCTCACAGGCCGCACACGGAAGCCCCCAGTGTGGCCTCGGCTCCTCACCCTGGGGGACTTCCATGGGCTGACCAGTCCATCTGTTACCCTGGCTAACGTCCTGGAGGAAGAGGACACCACAGGACGCACAGGGAAGTGGAAATGACTTTCCTGACGTGGCTCGTTCTCGGAGCCTGGTACTCAGACGGCCCACCTTTCCTTGAGGAAGAGGGCTTCCAGACCCGGGCAGGACTGCCGGGCGAGTTGACGTTCCCCGGTGTGCACAGCGAAGGACCCTGCGTGCTGGGACGGTTAACAGGGAAGCAGCTGGCATGGCGGGGGCCAGGAGGGAGGGGGCATCTGGACAGGGCCCAGGGACCCAGAGCCAGAGAGCATCAGAGGACGAGAGGCAGGGGAAGGGCCAGGACACTGAGGCCCGGGGCCTGGGGCAGCAGAAGTTTCTCACACCTAAAAGCACAGACGCAGACAACAAAAGTGAAGACCATTCAGCAATCAGCCAAAAATAATAAAGTGTCACCGCGGCAGGTGGGGGCTTTGCTGCTTTCCCTGTCAACGCATCACATTCCAAATTTACAGCCTAGTTGATTTCAGGCACTCTGTCACCCGTTATCACGTCTGTGCGCCTTCTTATACATGGCATTTTATTTCTCTATTTACAAAACTGTCTTCATGAAATTAAAATGTATGAATCTTCCTGCAACTGGCTTCAGTCCCCAGTATTATGTCCCTGAGAATCGTATCTGTGGCTGCACAAACCCGCCTTCATTTGTTTGCACCATCTCGCATTGTATTATACGAGCATCCTACCATTTGTTTATCCATTTCTCTCTTGGCAGACTCCTGCTCCAGCCGACATTCCCCAAGTCGGGGTGGCGTGAACTGTGACAGCCAGTCCTGCCCAGCTCCCAGCCACCCTCCCCACCTCCCGTCTAAAGGTGGGCACCGAGGTAAGGGAAGGGTCGCTCAGCCTGGGGGCAGAGGCTTCTCAGACTTCAGGTCATAGGAACTCACAGTCCCTGCAGACATGGGCTGAGCTGCTTCAAGTCTCCCTCAGACTCCAGCACGTCTACCCTTCTTCACATTGTCTTATCCGTGCGGGGGAGACACACCAGACACTAGCTCATGTTCACAGCAATGAGCCTGGATGTTTTCCCTAGGTTTATTTAAAATTCTATGCTCCCCCCATGCACACACTCAGGTCAGTCCTACAGAATCCTCACCACTCTGCTGAACTCTGCCTCTCCACAGACCCACAGAGCTGGGCCAGGGAGGAGCGCTGTCTTGACTGTGATTGGATTGCCTTGGATTTTCAGGCATAACCTACGAAGAGAAACACTCACAATATTGAACGTGTCTACTTAATAATGTGTGTGCATGCATATCTGCACGTATTATCATTTATTTATCTCTTTCTTAATGTCTTGGATTGGGAGTTATATACTTAAAAAAATAAAGCAGTGCATTTCTTCTTCTGTGTTTATTCCCAGGTTTCTCTAGCTTGGTTGCTTCTGTAATTGGTGCTTTTATCATTACAGATCTCAGTAGGTAAAAATGCAATTGATTATTTATAGCTCCTCCTATCGCTTACAATTCCTCACTATTTTAATAATTTAGAGATTACTTTGGGTATCTTTGTAATCCATGACATTTTTTGTGCATAATGAGAGGGCTATTTTTCCTTCCTTTTTTAACTCTGTGTGAGCCTGTCCGACCTGGGATTTCTTTCCAACCTCTCCTTGGGTGGCCTACTGCAGTGTCCCTTGTGGAGTTGGGCCATGGCTCTGCGCCACACACCCCTGCTGTTTACCGCAGTCCTGTGGGCTTTGCTAAGCTCCTGTTCACGCTCCTTCTCCACAGGCTCAGGCTCCAGATCCAGCAATGGCTCAGAGAGCAGCTGCCCCCTCACCGCTCCAGGTGGGCCTCATGTAGGACAATTGTCCAGTCACTGCTTCCCGTGGGGGTGGGTGCTGCAGTGATACCCTTCTGAGGGCAGAAGGGGGCTGGAGACCACTTATATTTAATGAAGTTACTGGGGGCGGGGGAAGGGGCAGTGCCGTCTACTACTATTGGATTTATTCTTACCTGATAGTTACTTTTTCTTGCTCTCTTTTCAATTCATAAGGTTGTCTTCCACTCTGGCTTGTGTCCTCTGTTGAGGATGTTAGTGATTCTTCTAGGGATTGCAGCAGACCTGCGGAACTTACTTCACCCTCTGATGATATGGAAACCTTGCAGGGCCCCAGCATCTCTGCTCACTCCTCGTTCTTTTGCATTCTCTTTCCAGGTGGGTTATAAACCTCACCATGTGTTTTTCCTATTAGGTGCGCATCAGGCAATTGTCGTGTAAGGATTTGAGACAAGAGAACAAGACACGCAGTCTTTTCGACTTACTGATGTGTTCATTGGATCTGACGTCCTCTGGCCTTCCGAATATCAACACTCATCTGGTAAAATGTCCCCGCAGGTTCTATTTCTGATCACGTAGGTGGTATCAAATAACAAATACCTTGTTATTGGACTCCTGAAACTTTATTTATTTTTATTTTAGCCAGCTATGGTTGCACACACTTAAGAGGCAGAGACAAGGGCCTCTAAGTTCAAGGCCGGCTTGGACAATGTTACTGGTGATACTCTATCTCAGAAAGAAAGATCCACAACAAATCTGAAACAATCCAGCTGTGACTCAAGAGGTACAGCACTGCCCTAGCGTGTGCCGGCTCCAGGCTCACTGGCTTCTTCACAAATGAACAGATCATCAATGCACGTATCAACCAAGTACAAAAGATGGGGAGGGGCAGGGGGAGGGAAGTGGGGACAAAATCATGAGAAGGGGTAGCAATGTGTGAGAAGTAATGCGCCCACTACCTGGTGAGTGTAACTCTGACCCCTCTATACATTACCTAGACAAAAAAAAAAAAGGATAGTTTGAGCAATACAATAAATCACTCAAATTCTTTTGAATGAGCTTACTGGAATGGAAACTTCAAATTCTTGCAGCTTATTTGTCAAGACCTCTAAAATTGCATTTTGATTGACATTAAAAAAATAAATTCCTGGGCCTAGTGGTAGAGTGCTTGCCTAGCATGCCCGAAGACCCGGGTTCGATTCCTCGGTACCACATACATAGAAAAAAC